>NC_133819.1:14663792-14971057 GCF_047830755.1 Zonotrichia albicollis
AGGAGCAAGCAATGAATTCATTGTGTCATCTTGGTTTCAAGCAAAAAGCCTGTTAAAAACATGCTAATGCTTGATCCAGAAAGGGTGTGGTTAGAGGTTGTTAGCCCTAGACCATCACTAATTCTTGCCTTTCTCAGTGATTAAAGTCCCAGATTATGACCTAAACCAGATGTCTTCTGTTTCTGTCTAGAAATGGTTTGCTTGCAATTCCTTTTATTTCCTTACAGCCCTTTTGTTGTTGTATTGGAAAATGAGATGCATCCTTTCCTCTTGTCTCTTCCATTTAAAACAGGAGTTATTGCTCTTGTTCATAGTGTGACCATGCAGCTGAAGGAAGCAAATTTCCACTGGAGAGGACTTTTCCTTGAAGGAACTGTGAAGTGAAGGACAGTGCCACTGAGTTCCAGATTACTAATCTTACTTAGTGATTAGTTGCTGTTATCTCTGGAAAATTGAGATTAAGGATGTGGCTGCCATCTGAGTGGCTCTTTATTGCATTGTTGAGAAAAAAATAAAATCAAAAAAGTCAAGTTTCTAAACCATAGCAAAAATACTGCAGACAGAAAAAAAAAAGTGAGCTAATAAATAATTATTTAGATATTAGATATTAGGCTGAAATATCTAATGTGCCTGAAAATGTAATGACTCTGGATAAACTGGACTGTCCTAAATTTTAGAGTTTCCTGAAGGCTTAACCTGTGAAGTGCCACCAGGTGGAGTTAAACAGATGGCAGAGGGAACAACTGGAGAAGTGAATATCAAACATACAGGTTCTCCATAGGGTATGGTTTAATACAGGTGTGTTAGTCCATACAGAAATCCTGCAAAACACTAGCAACAGGGGATGAGGGATTGCTGCTGCAGGAACAGGGTGAGTGGGAGTAGGTGGATAAGCTCAGCCAAAACTGCAACTACTTCTGTCCCTTACTTGAGAGACAGCTGAGTCCAAACAAATGAAAACGGTGCAGATTAAAACTATGTACTTTGGGATACTCCTGGTTGCATTTTCACTGAGTACTTTATGTGAACATTTTCTATTTGTTTGCATGCATGGCTCAGTATGGGAATAGTCAGAACTTCACGAGTGTTTTCCATGAGTGTGTCCTGGGGAGTGAGTGTGCCAGTCTTACTGGCATTTAACTGCGACTGCTACAGCTGATTTTCATAGAGAAGGTAATCAAAGAAGGAATCCTTTTTTTCTTTTTCAAAGGTTCCCAGTAAGTGAAGTAAAAAAAATCCACAGAGGGGAAGAAAGAGAAAGTTAGAAGCTATTTATTAGGGAACTAATTTAGAGTAACTAATTTCTTCACCAGTAGCAGGAGAGAGCCTGGACTGATGACGGCGCAGCGGCTGCCCTGCTTGATCCGCATGAGAAGGACGGGGCAAGGAACAGAAGTTGGCCTGCCATTGTCCTGGGAGATTGCTCTGCACTGTCACAGATAGAGCAAGTTATTTTAGAGTAAGTACTAACTAAGCTTCAGTAATCTACAGCAATGAGGCTCTAGGATAAGAGTGTCCTAAGCAATTAGTGAGTGAGGCCTGTTAGTGCTGATCCGGGTCACACAGTTCAGTTCTGCAAAAAAATGTAATACCAGCTAGCCCTGCTGCCACAAGTGCAGGAGAGCAGCTCTGCCTTAGCCTGTTAGAGCTGTCCAAGTAAGGGTCAGTGGGAAGGGCAGGGGAAGGTTTGCTCCTGGCAGGATCCTGCCTGTCCCCTGCTGAGCTGGGCTGTGAGCTGTGTCTGTGACGATCCCCAGCGCGCAGCAGCCAGGCAGGCCCGGCCTGAGCCTCGCCGTTAGGTGGTGGTCTGGAACAACGAGAGGAAAATGCTGACAGAGATGTGCAGAGCAGCACTAGGGACTGGGCTGCAGCTCTTCAGTGTAATGGGGAGTATTTTTTCAGTAGGGATTACGGAAAGCAAATATTTTAGCATTAACTCTTTTTTCTTCCCCATCTTGAATTATTAGTGAGATGTGCCTCATCCTCATATGCATCATCTCCTGACACATGCAACATCAAAACCACCCACATCCTAAATTCTGATAAAACTTTATAGTCTTCTTGTCCTGTTTTAACACATCTGCTGGAAGAATTGCACCCTGAAGATACTGAAAGAGGGTGCAATGCTTTCCCAGTATAGAGATCTGCCAGATCTGGGATTATTATGGTGGTCAGGAACACTAGGAGCAATATTGTATCAAAATACAATGAAGTATCAGAAGCCCATAAATCCTTTTGGAAATGCTGGACCCAAAATTAAAAAAGTGCATTTTACTTACAGCAGCTCCCAGTAAAGAAAGCAGTAGATTAAAAGCCTCTGGCTGAAACAGAACAAAACCACAGATTTTACAGATTCTGTACAGGTCAGGTGCCAGTGTAGAGGAAATCACTAATGTATCTAAGATTTTGGCATCCCTTCTGACAGTAGCCTGGAACTGACTTGATGCTCTGCCACTGTTCCTGTGAGCACTTTCTGCTTGTGGGTACCTGCTCAGGAAACCTTGAGGCACTTCCATGAGACAGTGGCCACCTTCTGCCTCAGACACTTGGAGGGGCAACAGTAACAATAGGTACAAATAATGCAAAAGAAACTTCCACTGCATTCAGTCTTAGATAATGTTCCCATTTTCTTACTGCTTCCTAGAGAGGTACAGACTAATCCTGCTGTGCCCAGTTTGCCTGCCAGGCCAGCAGACGGAGACTTCCTTCAGGTTCCTGAAAAGCCCATAGCACACTCTGTACTCAGTGTTCTGGTTTAACCCCCTGAGCCCACACAGTCTCTCACTGGTTCACACCCCATGGTGGGATGAGGGGGAGGACTGGAAAAGTAAAAGTAAGAAAACTCTTGGATCAAGGTAAAGATAATTTAACAGGTTAAACAAAAGCAAAGGAAACCAAACCCAGGAATGTTTTCACCACTTCCCCATGGGCCAGCAGCCATCTCTAGGACAGCAGGGCTCCATCCCACCTAACGGTGACTTAGGAAGACAAATACTAACACTCAGATTGTTCCTTCTCCTTCCCCCAGCTTTATTCACTGAGACTGACATTGCTTGGCCTGGAATATCCCTTGGGTGAGGAGGGATGTCCCAGCTGTGTCCCCTCCCAGCTCCTGCTGCACCCCCAGCCTCCTCCTTGGCAAGACAGTGAGAGAAGCAGAAAACTCTTGACACTGTGAGCCCCACTCAGCAACAACAGAAACATCCCTTGTTATCAGCACCATTCCCAGCACAATGCTGAAACAGCTCTGAGCTGGGTACTGTGAAGAAAATTATCTCTACCTCAACCAAAACCAGCGCACTGAGACTTTAAAAGTTTCCTAGTGTGCCTTTGAGTGTGCCATTTGTTCCCCTCAGGAGTAACATGAATAGTGTGTGTCAGATTACTCATGGTCAGCTTTAATCAAGCTTTAAGATAAAGCAGTAGTTGTTTAGAATTTTAGACTTGAAAAATGGAACAACTGCTGACCAGGGAAAACAGCAGCATTAGAAGTCTATTTACAGCTCCTCTGGGGCTGTGTATGTCTTGGCTGAGTTGGCATCATGAGCCAGTCCCACAGAAATCATCCTTGTACAGATTTGACCTGAAATCTTCCTGAATTTGCTCCTTTCCTGGCTCTGCTTCCTAAGTCTGACTGCTGATGTCCCTCAGAGCAACCATCATGGATAGGCCAGGCCTCCCTTCTCACCTCCCTGCCCTTGCACTGAGACATCACTAGATAAAACAGGTGACTTCATGTTTTCCCTCCTTCCTGCCTGCTGCTTTTCTTTGTCTTTTGTTTTTCTCAATGCAGTCTTGCTTGGTTTCAGCTTTATTTGTAATTGGAAGTAGCTTGTACACAGCTCTATATCTGTATCCTCTATAGCTGTGTACAGCTCTATGGCTGCCTGCACTAAGTAAGGCAAGAAGGCAGAAGGACTAATTAAACAGCTAAAATCACTCCTCTGTGAGAGTGTCAGGGAAGAGAGTTGTGGGCTCACAGTCCACAACAAATTAGTTTTTAGAGAGATTTCACTGCATACAGCCCAAGCCCATCATCAGCACCACAGCAGGTGGCAGGAAAGGTCAGGAGCAGCCACAGCAAGTGTGACAGTGCCTGTTGGGCCAACCCAGCCTGCAGTGATGGGTCACAGGCTGGGGTGGAGATCTGCACTCATTTCCTCCGAGTTTATTAATGAGTTAAAGTGCTTCTCTCCCAGGCAGCCTGTAGGCTCTGGGGCAGTGCTGGCACTGGCTCAGCTGCTGCCAGAGCAAGCAGCAGCCCAGGGGTGGGCACACTGCAGCAGGTCCTGGTGCCCAGGGGCAGCACCAGAGGCACAAACTGGAACACCAGGAGGCTCCCTCTGAACAGCAGGGAGCACTTTCACTGGGGGTGACTAAGCACTGGCATAGGATCTATTTGATTTGCCTTTTTTGTGAAATCAGCAGCTGTGCTGATTCCCAGCATGCCAGCAGCATAACACAGCAGGATTTCACTCTGGATAGGTTCCAGTCCAGCTGCTGACTATCTTTCAAAAATCACTAATTCAGTCATGTGCTATTTGTTAAGGCTTGAACATCTAACTAACTGCTGGTGAATCCAGGGCACTTTGTGAACAAATTAATATTAACTAATTAGCATTGTCATGCACACCTGGTGCTGATCTGTAGCATTGAAAAACATGGTTTCATTTTCTGTAAGCAATTCTTACATAGCTAATGAAGCATAGATTATTTTTTGCCACCAAAAAATGTGTGAGCTATAGTAGAAAAGTAGAAGGAAATTATACCAAGGTGTTGCCTACATTGATATCATGCATGAATTTTGCTTGCCATATATGACCAATTTCTTTGAAAATTAGTGTATACATCAGAAAAAGAAACTATGTGTTACAGTGAGTAAATATTAAGGTTAAAAATTAATTACTGTCAAAGCAGCACTCAGAGCTATCTTTATTTAGTATATATTTATTCAGAAATCAGAGCTCTTACGATGTTTCAATTGATTCTTTTTGTGTTTTTAAGTTAATCTTGGCTACAAACCCTCTCATAACAAGCCTGGTTAAAAGTTAAATATGGATTGAAGCCATTGCAGAGTATAAATATACAGTGACTGATATCAATCCTAATTTTGTCTCATTTCAGAAAGGTCTTTACAGCTTATGGATTCCCTGTTTAAATACCCATTTTGCTAAACTCTGGGGGAGGAAGGTGATCCTGGTGCGAGGTCAGTGGCAGCAGAATCGTGCTGAGGCAAAGGGACAGGAGCAGCTCTTTGTCAGAGGAACAAGCCCACGTCCCTGGGGAAGGGATTTTTCTGCATTTGAATTCACTAAATCCGAAGTCAGAAGGAGCTTTCAGAAGCAAAGGCTGATTTATGGAAGGATCAGAGAATCCTGGCCTTGGCCTGGGAGCTCTTGTTGGTCATGGAGACAAGCTGTAACTTCTAAGAAGTGACAAGCTGTGCTAGACTGCAGCTCCCTCTTAGCTCTGCAACTCACCTTTCAAATCAAATCACCTGAAGCTGGAACATCTCAGCACACAGAGAGCAAGGAGCCATGGTTGCCTTTGGAGAGTGTGCTCACAGCCTGGCTTCCAGAAGTTCTGGAGGCATCTCCCTTGCAGCCCGTGTCCTCCTGTCCAAGCCATGGAGGTTGCACATCCAGTTATGTTGTTTATAAACAAATAAAACAGGCAACTGCCACCCTTTCTCTGCTTTTTAATATTGTCTTTAAGATTGGTCTCTGCAGAACATACAGCTTGCATAAATAAAGAACTGGACTGAAGTAAATGAGAGGTATAAATGGCAGGCAGGATTTTCTGAGCTTCAGCTGAAGGTGTCACAAGATTTCCCTTTGTAGTGCTGGATTAGCTCCTCACCTTTGCTACATCTTCCAGTGAAATGAATGCAGGGGCATTGCTCTCATGAGAACAATAACTGATGTTAAAACCTGGAAGCTGCTGTTAAAACTTAGGAAGTGCTCTGGATTTCAAGCACTAAAGATCTTAGAGATTTCACTATGTGGGTACCCTGTAATGAAGTCAGTTTTGATTTGCGAGAGTGAATTATACTGTAAAAGTAGAGTAGCAGTGAGATGGAAAATACTTTAATTGAAGCCACCCTCTCAGGAACTCCAAGCCCTTGGCTGGCCTTGGCAGCTGCCATCCCCCTGTGTCTCAGTGCATGATCACTGCATAAGCAATGGAGAAACCACATCATTGTGAACTTGAGGATGAAAGTAATCCTTATTTACAGTTACACCCAGTGAGCATCGTGCACAGGAAGTGTGTGATTATAAAAATACAGTTAGGACAAGTCTTACAAGTCTTCCCTACCTGACTGTAGCAAGACAAATGCTGCCTTTGTTGGATTAGGTAAATGCAGAAATGCAGTGAAGCAGAGCAGACCATGGCTGTGTAAAGTTTGTGCAGAGCTGCTGCTTCTGGGGGCACAGCCAGGGTTTTGGGGGTCTGAAGAGCCTCTTTAGATTCTCATAAAACATGGAATCTCAGAGAAGAATTTTCCTGTCAATCAGGGCACTTTCAAGTGGAACATGAGCAACATCTATTTTTACACCAAATGCATTTGACAGACAATATCTTATAGAATAAAAAAACGTGTTCTGTTAGCAACCATGATTGTTAAAGCCGTGGGGCTTGGTTTGCCCAAGTGAACCTGCCTTTTCCTGGGTACTGCCAAGAGAAGCCACACAGGCTGTCAGATGTGCCACAGAGCCTGTGGAGGCCAGGCTGGCTGCCCTGGCACTTCTGCCTTGACCTGCATTTCCATGGTGCCCATCTGAGCATCCCCTCCCCATGCTGTCCCCTCTGTCCCCTGCCGAGGGGGCTCAGGCACTGCTCCCCCTGCGTGGCCTGGAAGGAAGGGCTGGGGACAGGAGCCCACAAGCACGAGGTGAGGGTGGAGAGGACATGGCCTCACCTCTGCCGTGCCTGCACCACAGATGGGTGTTCAGCTGCAGCCTGAGCTTGGGGGCAGGTGATCCATCCCAAAAGCAGCAGCTCCTGGTGAGCAGTGTCCGTCCTCTCCATTGAGCACAGGGCTCTGTCTGTGCACTGACAGCATCTCACACCAAATTTTGAAGCCTTGAGGCTACATTGCAGCAGACAGCTGGGAATTCAGAGCACAAAGTACTCACTTCTGTATGAAAACATTCCTGCAGCCAGCGAAAGGACAGCTCTGCATAAGACAAAAGTAGATCTGTCTTGGGAGGCAGGACAGTATTTAATCATCAAAACTAGTGCACAAGATATAATTTCAGAGGTTTTCAGTCAATCTGACAGGCATTGTAGGAAAGGGCTGCTGTGAACTCCCCCATTTCTGGCCAGCACTTTTGTAGTGCATTCAGATTTTTCTAGTCCCTCCTGCAAAGGCAACATAGAGTTCTGCAATTCTTTTAAGTAGCATCAAGGACATTGTGTTCCAGTTCCACATCCCTGATGTATCAATTAACTTGAGTGACTTGGAACTCTTACCTTGAAGCTGTGCACATAATGTTGACATTAAAAAAGAAAATGCTGCCAACATTTGTTGAAGTGCCAAAAAGAAAGTGCTCTGTTCAGGCTCACACCAACCACTCATTGTTCCCATCCTATCTCACAGGATAATCAGAAAGTGCCTGGGCCATTCTCCACCCTTTCCTCATTTTCTCTGCAGGGAAGCATGAGATCAGCAGCTCTCTCCTTTTGTTCATTTTTGTCCTTTTCATGATTATTTGTTTTGATTTATTAGAATTTATTTTCTTAAATATTTTTTTAAAAATCATGGGTATAATGGGTCTAATGCAGGGATTCCTGCAGCCCTGGGAAGCTGTCTCTGGAGACCCCCTGTAGCCAAGTTGACTCCCCAGAATTGTTCAGAGCACTTGAATGTTGGGTTTCTGCTCCAAATTTTGCTGCAGAGATTTCCTCCTGGCTGTAGAGGCAGCACAGGGAGATTAACCTGTCTGGGCTAAAGAAAGCCTTGGTGAAACAAGGCCCCACTGCAGTGATTAGCAGATTTGTAATTGCTAATTTGGTATGCCAGTATGTAGTGATATCCCTAGAAATAGGAGGTGTTAGTGATATAGAAATATTTACAAATAGCTTCCATCTAGCCAGTAAACATAGACACAAGTCTCAGTTCCATGAAATAAATTCCCTGCTCCTAACATGCAAATATAATAATCAAAAATAGCAACCAAAAGCAAGAAATCTGCAAGATTTAGGAGATACTTAGGAAAATAGGAAGCACACTTTGCATAATTATATCATTAATTGCTGCAAGTAGTGGGACTGTTACCTCTTTTAAAGAGTTTGGTCACCATGCCAAGCCAATTTATTTTAATCTAATGTAATCAGGAATCACATCTGTACATTACAAACCCATGCGCACTAGCCATAAAAAACCAACCCTTGTTGGTACAGAATTCTTTTTGGTAAAACTTCCAATCCTTTACTCATATAAAGTCTGAGTCTCTGTTATCAATCCCTTCCTTTCCCAGCTATAGCAAATGCCTTAAACTAAATGGGATAAGAGCTTCTGGCCACAAGCTATTTCACACTGTTCAAGGCGAGACAGCCAACAAGAAAAGTGCCTGCAGTGAGGCTGGGTAGCCACTCTTCTGGCAGCACAATGTGTACTTTAGCTACTGGCAGAATAACAAAATGAAAGAACTTGAGGTCAAATCAATCCCCAGCCATAAATACCAGGCATTGACCTTAACAACACTGCTTTGGTACATCTAATAGCAAAATTGCATGGAAGGTGATATTTCCATTATGATTCATTTTCTCAGCCTCAGGTACCTATCATTGCTACCCTGTGTTGCCTAGTTCCATGGATTCCCATTATTTTTTATCTAACTTCCAGCCATTTTCTGGTGTTATTTTTGTTTATTCTGTCAAAACTACAAAGGAATATAGCCAGCATATGCAGAGTAATCTGAATAGATTGTCAAAACTGACAAATTTCCAACTGATCTTATCATCTCTGCCAGATTCTGCTGTAGAGCTGCCTTTCATTCTCCCATCTAATGCTGCTTCCTTCTCTCCCTGTGGGACAGCCCCTCTCCTCATGAGGATTCCAGCAGAAAGGGAAGCAAGGCAAGCTTTCCATGCTCTGGCTGCACCCAGGGCTCCTGGGATGAGCAGGGAAGTTGTGTTCTTCACAGCAGTGCCCAGGGCTCTGTGGGTTTAGTGGATTTTATTTGCATGCCATGAGGGATTACTGTAATCTTCAGGTACACGAAGCAGAGGTAATTCACCTTTTAATCCATATTTAACAAAAGCTTTTCAACACACCTCTGTAGTGCGGCTGACTGTCTTTGGCATTTGAGTACCAAATGCTATTGTGAATAAAGGATAGAAGTTCTGGAACTCTGGGAACACTGGGGTTTAGAGCCCAGGCATTCTGCATGGAAGTGATTTCTGTCTGTGTGTTACTGTCCTGAGCTAGGAATGGTGCACAGGGCTGCAGATCAGCCCAGCCTAAGTGTAGACACAGCTGTAAATTAGCACAGTTTATTTATAATAAAAAGGAGAATGAGAATGAACAAGCAAGAAAAGGCAAGGTGGGAGCAGGAGTCTGAAAGTAAAATGAGCTTCAAGCCAAAGAGGCTGAGGAGAGCCACACAGGTATCCATCACCACCAGCCCAGCCTCAGCAGCAGGGAAAGGGGCAAAAATAGGGGTTAGTGCCCACATGCCCCTCTTGCTGAAGCCAGGGGAGGAGCATGGATTGCTGGCAGCACTGAGAGAATATCAGCTCACACAGATGTGCACAGATGTGAGGATGCCCTGCCCTGCCCACAATGAACACAGCACAAGGGATGGTGCTTCCTGCTGCAGCTCTCCTGGCTCCTGCTGCAGCCCCTTGGCTAAAGATGCAAAGCCCTTTGCCTGCTATGGTGCAGGCGGGAATGGGTTTCTACACCTGAAAAACTGCTGATGTGAGAGGGCTCACTATGTCTCTCCAGCAAAGGAACTGCATGGTACAATAAACTGAAGTAATTAAGAAAAATGGGTATGACTTAAACACTTCAGAGCTATACACATATACATAATATAAATTAATAATAGCAACAGAAAAATGTTTAAAATTGGGCTATACTTTGTTCCTGTATTCACCAGTTCAGAGTTTCTTGTAATTCTTAGTAATATCTGCAAAGCATTTTGGAGGGAAAAAAAACCCTTTTCTGACCTACCTTTCCCATTCAGCTGTCATAATCTTCAAGCCCCCTGGAATTGCAAATGTTCTTAGTCCTGAAAATTGCTCCATCACTGCTTTTAATTTGCCTCATCTCTTACTGTGTTGTGCTTGAATCACAGTTGAATAATTGGTCTCAGTACAGAGCATGAAAAACAGAATCTTAGGGAAAGTAAATGAATGCATCCCCTGCTGCAGGTACAGTCCACTAATGAAATTATGGACTGGGAGCTCATGTCCTTGTAGCTACCCTTGATCAGCCACATAAATGTTCCTTGAGAACAAGGCATAATTCAGCTTTTTATTCAGCTGAGTTGTATCTTTGAACAAATAATTTCCAAAATTAATTCTTTTGACTGTTAAAGTGAAAGATAACTGAAAAAGCATTCAGAAAACAAGATATATTTTAACTGTCAGACTGGGAAGACAATATTTAGTATTTCAAGCTTAGTGGGGCATATATTGCTCTTATAGAAATCCAAAGTTATTACATTAATTTGGTGAAGTTGAATCTACCCAGAAACTAGATATTTCTGTACAAGTGATAGAAATAATTTTTAAAAGTTTAACTGTAATATTTATATTAAATATATTTTAAAGTTATTAAATTTTAAAAAGGGAAGTGTACAACACCAAATATATCATAATTTCTGAGCTATTTTAACAAGTATGCTTTGCTTGGATAAAGGTTGTATCTGTTATGCATCTGACAGTGACATACAGACCTGGCTGCAGGGATTTCATTTGAGGGGAAGCTGAGGAGGTCTCTTCAGTGGGTGACCACAGACCCCACTGAAAAATTCCCTTTTATTCTCCCTTAAACCCCTTAGAACATAAACACATGTGTTAGGAAATGCCACATGCCCTAGGTCCCAGTGGGTAAGTTCCAGCTGAGCAGGGAGCAGCCCTGGAACCCCCAGGAAGAGAAGGAAGGATTACTCAGGGGCACTGGTTCAGGCTGCAGGGGTGCAGAGAAATCTAAACTTCCTGGACGCAAAGGAGAATTTCTCCACCACCGAATCACTCTGGCCACTGTCCCCAAAGCCAATTTCCTGCAATCCTCCAGTGCAATGTGGCTTTTACTGGAACTTCAAATATGAGCGCTAGCACTGATGTATCTGAGGAGCAGACCTTTGAAACTGTGGCTGTAAATAATTTTGGCAAGGTTTTTAAGTGAATTTCACTGGATGTGTGATCTAAAATCTAAACAGTCTGGCCCTGACTGAAGTAATGGAAGTGAACAACTCTTCTTTGGTAAAATTAATGCTGTGCAGGACATGAACACAAGGTCCAGGAGGCAGAACAAAATTTGCAGCCCAAGAAAGTGTTGAGTCTCCATAAAAGCCTGAGATGATGGCATGCACACAAAAGGAGCAGAATCGTGGCTTTTTGGCAATAGAAACTGGTTCACTAGGTTACCACTTTCTACAGACACCAACAGGCAGCCAAATCCCAGCTTTGAACATAAACTATCATGGTCCAGTTTCTTGATAGTTGTGTTAGAAATCATGCTTTCCAAATTGGCCTTCTGGTTTAATAAGTTTCTTGGATAAAACAGCTTTTATCATCAAAGAATTCAAGATGGAAAAAGAGAGAATTTGTTTAATGTGCTTGATTACATAATTGAGGCTATGGATAAAATGGGATCAAATCACCTGAATAAATGCACTTCCATGTTCAATAGTCTTCTCCAAGAGCAAAGATGGCATCATCTTAAGAGCAATATTAGTTTTGAGATATGTGCACATTTGAGATAAGTATTTCATAAGGCTTGAAAGTTTTCATTCTGCTTATAATTGCATGGCTCAGTGTGATAAACCTTCCCCTCAAAGTATGCTTGTGCACAGACAGAGGAAACCAGCCACATCAAAAATCTGCACAGAGATAGTATAACATAGATAAATCTGAAGTTTGGCATCTGCTGGGAGTTCAGAGCTTGTTTAATTCTTTAGTAGTGTGTGGTTCATTGATGTCATCAGAAGAACAGACTTTTGAAACTTTCAGTTTCAAAAAATAGTGATTTAAAGCTCAAAGCATATTGGGGCAATAGCTGTTGCTTTAGCCCAGGAGACTGCCATCCAGAGCTGGAATCTGTGGTGTGTTTTAGTACTTTTTCAGCAATATGATCAAATGAAGAATTTCAGAAGAAAAACCTTCTGAGTTGGGAGTGATTTAACATTTTGCCTGTGCTCCAGAGATAATCAGTATCATTTGTATCTAAGAAAGTAAGGCTCAGGAGAGGTAACAAAGTGTGTCCACCAAGAAATCATCCATCCCATTCTTCATTTCCATAACCATCCTCCTTATTTGTAAAAGCTGTCAGCAGCCAATGCCTCTGCACGTTTGTGTGGGTGTGCACAGCCCAGCCTTGGTGGCAGGAGGGATAATCTCTGTCCCTTGGGGTCACGCTGGCCGGAGGGCAGGTCCTTCCTGCGGAACCCTGTGTCACTCTCTGAGGGCTGAGGGGAGAAGATTGCCCAGGAAGGGGAGATGGATGTGGGTAAACGCTGAACAGAGCTGGAGAATGAAAATTAGCAGCCTCCTTGGCAGCTCCCCTGGCGCCGGCGCTTCCTGCTGGAGCGCAGCCCTTGGCAGCCGCGGACAGACACACGGCTCCGTCTGTCCGTCCGTCCGTGCGGGGAGGAATCCCTGCTTGGCTGCAGGCAGCAGCAGGTGCCACCAGCCAAACCCACTTTCAGGCTTTTTGAGATCTCATATTTCCAACTGCTTGTCCTGTTCCTCTCACAGATCTGCCCTCCCGAGCAGCTCACCAACCACCGACTCTTCTCCTGCTGTTCCTTGAGATTTGGCCACTGCCCCTGGCTGTCTCTTGGCCTTCAGCTTTATCTTACTGCTTCTCTTCATACAGACAACATTGATAGTTAATGTGTCTGTTTTGGAGACTTCAGAAGATTCAAAGGCATTGCAAGAGGGTAACAGAGGCTTGCCCTCAGGGCATTGTCTGCTTGCAGCACAGGCCAGAGCTCATCAAAGGACATCTTTTAGCTCTTTGGGACAAAAAAGTGCACAGTTTGTCTCAAGTCAGGTCCTGACAGACATGGATCATCATAATCATTAAACCAATCACCACAACTGCAAGTAATCTGGACCTCTGTAAGCAGACATGTGAGGTTTGGTGATACAATCTCAGTCCTGAAAAAGTGATGTAAATGTGCCTCAGTGCTCTGCATTAAAGATTCAGCTTTAAACAGAGCCAACACAGACATACCAGCTCCCTTTCACTGGGAATCTACATTTTCATTTCCCACCTCAGATTTAGTGGTACTAAAGTAATCCTGCCCCTTTGCATCAGGCAGGTGTAGGAAACAAGAATTGTTTTATGGAAGTAAAGGCACCATAAAAAGTAAAGGCACCAAAAAGATGGATTAGATGATACACTGAACCCAGCTATGTAATTATCTCCTTGCTGATGTCTCAAAAAACCTTCCCTCAGAATAAGTCGAGTGATGGCAAACATTATTTCTCAGGGATTTACTACTTTCTTTCATTCCCTGTAAATGAAGGTGACAAGATAATTATATGAAACACTCCACAGAGAAGTTGTAGATTCAGCAGAGATCCACAGAAAGAGGCAAGCAACAAGGCAAAGCTGCAAGGAGGATAGGATGCACAAAATCTCTGCTGAATATTGGCATAACAGATAACCAAATAACCTAATTGGAATTAGGACCAACTTTGCATAAAATATGACGCTGAAATTACAGCAAGAACAGGAGAAATCTTGCTGACCCTTGGCACCTGACACTGTTACCTGTGATGGTCCAGGGCAGAGCTGAAAGGACTCTCAGCAGCAGGAAAAATTTGGTTGAAGGTGTTGAATGTCATCATACACTGCCTTTTCTAACAGGATTTCACATTTCACCTGGAAGTTTCAGGGAGACATCTCATAATCTATCTTTCTATATAATGCATCCAGTTTTGCCAGATCAGCTGAACAAACAACTTTCAGTGATGAGATCATTTATATTAAAACACCATAAAAATTGCACTCACTAAAGTATGGAAATCTGTCAAGGCTTTGTGCCTTTTTAGATACTGACTGTTTCAATAGAAAAAAATTATGTGATATCTGGCCTCCCTTTCAGTTGCTATGGAGTTTTGTGGATACTGGATACTGTGGATACTGTGGAAAATTTACCTTTTATTTCTGCTTGGTCTAATAGACATTATAATGAAAATATTTGGTTGAATGAGATGCAGAAGATAACTCAGCTGGTGACTTTCCATCTTGTCAGGAACATTAAGCCTGTTCCCTGAAATAAATTGCTAGTTCAGTTCCATGTGTCTGCTGGGGTTAAACAGCCTGTTATTGTAGCATGGAAAAAGACAGATTCAGCAGCAACCACAGAAACCTGGCCCAAAATAATTTGGCAGAGATTGGGCCTTGGCTTGGCTCAGTGCCTGGGAGCGAATTACATCCATGCCACTGCACTCAGTGGCCTTTCTCATATGGTCTTTGCTAGATGCTCCTGCAGTGACTTAGCATCTACCTCCATTTAGGTACTTATTTCCTCAAATATCTTCAAAGCACCCATACCATAACTGTCAGAAGATTTGTAGTGATTGTGTGCTTGGCACCAGCAGTCTCATCTCTCTAACCTAGTTTGGCTTTTATGCCTCTCTTTGATAGTCATTTTGGATACATTTTGCTGTTCTCTGTCCTTCCCACTACATTTCCTGGTGTAAATTTCTATCAACTCACTGTGAACGTGGCTTTTTGGGCAGCTCTCAGGCTTGAGAAAGATTAATTGAAAGTACAGCAAAGGGAATTCTAGGTTAGAAAAGCACAGAGATTGGGGGAAAGAGTACCCAGAGCAGAAGTTTGAATTTCTGCCAGGAGATTGACTTTGCACTGGCTGGCAGTGGAGCTGCACTGTCTGATAGCAGCTGTCACTCTGTGGGAAGAAAAGGATTGGCCATTGTCAAGGATGGGCAGCAGCCCTTCCTGGGTCACCATTCCCTGTGTAGGGAATGTCACCAGGAACACCAGGACACTTCAAAGACAGGAGCTGTCTCACCAGTCACAGCCAGCACTAAACTGGATTGTTTTCAGTACTGCTGAAGCATCACAAGTACCTTTTTTTTCAGTTTAATCTAGAAGGCTTTTATTCAGAATATGGCAAACGGGATCATTGTGACCTCAGCTCAGCTCCATCTGCTGATAGAGACTTTACTTTTGACCATAAGTCACAATGGCTTTAAATAATTGAGGCTGAAAACCTCCAGGATGATTCCCGCAATGCTTCCTGCAGCATCCTGCTCTGGAAAAACGTGTAGAAGGAAGTTGAAAAGCTGAGCTCAGCCTGCAGGTAGGGCAAGGCTGTGCACGGAAACCCAGCTGCTGCCTGCAGTGCCGGGCAAGCTCCTGAGCTGGCCCTGGCTTGGCTGGCCAGGACCCCAGGGATTCTCAGGAGGCAGATTTGCCCTGGCACAGCAGCTGCTCTGTGCTGGGGGGTCAGACAGAGCAGTGTCAGGATCCTGAGGGCATTGCTCAGGGGAGAGACAAGCAGAGAGAGGAGGCAAGGCAGTACAGAGCTGCAAAGCTTACAGGAACCAGACCAGGGGTCTCTAAATTTGCCTCCTGCTTTAGTTAACTTAGAATAAACACCTTGCATTTTTGAAGGATAGATCTGACCACATACTTCTACTTCCTTAGGCTGGACTCGAGTTAGTAAAAAAATTATGACTAGCTGAAAATAAATAAAGCACACATTGTACTGTACTTCTGGCTCTGAGCCAGTGGGGTGTACATTCAGCAGTTTTTTCAAACACTTGAGATGTGCTTCTTAGCAAAGAAAATCCCTGAAAGTGAAAATTCCCACACAATGGTCAGACTGCAGGAATGATGGATTGGATGAAAAAACCCTGATGTTGCAAATCCTGCTGTGGACTGGAGGCAGAGAACACCCAGCTGCAGGAACACAGGACCCTGTCAAGTCTGGATTATTTTGCTTATTTGTGCTGTGGACAAGGATCCCTACAGCCAATGTCCATCCTGTCTCCATCAGCACACCATAAAACATGACTACTGTCACAAGTCTCTCCTGGTGGCTTTCTGTGCCAGTTTATAGGCAGGTTTCTTGAAAGGCAGCTGGTTGTGCCTTTTGAACAACAGACAGCACTCATTGTACAAAATTTTTTAGTGGCTTAGGGGTTGCCTGTCCTGTTCCCAGTGCTCATTGCCACTGCCACCAGTGGCAGAGCACATGGGTGGTATAACTCAGTTTCAACAGGAAAAGACTGAAGGGCCAAGGATGTTAAATTCACATCCCACCCTTGGAAGTTATTTCTGTCTAGTGAAGCTGGAAATGATAGTTGTGAAGTGCATTGACAAAGAGGGCTTCACAGATGGTCCCCATATCAAACATTTCAGTGGAGGAACCCTCACTCTGCAAAAGCCACTCATGCCCTAAGCAGCTTTTTCAGTGAGGAACTCCCACTGAAATTGCTGGACAGGAAAAACAGCCTTGGTGAAGGCAAGGGATATATTTCATTGGAAGTAACACTAGATATATTGAAATTACTTGCAAATTTTGATTTATTTCAACAGGATGGGACCTTGGCCGCTTTTGATATAGTGGAGATGAACTCCATAGAATGGCAAGTCATGTAACTTTTCACGTTTTAATGCAGGAATTCCAAGCAAGGCATCCCTCCTAACATGCATGCAATGAAGCACAGTCACTGTTCTGCTGTTCCCAGCCTCTCTACAGCCACAAGTTAGGCAGAAATCAGCTGCTATCTCATCTCATGTACTATCTTTGATGCCCAAATTGTATTACATGACCAAAGAACTCATGAGCAATTATAAATTAATGAACACAGACACAATTCAACACTAAGCAAACGAGATATGTGTCAGTCTAAAAATATTGTAATGTTAAATTTCAAAAATCCCAGGTGACTGTCCACGGTAACACATCTGGAAAGTTCTGGTTTTGCTCTCTCCAGTGACAGCTCACAGGGCTGGATCCCAGTCTGGTCACTTTTCCTGACCAGGTGTCCTCACCCACCCCATGCCATTCTGAAGCCAGCAGGCCTCTGTACAAGAATCAGCAACACTCTTCTCATCCTCAACAGCAGAACCGAGCCAAAGCAAGAAAGAATGAGAGAAAGAAGGAAAGAAAACACCTCACTTCTGATGAATCAAATATAGTGAGGAAGATCCCTGCAGAAATGTATTTATAACACATGGGATGTCAAACAAATCAGTGACACAGGGAGAATGACTTGAGCAAGTTAAGTGTCCAAATAATCCCTCAGGCTTTGAGTTGGCAAGAATGCTACAGGACCAGATGTAGGCTGTGAATCAGCAGCTTTGGAATGCCAGCACAGAAAGAATGGCAAGAGTGATCCAAGGGGGGACAGAGGCATGCAGAAACTGCTCCAAGACCATTTTAGCAAAGCACATGTTTTAACATGTATTTGTGTCCCTATGGTGGTGAAATAATGGCTGAAATGCTTACTAGCTTAGTCCCTCAAAGCATTATTGGGGTCAAAAAGACTTCCTGATGTCTTGAAGGGATGAAATCTGCTGCTGACCAGGAACTAAGACAAAATTGAAAATTTAAAATCAAAAGACATGCTTTAGAAAGGCCTATTTGCTGGAGAGTGGAAGTAAAATGCTGAATTACTGCGGATTAATTTCCAAAATCTTCGTTCCACAGACTGACTTTTCTTGTCTGTGACCAGAGCAGGCTGCAGAGCGAGTGGAGGGGAGCTGTCCCTGCTGGGGCAGGAATCCTGTCAGAGGGTGGGGATGGAGGCATCTGAGGGATCTGCTCCCAGCTGCCTTTGCCTGTTTGTTGAGCAGCCTCGGCAGGGATGTGGCTGCAGCAGGAGGCTCGCTGGGTCTGCCTGCCCTCTCCCTGCACATTGCTCCCTCTCCTTGGCCATGGCTGATGCAGGATTATGGCACTGCCCCTAGCTAAAGTTCCTTTGGACTCTGAAAAGACTTCACAGGTCAGTGAGAGTCCTTAGACCATTCTCTTTTTGGCAGTATCACTCCTTTCTTAATCCCTCTGAGAGGTGAGCAATACCAAAACACATTTTGTCCTCTATTCCATTTGAACTCATGGTCCCTGTGCCCTTCAGAGAAAATCAGACTACATTCACTAGAGAAAGGAAATGAACAGTCAGTTTCTAGAAACAGAGAAAGCACATGATAATGCCTCAAGAATTATCTTTATTTTCCTGAATTAAGCCATACTCCATGATATTTTACAGGGGTTAGAATAGATCTATTTCACTTCAAATGTCTCTTACTGGCTTTATGGTTAATTTTTCTTTTCTTTCATTTTTTATCTTGAATGGGGAAAAAAGTAATTAATTCCTAAAATTTTAACAATAACTTTTTCTCCAACTCTCAACCCAGGAAAAAACTTTAAAATAATTCCTCTATCAGCTGACTGACAGTGAGTATGCCCTGGTCTGCTCAACATACAGAGAGACCATTGTCAATAGTCAGAAAACACCTCAGCACTTCAAACAGAAATCACATGAAGGACCTTTCTGATGCCCAGATGGGTCAGTTGGCAGGAGGAGGACTGATAGCAATGAGAACCCTACTTTGGATGTGTTTATAATTACCACAGAGGCCACTGAGGATATTTTTATTTCTTTTTTCTCGTGACTCTGCTGTCAGCAAAGTCAAACATCCTCATGGCTTCCATAATGCCAGAGATGTGTCTTCCTTGAGATCCATTTCAGCATTACAAGGCAGGAATATTCCTGTCACCAAGGAAGCAGGAACTGTTTTCTTCTGTCAATTAGAAATTAATTCTAGATTTGATTAGTTCCTCAAATTACTTTGATTTAGTCCAGAACAGCAGGATAACAAGACTTCTTCTTCTATGCTAGTGAATTCTCTGAATGTGAATTTATCTGAATTGGCATGAAGACAGGACAAGGAAAAAGAAAATTAACAAGAAAATATTAAGAGAACTTCTGGTGTTCTGTTCTGCTTCTCAGGCAAAAAAATCACATGCAAGATGGTAAAGCACTGGGCCATGGGCTGTGGTCAGCAGGAGCACATTGTTTTCAGAGGACAATTGCAAATCTCCATTCCTTAGGCTGGAGCTGCGTTGTGCTCTGGGGCATTGGGGTCAATGACATTCCTTTCAGTCCCAGTGTGTCCAACTGAGACCTGGGGAATTCAGTGACAGTGTCTTGGGCCCTCTGCCCTCACTGCATTCGGGGCTGCAGCTGCCACAATGAAGGGAGCAGCAGCAGAAGCATTTTCACCCATTTCTAACGTATCTCAAACCTAACTTGAAAAGAGCACAGGCAGGACGAGAAATTGATGTCACTCCTGTGCTCAGGCTTCACTTGCTGCTGCCCAGGCTGCAGCCATGTGTGACAGAAGTGGCATTTTGGGTTCTGGGGACACCTCTGTGCTGGGAACTGGCCCACGGCTCCTTGCAGAACACCAAGCAAATACCTGGCAGCAACCTGCTGCTGCCCATGGGAGAATGGACCCAAACTGTTAAATTGTGCCTCCCATTGCAAAGCACCTGGGCATTTAGAAATTCAGAAGTGCTTTTTTTGGTGCTGTTTAACCATGAAAGGAAACTCCTCAAACAAGTGCAATTTTTTGTTTCAGTACCTGTATGGTAAAACTAATACTGGTCTTATAAAAAGAAAAAACTGGCTCCTGTTCAACATCTCTCTTTTGATAAAAAACTTGAAATAATGTAAATAAAACTAAAAAAATCAGAATTTAAAAACTACCATGAATATTTCATACTAAGTGAACCTTCTATGCCTGCTAAATACAAACAGGCAATATTTGATCGGCTTTTGATTCATCACTTGTTTAAGTAATACAGATATTTTGCTCTCAAAAGTAATAGGCAGAAAAAGCAAAGTAAAATACAATGTAAAAAAACCCAAACAGCTCTATGCCTAATGGCTTGTGTTAGCAGGTCAAATAAAGCAGAACCCTCTGCAACTCTTTCTGAAAAGGTTATGGGTTTGGATATTATCTCACCTAGCAGAAAATCACTGAGAAATGTTAAATTTAAGAAAGACTTCATCAGCAAAAGTGTGATACCTCAATAAATGGATTAAAATAAGTTGATCTCCATCTGTAACTAGAGATCAGCAGTGTGTCTCTGTGTTTGATCCTTTGCCAGTTGTGCCACTGGGAATTTCTCTTTGCACTTGTAACCCAGGAAGAGAAATGGCATGCAAGGGAGAAAAGTGCTGGAAAGGCTCATTAATGCCTCTGCAAATAGCAGTTCTTGCCTTGTAAAGGCACTGGGAATGCTTTTTTCATGAAGACTGTGTGAATACCCAAGCAGTCCCAACACTGTTGGGCCTTCTATTGCTTTACAAACTTTATACAGACATACAAGGGAAGAGGAAAATGCATCTGCAAAGTGTCTCAGTTGACCTGCAGGTAGACTTATTCTATTAATTAACATTTTGATATTGAAAGGATCTTTATCTGCATCCCAAGGTAGCCACTAGCTAAAGTACAAAAACAGCTCTTGGGTTTGCTGATAGAAACCAGAGTGGATGCAGGGCACACAGAATGATTCTGAGCTTGTCTGAGCCTACACATTCTTTCTGTTACATTCCCAGCCTCAATTGCAATATCAGAGATGACAACCATAATTTCACCTTGAGAAGCTAAAATACATGCCTAAGAAAAGAAAACAAAACATTCTGTACATTCCAAATTGAATGAAATTGTTTCCTTCACTGACTCATGGCAGTTTGTGCAGATCTGCCTGTGGTAGATTGTCAGACACCTGGCAATCAGCAAATTGCCAAAACAATATAATACAGTCAGCTGTACAGACCTGGTGTTTGTGACTTGAAATTATATGGCTTTACAGAGCAAATGTTTCAAGTTTTGTTAGTGATACCTTTCTTCTTCTGACAAAATAATTAAGCATTCTGTTAAAAAGAGTATTTTATTGTGGCACCCTCAGAAATAACAAATCATCTCTGACACACATCCAACGCATTTATTTGCGCAGTTGGAAGGCAAATCATCTCTCCTCTGATTGATTATCTCTGTGACACAGAGCTCCATTAACATTATTTGAAAATGTAAGTTAGTGTAATGCAGTCAAGGAGTTTGAATTTTGGCAGTGTCATCATATGCACATAATGTTAAGAGATGACATTTATTAATCAATCATCAGTTTGACTCATTAAAAACAACATATGCCAAAGCAGAAAAAAATTGAAAGGAAATCCATCCAATCAAAATAATCCTTTTATCTTTTGATTTCAGTAAATAAAAATTCCACAGCCTTGTTCATCAACTTTCTTTGATTCTTTTGGAAATCAAAAGCATTGCTGCAGGGTTAAAACTGGACCAAAAAGTAATGGAGATGGTTTGAATGAGGACCATTGCATTTAGATGAATCAGACTGTGAGTGCTTACTTAGGGAGTCTGGAAATAGAATAGTAAACAATTTTATGTCTTCAAATCCTGTATCTTGAATGGAATTCATTATTTTCACTTTTAACTCAGCAGAGAAAACATCCTCTTACTGGGAAAAATGAACTTGGAAAGACTGCAGAAATTTAAAAAATATTGATATTGCCCTTCTATTTTAATTTAATTTTGATTACATATGCTAAGAATTTTATTATTTGGTTCTAAATTATTGAAATATTTTAAATTATAGTAAGGACCATTTTATAAGCTAAATTTTATGAAAATGAACTGCTTATTTAAAGACAAAGAAAAGAGCAAAAATACCCTCTAACATACTATGTGGTAGCTTATTTTTCATGCAATCATCTTTATTATCCCTTCCAAAAAAAGCTGATCACTTTCTTAATCACATAAAACAGTACATAAACTAAAAGGAAAAGTGCATGCTGTGCTCTGCCAATGGAATGTCTGATTTTGATCATTGCAAAGTGTCGGTTAAATACTTATAATACACTGGCTGATCAATTTTTTTTAATGCTGTGTGAGTAGATAACTTCACCACACTATTCTGTCCTTGGGGCTTGTTTCCACTCAATCTGACATGCATTCATTGAATCGATGCTTCTGTTCCCACCTGGTGGGGAAAGCACAGACCAGCCCATTACTGGCAGGCTGGTTAGCCAGTCTTTAAAGGATTCCATTTTGAATCTGATTGCTCCTTACTCTTCTTTCAAATATACCACAGGCACCAGGCAAATTTGTCTCTTTGGCATAAAAGTAGAAGGTTTTTTAAAAGTATTTAAAATCTAGTTTCAGTTTGGTGATTTTTTTGGTAGAGAAAATGCAATGATAGGGTGGGCAAAGCAATTGAGAACTCAGGCATGGGGAAGAGGGGATGTACATGAATGCCAAAAGTGCAGTTATCCCAGAATCATGGAATAGCTGAGGCTGGAAGGGAGCTCGGCAGAGGATCTAGTCCTGCCCCTGCTAATGCCCAGTGCCTTTCACTGTGCACACTAATACCATTTGGTGGCTTCTCTCTGCTCATAACTCATGCCAGAGTCTCATCAGCCCTTTCAAAGGGCTAATGGCACAGCTCTCACAGACAGCACTTCAGCACTAAGTTTGAATCAATAATGTTTTAATGGATTCTATTTGATCTTTGCAAGATACAGAGAACCAATCCAATTCTACATCATTTCAATGCTTTCCTTCAAGTGAGTGCCAAATACAGCCTCTGCTTTGGAAAAAACTGCTCTGAGGAGGGTACTAAATGTGTGCAGCACATCTGAGACTCTCATGTGGTTAGAAATGTTGTTCTGAGCCCGATGTGTTTCTGTTATCAATATATTGCACATTGCTGCATATCTTACTACAGTTTTTTGGAAGTCTACTTAAGGTGGGTCCAAATTTACATTTAAGGGTTCTGTGGGTAAATTTAAGCACCCTACTAAAATTACCCCACTGAGGGGTCCAGCTCAGTCTTCATCCTGTCTAAGCTTTAGGCATCTAGGACTTGGACATCCAAAGCTGAGTTGGATTACTTGCACTCTTTTACAGTAAATAAAAGGTACGTGGCCCTCTCCAGAAGATAATTTATCTGACCTACCTTGCAGTGACACAAATCACCTTCTGGGCCATTTAAATTTGTTCATAGACTACAAGAGGAGACTAGGAACACTAGACCATGTGCTAGCTTATAGATGCTTAAACAGGTAAGGTGAAATCTCTTCTAGGTTTTAACTGTTCTGTTAAACACTCTAGAAATCCTCCTGCCCAAGACAAGGTCAAAAAAAAGAACATAATATCTCTCTTGCAGACAGAACTTCAGCCTTCCTCAGTCAGAATGCTGAAGAGACTTTCCTGGACACCAACCAGAATACAGAACATGAATACCAAGGTTCCTATATACTGTGGTATATGATGTTTCCTTAGACAATTGTTTTCCCTTGCTATTTCTTCAAGAAAAAGTTATTGGCAGAAGAACAGTGCTTCCACAGATAAAAGATTACTATTTTGGCTGTTTTTTCTTTGCAGGAGCAAAGTAATCTCAAAAAATTAATAATCAATTAACTAGTTGACAGCAACTTTAAAGTCTTGTTTATATGATTTTGCCTCTTTTAATGTTGAAAGTTGAGGAAAGATCAAAGCAATAAATATTGGTGATCTCACGGGAAGCCTGTCTGAAGCAAACCAAACCTTTGCTCCTTTTTCTGTGTTCTCATTAAGTTACATAAATATCCTTGCTAGCAATGCAGTAAATTCTGTTTTCTATGTATAAAAAGGAACAGAATTCAGCTTATTACCTAAGACATAATTACCCTGTCTAGCAGGAATAAAAAACAAAGCAAAATTACTTTTGTTGCTTGTGTATACAGATAAAATCCTTACAGAACAAAGAAATGGATTTGCTAAGTGAAAATCTCTCAGGTTCATATAATTTTTTTCTCAGAGCAGAAATGCACTTTAAATTAAATCTTCTACACGTTAGAACACACCGGTGTAAGCACTTTCATTAATACATACGAGATTTTCTGAAAGGGTTTCCTTGGCAATCTTGTAGATCTCATAAAACCTTCAGTGATCTTAAGGAAGACTTATATCACATTGGACTTTTTAGTTAATTCTAAGGTGATGTGATCACCTTAGAATTGCTTTACAAGTACATGCCAGTACTTGTCTTTTTTAAATACAAGTCATGCTGTTGAGCTGGGAAGTGCAAGAAAGGAAATTCCTGTCTCTCTGGGAAAGAGCTGTGCCACTACCTACACCTGGATACAAAGAAGAGAAAGGAAAAATGTACTTTGCACTCAAAGCCAAAACCAGCTCTTGTGACATTCAACATCCACAAAATGCTCAATGGGGATTTCTGGAGAAATCTTTAATTTGGCCAACAAAAAGAGCCCCAGGCAGGTAAGAGGCACAACCAACAGCCTTCCAAGCTTACAAGCACTGCTTGTTCTCCTCTGGGTCCAGGTCCCAGCACTGTCTAGAACATAGTAATAGAGGATTGAAAAAGACTACTTGGGTCACTGAACTATGTCCCAGGCAATCCAAGAACAACTGCAAGAGATATTTAGTCTGAAAAGATCTATACAACTCCATACCTCAGCTTGCAAGCTATTCCTGATTCCCTGAGACACAAAGAAAAAGGAGTAAAGCTGTATATCTGGGGTACCATGAGAAGAAAGCAGGAGTGGCCATTTCCAAGCACCCTCACCGCAGTAAGAATTGGAAGTAAATTAACCAAAAGCTCCTAAGATGCTCCAAGAGCTCCTAACCCCAGAAACAGCAGCAGTGCCTGTCACTGAGCACCAGCCCAGGACCCACCTGACTGCCAGAGCTAAGAGCAGAAGTCCTGTAATGGGGGGCTAAAGCATTGCAAACACACAGAATCTCCTCTCTAACCAATATTTGGTTACCAACCCTACTAATAAATTGATACAAAAGAGCAGTGATCTCAAGCTTTAATTCTAACTCCACAGTCATTCTTATCTTGGTTTGGGATCCCCATCCATAAACTTATCAACCTCCATCTTAAAACATTTTGAGTTTCTTATAACAATGTACCATTGTTGTCTACCTTTTCCCAGGGAAAGCTCGCCTTGGGGAATACAGCAGGAATGTGATGCTTTTTTTTTTACTTAAACAGCATAAACTTCTGGGTTAACCCTTACATCATTCTGCTAAATATTATAAATCTAAAATAATAGTGTCCATTGCTGTTTTCTGTACACCAGGCTGTACCTTCATGCAATGGAAGTAGGGCTGATGTGTCTGTAACCAGTGTGACCTGTAATCCTTACACAGAAAGGGCAGCTGCTCCAGATAATCAATTCATGCATAAAACGCTGCTACAACTGAATTCATAAGTCCTAGATTAAATGCAGAACACATCCAAGCATAATTTTTTTCAAGACATACTAGGTACCCACGTAAGCCACTGTGACCCATGAGATGATGATAATGTTCAAGAGGGAGGGTTTACAGAAACAGTGACGGGATTACAGAGGTATTCCTTCTTCTTCCATTTTTAAATGAATTTGGGGAATTATATCCTCTCTGGATACTTGATCATCAATTTCATTAACAGTGAGAAATTTATACATGATTTTAATATCACACATAAAATAATGATAGTATATTTACAAAGTAAATAAATACAATTAATTTTCTTTTCAATAATGAGAAATACCTGTAAAAATAGAAATGGAAATTTTCTCCACTAAAATTACTTCAGCATATTGTTAATGTGGTTTATGATATCTCTGAAAACAGGAGGAATTTAACTGCTGAAAATGGAAAATACCAACACTATTGATTTGTAAGTAGAAAGGGAGATTATGTTGATGAGACTTAGAATTAACAGGTAAACAAAGATGGAATTCTATAACAGAAACACGGAAGGGCCTATTACAGGGAAAACACTTGAAAAAGGATTCTGATATCCATAAAGGTAGTTGTTCCAAGGCTGCTAACTCTGACAAGTGTCAGGTACAATGTAAACTGAGTCACAGCATAAAAGGACAATTGATGGTTCACACTACAATTTTGACATTACTAAATTAGTTTCAAATACATTTTCACTTCAGAAAATATTCTGGAAAATGTTCAAGTCTTTGTATAAAATTATTTTCCAACTTATTCTAAAAGTACCTCACTGGTTATGAGGTCCATGTGCAGTAACCATTCTGTAGAGCCGTGGCTGGGTAGAGGGCTGGTGGATGAGAGAAGAGGAATTAAAGGAGACATAAGGCTTCAAACCTCCAGTGTCCTTCACAACCTTCTACAGGCTGATCTGCCAAATTGCAACGAGCAATGAACCACATGCTAAAGCTTCAGCTGCCTCACTCTAAGCTCCCAACCCTCTTCTTTCATCCTAACCCTCACACACTCTGCAAGGTAAACCTTTAATCCCACACCATTGAACAGGATTCAGATGAATGCAGTGATCTATCACCCTTGTGTGCTGCCTGATAAATGCTTGGCCAGAGCAAAGGGCACAAAGAAAAAGAACATTTAATGTTAATCACAGTATGCTATGTAAATTCCATCTATTTCAAGGGGTACTGTTTTTCATTTTAAAGGCATAAACCTTACTGAAAAATTTATTAGGAATTCTTCATTTTTAGCTGGTGACAAGTCTAATGCTTTTGGGGGGCTCCAAGAATAAAGATTGCACCAAATGGGGAATCCATTTCCTTATTTTTCTATCCAAGTACAAGCCCTCTCTTCAGAGCTGTAACCAAGGAAGGAAGTATTCTTTGCCAGGAATGATGATACTATTGTTTCTGGAAGAGATGCATATGGACAAATCAGAATACAATTATTCAAGAGGCGTGGGAATCACAAAGGCAATTTCAGTTTCACTATTCCAGTTTTTCTCTGTATTTCTGGCAATGTCTTGAAATTTTCTACAAACAATTAAGAAAACAGCAAGGTCATTGATGTCTATGGAAAAAGAAACTCAAAGTACCACAGTCAAAAAGATTAATGGCTTTTAAGATGAATTGATGTTTTCTTAATATCAGAAATAAAGGAGTTCCATAAATTGTTCTCACTGTTCTTTTGTCTTTACCCATATTATTCACCATTTTGGTAGACAGCATGACAGAAGTCATTCTTCCAGGTTATTTAAAAGCTAGGATGATGCAGTAGAAAGCATTGCTGCAATCCAGGAGACAAACTGTACCCTGTGCTCAACATGGGAGAAAAGAGAACAGGAAATCATGAGCAGAGGCAAGGACAGATTTTAAAAGAGCAGCAAACTCATACAGATAATGAAACACAAACCCAATGACCTTTAATGTCCTGAAGGTACTTGAGAAAGAGAGAATTAAATATATGGGGGCAAGAAAGGCTTTATTAATAGCTATACTTTTTAAAATTGAGATGCCTGATGAACACTGGGAAAGCAACAAATGGGTCACAGAAAAGCATTACAGGGCTGGTTAGACCAGGGTAAAGCTGTGTTAAAGCTGAAAAGTGACCACCTTCATGAATGCAATAGGGATGAGACAGAAGTTTACTTAGGATGACAAAAGCTCTTTAGATGTTGCCAAAAAAAGTGATTAGTACCTGTCTCATCCCTTACCTGATTTTCTTTTCTTTACTCGGCCACTCCTAGTGTGCTAAATCAGCACTTCAGCACCAAAGCTCCAGAATAACCACTAAGAACTGCAGCTTTCCCACATACTAAATCCATGTTGTAAGAGCTGGCAAACATCCAGAGAAGAAAGGAAAAAAAAAAAAAAAAAAAAGGAGATTTTTATGAAACAGCTTGAAAATCTGGTGTACCCTCTCTGCTGTTTCCTGTGGAGGGCATGGTAAGCAAGGTTGATAAAAATGTGAGATGGAGAAAACAGCATGAATTGCTGAATTGCACGGTGACACACACGTGCATGCAAGCACAGACTCCCCCACAGCCCTCACTCCCTCACCTAGGGCAGCACACATCCATTTATGGGAGCAGTGGGAGTCAGGACGGTGAGTCTGTGTGAGGTCAGCAGGAACTTCACAGGAAAGGCTGATTTTGGAGGTGCAGTTGTCCCAGCCTCTCAAAACTCATGAATAGTGTGTTTACCACTGCCAGAGAAGTTTCTTCATCGTGCAACTTGAAAAAGAACTTTCAGCCTGGCAGTTTTAAACTGAATTCTGAAAGTCAGCTCTGTTCTGCCTATCACATGTACTGTCACCAATGATAAATGTCAGAACTGAAAAATTTATGCTGATAAAAGAACTAAAAAACCGGTTAGATTCTTCCCTTCCAACATTATTTCTTCAAAGCTTTAAAGTAGAGATTCATAAAATATAATTTTGCAGAGATCTTTTAGACATGAATTTGAGTATAAGCATATTTCAAACTTGTTGAGCAAAAAGCTGTGTACAGTCATATTTTTAAACAGAATTAGCCCTACAAAATACATTTGGATTTTACACTTTGTCACTTTGTGTGTGTATATGTCTGTGTGTGTGTGTGTGTGTGTGTGTGTGTGTGTGTGTGTGTGTATAATGACTGTGAAAAACACAGGTTACTTCAATAGTCGCACCTCTGATGTTTGATGTTTTTTGATGCATTAATTGGACAGTAAGATCTAGCCAGGTATAATTTTTTGGACAATATCCATGGAAGACAAATCTCATTTATCTTAAACTGACTCTGACTTTAATTTTCACTGGCTAATAGAAGCATGAGAAGCTTGGCTGGTTTGCTGCAAGAATTGAGAAACAAGAAGAAAGCAAGATGAGACCTCTGTTCAAGCAGGCTTTTTAGGTCCTTCTCTAAGAAATCAAAAAGGCTTTCTCAAATATTACTGTCTTTTAAGCTTTAGATTTTAAAGAAGCATATGAAGAGATGGGGCTTTAACTGCTACATTTAGGGGCTTTTCATTCTTTTGATACTTCCAAATTCAAATTCAAAAAACGTATGGATGAATCTATGAAAATTTAGATTTGTTTTTTTCTTGCAAGGGTGGAATAAAATATCCTTAACGACAGTGGAGGAAAAAGTGTCAGAGAAGACTCCTTAAAGTCCAGCAAAAGCCTTTTTTCTTACAGCCAGCTATATAAGACCACTGGACAGACTCTGATGTGCTTGGAGCTACACAGGATATATGACTAATGTATTTTGATAGATATAATAGATAGATATAATTTTGATAGATAATACATGTCATATAGATTTCTGGTCGTAAAATACATAGCTTGACATTTCCTATCATTCAACCTACTTTTTATACTCTTCTTTCTCCAAGTTTGGGGTCTGAAGGACTGTAAATTAGCTATGACCTAACCCAAATTATATTAGAGTGGCGGGGGTTTTTGGCACATAAAAGCACTCACATTAATAAAGCAAGGCTATCTATAGACCATACCAATGAGGAGCTGTGACTGGCACTTTACAATCAAGAATAGATCCAAAGACTGAGCATCCTTTAAAGCTCTCAGTGTAACTTGTGTTCCCTATATTTTTGTGTGCCATTTAAAAGTTGAGAAAAAAAGCAAGGCTGCATTTTGAAGAAATAAGCAAGGCTTTGGTTTCAAATCTATAATTTTGCCGCTTCCAGGCAAGGTTATCAGGGTATACTCCTTCAGAAGAAAAATGCTGCAGTGAAGAGAGGAAGAAAACAAAATTGAGATCAAATAGGAGAAAAAAGAAGAGCAAATCCAAAATGGAGTCAAGGAAAAGTGTAGCATTTAGGTTAAACTGGTGTTACATAGTCAAGGCTGACTTTCATTTCACATTTCAGGTAAGGTAGTAGTAGCTGCTTCCTGTAAAATTGTAGTTTCCCCACCAGATACGTATGTAACAGAGTGATCATCTCAGTGGGATTTCTTGCCATTTCTGTATGAGACCTGAGGTGCAAAGCAATGATGTTCATAGCCACCAGTGGTTTGAAATCAGGTTGTTGCGAGACCACCACTCCTGTAAATACATCTTTACAGATGGATCAGACAAGAACAATTTTATGCTCTTTTGAACCCTTTGGATGCTAATTTTTGCAAAGCTTGTTCAGTGCATAATTTCTTTATCTTTAAAGAGCTTGGAAATTTCTCTCTATTTCTATATATTGCTATATTATAGTACCAGCATGAATTTTGTTCTGCAGTGCCCGAGCCAGCTCTTTTCTGGAGTACCTCAATAAACCACAGAGATTCTCATGATCACACTTGGCCCTGCCCCTCCCACTAACAAAGCCTGTGGCAGCTGTAGGATGGTGTCCCTCTGAGTGTGTCAGGCTTCACTTGCCTGTTCCACATTTCTTTGCTCACAGTAGAAAATGAGGGATCATAAATCCCATCCCTGATGCTGGCAGAGCTCCTGCAGAAATCACAGGCCTTTTTGCATGGCTCTTCTGTGTTCCCAAACCTCTTTTCTGCTTTTCCTCTTCTATCCCAACTACTTTTCTTGTTTCCTTCTGTAAATTCAAGACAGTGCTGCTCCTTGCCTTCAGCCCTGGCTCTCAGATCAAACAGACTGGAAAAGCAAAGGCTGCTAAACCCTCAGCCAAGACATGGAGTGAGATCATTTGTTCGGTGGTTCACACACAAGCACAGACTGCACTGGGCATGGGCTGGGGGGTTTAATTCCAATACAAGATTCTGCAGGACTCTAAGTTCATGTGAGGTATTTCCCCCAATGTCAGCCTTGGTTTTTGACAATCAAAATCAGAGCCCTACAAAAGTGTCCCCACCAAATTTCAGTCTTTAGGTTCTCTTTTATAATTCTCACATGAAAGGATTCTAAGTTTTCCTTTTGCAACAATGGAAAACAAGGCTTTTTTTTTTTTTTTAAAGAAATAAATTATCAGTTTTTGCAAAACTATAAAAAACTTGCTTCAGGCAAGGCACCCAGGCTAAGATACAATCCAGTGGTTAGTTTGGTAAAGGTTAGAAACAATGAAAACAACTGAGAATAGAGATTTATGACAGGATGTTTCAGGCAACATGCTGGATGCTTTTAATGGTTAAGAATATAAACAAGGTCCAAAAGTATGTTTCTTCTTCAAAGAGAATTGGAGTCAATGCTTTAGGTAGTGAGCAGACAGATTTTTTTTGCATGAATTTGCACAAATTAGCTGAAATAAACATCTAAAATGTGACATTATTCCCAGAGCTTGCTTTTGCTTTTAATTAGTCTATCGCTATCAGAATATTAAATATGATTTTGCTGATTAGGAACAAATTAGAAGGCTTTCAGGTTTTATGCATTTCCAGCTAAAACGTGAAATAAAACTGACTTTTTAATTAATTACATTTTTTCCAAGAAGAAGTTGCAATGTATCAGCAGAAACACTCTCAACACATATTTCATCCTTCTAGCTCACATAAAATCCAAAACTTGATTTGGACAGGAGATACATTCCATAACATATTGTTTGCTGGAATGAAAAGAAACTTTAGTGTTTTGCAACCAGATAAGAGTTTAAAATGATCTAGTTGGACTCCAACAGATTCTCAGGCCATTGAACTTCATCCACCCACCTTCCAATCTCAATAAACCAGTCAGTGAGTTCCTCAAGCTGAGTTGACCAGACATAGTCTCTTGGTAAAGAGACTTAAAATATATTTATATTATTTAAAATATATTTGCACAAGCTGTTTGAACCATAACACTTTGTTAATTTTAATTACACTGTTCCAGTGTCAGACAATGTTACTAGACTTCATAAGTCATCTTAATAGCCTTTATTTACAGAGAGTGCTACAAGCAACCAATAATTCTGTTTGAGGTACCCTGTATCTGGCAGATTAATTGCTCTTTTGTCCTGCAAATTGACTTGCAAATTTGGAATAAATTTGACCTGGAATGCACCTCAAATTCTCAGAAGTCATGTAATATATTTTCCCAGCACACTGCAAATTAAAATGAGAAGAGTACTTGTGTTTGCATTAGGCACACTGAATGTCAACAAGTGCTGTCAACCAATGAATCTCAGAATTTAATACTTGAAAGGGCAGGAGGAAGCAGCTTTAATTTGCTTCTCTACAAACACCTGGTTTTAGATTTATTCAAATATGTAATGTTCTTTTAAAACCAAATCAAGCTCACTTTTGCTCTGCTGGAACAATTTTGATGGTTAATTATATTATTATCCTGATATAGCTTCCCTGTAGGGCTTAAGTTTGCCAATTCCCTTTGCTTAACATGTTTTTATTGCTAGGAAAGACTGAAGGTCTAAAAGAGCATAAGTCATAAAAGAATGTGTAGGGGTTTATTGCACAGTTCATAAATGGAAAGAAATATGGTTAGTGAACTAACAACACAAATTCCTTACATAAATTGCTTCAATAAAACACATTGGTCCTTACTAAGAAACTTTACCAAACTTATTGTCAGCTACATAGGGCATACTAGGCTTAAACACCAAACACAGAACAATTCACTTTTAATGACAACAGAGATATCATTTTTTCTCATTATAATATATTACTTTTAAACAGAGTCTCTTATCCTCAGTGCCAAAAAATGTACGCTACAGACATTACATAACAACATAGAAGACAGCAAATATATTCTCAATTGGCAAAGAAAGCACATTCTGTTATTGCCACAAAATGGGAAACTTTCCAGGATGCTTGGCCTCTGCCATGTTCCCATGAGACCACATCTTTAAACACAAGTCCTCAAGGCTGCTCTTCTGACACATCTTGGCGCCAGCAGAGATAACACAGTGCCCTCTTTGAGCACACGGCTTTGTTGTGTCAGCCTTTAAGTAGGTCATGCCAAGGAGCAGTTGCTATTTTAACAACAGATCAGAGAAGAGAAACTTCATGCCTGAGTCGCTGACAGGGATCTGAGAGCACACATGTGGTTCAGCAGAGCTCTTCCACCAAGGGCTCCCACAGCAGGGATGGGACACCATCCCAGCCACTTCTTCTGTGGGCTTGCACAGAACCAACAGCTTCAGAGTGGCCAGTTCCTACTGCAGAGTTCACTAATGCTGATATTTTTTGTTTCAACATAGGTAAAATGAGTAATTATCTACTCATGCGTCTGTGTTGTCTTTCTGGAGTGTCTGCTCTGTCAAACATTCAACAGGTAAGCAAGGCCAAGCCCCTATTTTCTTGACAATCATGTAATTATGAGGTTTCTTCTTTGACTGAGATGTTCTTACATTGGGCACCACACATCAATAAATGCAGCTAAAGGTACACCCCCTCTGCTTAAGGATAACAAGAACTAGAAGTTTCTTCATACATTAGGGTAAAGGATGTTCAGCAGGTGAAACATGTACTCCTGTGAGTAATAATCACAAAGTTGTTTATTATGCAGCTAATATTTCTTTTTCCTTATGTAGAAAGGTAAATTAATTGAAAAAGTAGTAAATAATTCACACTCCCTTCATAAAAGTAATACCTTTTGTCACAGGAAATCTTTGAGGATCCAAATCCTGTAGCTGCATAAGAACATTGCTAGCCATAAACTTGTGAATAATCCCAGAAATAGATGAGATAGAAGTATTAATACATCTTGCTGCTTGAGATACAATGTAATAATTGCTAAAATAGCAACCAACTAAAACAGGTTTTCTGACATGCAAAACCTAGTAACAATTATATTTAAAACATTTGATTGAAAACTGTAGACAGATGTCTGTGTCTATCTCGTATGCTAGATATTGTGGACTAGCACTGCACCTTCTACAGACTGAGCCTGTATCTTGGCTTTTCCAGACAACTATTTCCACATGTGCTCATAGGTGTGGACACATCATTGTTGCTGCCCTGCATAAGACAGAACAGTCCTGCTGCATTTTTAATCACAGAGGAAAAATAAACTTGTTGCAACATGAACTTGGTTTAGAAGATTTAGCTTACCTCATAAGATAAACTAGGCACAGAAATATTTCTTGCATTACTGTGTGAAAAGAACCTATAAGTACAACTAGATTATTAGGCCATTTTTCTGTCATGTGGAGCACTTTTGAAGTGTTTGCCTTGCACACCTATCCTAAGTAACAACACATCACTGAAATCCCTAAACTGAGAAGTCTTAAAAATGGGGAATGCCTGATTACGAATAGTCCCTGTTAAAATTCACACTAGTTCCTCCCTTTTTTATAATGAAAAATGAGTACTTTTAAGGGAAGCATACTGCTCTTCTGAATCATTCTACCTTAAGAGAAAGGCTCCCTATCATTTTTTTCTGAGTTTTTTTTATGAACTTCAGGCGTATTTGAGAAATTATCAGTACAAATCATTATTTCTGTCAGGAAACTTGCTGAACTCAGCCAAGCTGTGAGTTTGTACTTTGTTCCAATCTGAAAGTTCATGCCTGGATGTAAAAGGCACAGTTGTAAAAGTGTGAGACTCTTGGGGCTCTCTATCAGAATGGCTCACCTGATGTTTTTGTCTAGACACAGTCCCTAAGTTTTGGTCAACTAGATTTAGAGCCCCTGTAATTAATAACAGAAACAAAACTTGCAATTAATTAAGCTTTAAAAAACTGCTGTCCAGATTTATTTCTTTTTCATTTGGGATGGAGAGGTGGTAACAGTCTCCATCCTGGAGGACACCACGACCTGTGGGCTGTGTGTTCTGTGATCCCCCTTGTTGGGTTCCAGCTGCAGGACACACAGGCAACAAGGGCACACTGGTATCTCCCTGGCATCTGTGAACACCTCACGGATTTGGATTTTCCCCCTTTTAGACAGTAAAGGAAAAGAAATGTAAACAAACACACTAAAAATACCAAATATCACAGGTTCCTATCTCAACCACCTGCTTTAAGCCTTTACCTCACACTCGGCCCCTCAGTTTTCCCACACACACAGTGCTGTCCTCAGCGCTGCGATGCCAGTGCTGGGGTAGATGTTTAAATGTAAAGTTCCCTCTACCCACCACGCCACCAAGGCCACATTGAGCAAATGGATTGCCCTCATCACACAGCACACCCGTACTGGAAACCTTGGTGACACGGCCATGTCACCCGTCTGACACCAGGTACCAGCAGAGTTGAGGTGGCAGTGCAGATCGGTGCCTGACATGGCCATGTCACCTGTCTGACACCAGGTACCAGCAGAGCTGAGGTGGCATTGCAGTTCGGTGCCTGACATGGCCATGTCACCTGTCAGTCACCAGCTGCCAGCAGAGCTGAGGTGGCAGCATGGTTCAGTGCCCGACATGGCCATGCCACCCATCTGACACCAGGTACCAGCAGAGCTGAGGTGGCAGTGCAGATCGGTGCCCGACATGGCCATGTCACCCATATGACACCAGGTGCCAGTGGAGCTGAGGTGGCAGTGCAGATTGATGCCCAACACTCCTCACCAGGGTGAGGCCTCGCCTCTGCAGCCCTCAGCCAATAACCTGAAGGAGCTGGGGGTGTTTAACTGGGAGAAAAGGAGGATCAGGGGTGATTTTTTTCACTCTCTAACCACCCGAAAGAGGGTGTAGCTAGGTGAGGTCAGCCTCTTCTCCCAGGCAACCAGTGATAGGGCAAGGGGACTTAGCCTTAAGATGGCCCATAGGAAGCTCAGGTTGGACAGTAGAAAGAATTTCTTCACAAAAATGACTGTTAGACATTGTAATGAGCTGCTCAGAGAGGCTGTGGCAGCTGTCCCTGGATGCATTTAAGGAAAGACTGGATGTGGCATTTAATTGACATGAAGATGCTGTACTTGATGACCTCAGGGCTCTTCCAGCCTGATTCTGTGATTCTGTGTGGATAATGCCAAGTTGCCCAGGAACGTGGTAGAGTCACCATCCCTGGAGGTGTTTAAGAGGCATCTGGATCTGGCACTGGGTGCTTTGGTTCAGTGCTTTAGGGGCTCTGGGTGATATGGTTTAGTGCTTTAGGGGTCACAGGAGTAGTGCTGGGTTGGCGGTTGGACTTGATGATCTTAAGGGTTTCTTCCAACCTTGATGATTCCATGAGCCTATAATTCTATAATTCTATGAGTTTACGGTTCCTTGAGTCCAGGCGCGCCGCGACAGGAGCGGCGGCAGCGGGCGGTGCCATAGCCACTCCGCCCGCCTGAGGCAGCCCCGCCCCTGCCAGCGCCCCCGGCGGCCCCGCGGGCACCGCCCCCCCGCCCGAGGGCGGTACTGCGCCTGCGCACAGAGCGGGGCTGGGGGCGGGGCGGGGGCTGCGGTGGGTGACGTCACCCGCCCGCCCCACCGGCGGGGCGGGGCGGGAGCCGCGGCCGCAGCCGCCATGGCCGGTGCCATGTTGGGGAGGAAGTGAGAGCGGGAGGCGGCGGCGGCGGCCAGGAAGGAGCCCTTCCCTTTTGCCTCCTGCCGGGGCGGGCGCGGGTTTCTCGGCCACGGCGGCTTGCGAGACCCCCGGCGCGGGCGGTGCGGCGGCGGCAGCTGGCGGCGGCGGAGCTGAGCGCCCCGGAGGCGGCGGTGGCCTAAGATGGCGGACCCGGCGGAGTGTAACATCAAAGTGATGTGTCGCTTCAGGCCCCTCAACGAGTCCGAAGTGGCCCGAGGCGACAAGTACATCGCTAAGTTCCAGGGCGAAGACACCGTCGTCATCGCGGTGAGGGGCCGCCCCGGGCGGGAGAGGCGGGAAGCGCCGCGGGGGAGGCAGCGCAGGCAGGGAGGGGGTGTCCGGGGTCGGCGGGGTCAGGCGCCGCGGGGATGGGCGCGCTCTGGGGCGGGAGGGCTCGGCAGCGCCCGCGGGCGGGGACGCCTCGGGAAGGGGAGCGGCCTCCTTGGAGACCGAGGCGAAGGGGAAAGGGGGCAGGGACGGCTGCGGGCGGGGTGGGCTGGTCTCAGCATGGACGCGGTGAGGGCTGAGGGGCCTGGGGCTGTGGGGACAGGGCGGTGGGGGCAGCTCGGGGGACCTGTGACAAAGGCTCCGGGCAAAGAGTGCCGAGTGCGGGGTGAGGCGAGTCCCGCAGTGTCCGCCGGGCCCTGTGCGTGACTGTGCGGGCACGCGTGGGAGCTGCCGCCCCATAGCTGTCTGCGGAGAGTTCTGGGGGGAAATGCGAACGACAGTGCAGGCTCCAGAGAATTAGTGCTCAAGATCTGTGCAGCAGTCTTCAGCTGACAGCTTCTTTTTTGTTGTTGTTAAATCAGAATAAACAGACCATTTGCCTTACTACATGTTCGTAAATGTATTTTAACTGGAGTCTCCTTGAAAGTTACGAGGCCCGTTAAAAACAATACGGATGTTGCAGGGGAAAAGATAATCCTTTCCTTTTTCTTCAGTGGGTCATAGCTAGCTGCAAAGTGGAGCTGGAATATAAAAATAAAGTACGGTAGTTTGTTGCCTGGTTTGGTTGGTGTTGTACAAACACGCTTTAGCCCCAATGTTTGTTTTGTTTTTGTTAACTCTTAATTTGTGTTTTCGTGTAAATATATTTCATGAGAGACTAGTTGCTTGCTGAAAGTAACTTAGAGGCCAGTTATCGGTCTAAAAATTCGGGGGTTTGTTTTGTTTTCTTGAGGCTACCAATAATAGCTTTTTTGCACAATATCTGAAGTTGCAGGAGGCAATTTAATAAATTAATTTTTTGTAAGAGAAGTTACTAAATAGTAATGCTTTAGTCTGTTAATATTCGGCTGAATTTGTCAGTAAAATATGGAATTCCATGAGTCTGGAATGACAAGAACAATAGCATGCTTGTGAAATGAGGTAATTTGGGCCCATTTCAGCTGGCAAGTTACTATCTTGGAGCACATCACTTCTTCCTGAGGTTGTACAGGTAAACTCAGAGTAAGGAACCAGTCCTGGAAAATAGAAAATTTAACTAGAGTGGATAATCTCACTTTCATCAGTGAATACCCATTCATTGTGACACTGCATAGTCTGTTTAAAATCCACAGTTTAGTGTAGAAACTTTCATGTCTTCTGACTTAAAAAATAAATTTTCTTTCAGTAGCCCTGGTACAAATGAAAGCTTATATTTTTTAAATACTTTTTAGGTGCACTTTGAAATTACCTGAAATGTAGATTGTGCTGAGGTGGTTCTGTATCTGAGTAGAACAATTTGATGGTGTGCTCCTGCGGGATCCTGTGGAGCTTTCTGCTCAGGATTGATGTTTAGTGTTGTCAGCTGTACCTTGGTTATTTCACCTTGCTAAAAATCACAACATATTTCCCAGTTGTCCTGGATCCGACTGGGATGTCTGACTTGGGGAAAAATGCCCCCAGAATTATTAAATGGGGTCGCAGTGACCGTATTCCTGTCTTGTTTCACAAAATTTGAATAAAGGTTTGATACTCTCTGATTTTGTCTTTGTAATGGTGGCTACAAGAATGTTATCCTCAAAATTATGGCTTGAATCTCTAAAACTCTTGACAATAACTTGTGTTTGGTAGTTTTGTTTTTAATAGCTTGACTGAGTTTTTACAATTCAGGGCCCCTCTAACCTCAGCCTGCAGCCAGGCACCGCTTGTTTCTGTGTGCTGCAGAATTGCCCGAGGGAGGATAACAGGAGCAGAGCTCATGAAACAGTGGCTGAAAGGCTTCCTCCAGAAGCTGTGTTTGCTTTCCTCACTCTCTGCTTGCTGCCCTTGTTGCTGCCTGTTGAGCAGTAATTGAGCCACTTTTGGTTTTTTATAGCTGCTTCCCTCAGCTGCCTGAAGGACTTGCACCTCCCGTGGGGGCCTGGCTGCAATGATAATGATAATGATAATAATAATAATAATAATAATAATAATAATAAACTTGGGATGGGAGTTGCCTGTCATGGTCGATGGCAGGTGAGCACTGGGAGGCAGCGGAAGCAGAGCTGATCCCAGGCTGCAGATTTGACTCTTATGGAGGAGGCTGGGGAGGAAAATCAGTGACTATAACCAACCCCTCCTCCTTCCTTGACTCCCCTGTCATCTCTGAGCTAGCTGTCTTCCCTTCTTTTCCAAGCTCCTCTGAAGTTAATGTCATCCTTGTCTTTCTGGAAGAGTGAATCAGTTTGAGCTGTGTTAGATAAAACAATGGTTTTAACTGTAGCTGGTGTGTAACAGCAGTTTGAGGGGAGGTGTGGTGTTGGTCTGCTTTAAAGAGCAGACTCTGAAACAAAGTATTTTCTTTCCACAGGATGAAACTTTTTAACTAGTAAAGGGCTTTTAATTTTTTAATTGCAAAATTCTTTCTATCTTAATATTTTATTAATTATTTTTCCTAACGGCTTCTCCTGTTAATTAAGTATAAGGATTTTGTTAAAACAGATTATAGGATTACTTGTTATATGACTTTTATGTTAAACATTAGAAATGTATCTCTATGTGAAAGTTGACAGCAATTTGCTAGTGGATTTCAGCCTTTTGAGTAAGATAGAACAGGGAGGAAGAGCAGTTTGATATGGGTTATCTACTTTGTTTCATCAAATATAAAACTGCTTGCAGCTGAGTAGCATAATGTATCTATAGATCTTTTTTAGAAACCTTTCTATATCTAGTCATGTTCATCCTAAAACTACCCACAAGACACATTGCTGAGTGCAGTGACTCTGGGGTTTGGGACTGGAGCCTGAACCAGAGGCAGCACTACCCAGTGGGGGCAGTGCTGGGGCCTGGTGGGTGTGCAGGAATGGGCAGTGTGCCTCATTGTCCACATGGTTTTTAGTGACAGTCGTTGTCCATTCCTTATTTGTATGGCTTTCAGGAAAGAATAGTGGCTGCTTGTCTGTATTTTCATATTTGTTTAAGATGTGATCCTGGAAAGAGCTTGAGACATTTGGCTTTCTTTCTCATTATCTTTTAAACAAGTGGTAGATTGTAAATGAGACAAGGCTAGGTTAGAAAGTTGTTAGAATCAGGTAATGAAGGTCACTTCTACTACTGCAGCTTTTAGTAGTAGGTTTTCCAAAAGAAAAATGCTGAAGGCTGTACTGGACTGTATAAATTCAAGAAATGAAATGCATTCTTTAACATTATTATTATTTCCTAATGCAAAAAGAAAGCAGTGTTTAATTAGAGACAAAAAAAAGGCATCATGTCTACAGTGGTACTATAAATATGAATCAGGAATTGTAATCTCTAGCTGAAATAATACTGTTATTCCAGTGTTACCCTCTATTTCTTTTCCTTACCTAATTCCATTAAATGTTGGGTAACAAAGGTGTTTTTCAGGTGACAGTGGTGTGATGATTTAACAGAAAGGAAATATTCTGGTTTGCAGGAGTCTGTAAAGGCAAAGCTCTTCTCCCTGGCTGCAGTGCCAGTTGTGCAGAAACACCTTGCTCATATTTGCTGGCTTTTATTGTCCTGAAATTCAGTGACCATTTTTATAAACAGCAGTACTTGCTTTTCTCTTTAGAAGAACCTTTCTACTAAATTGAAAAGTTTGGCTGAAACATTTATTAAAAAAATTTTCTGTTTCCATTCTGGAAATTGAGTTTCTAGTCACAGTGTATTAAATCATATATTTTAGTAATTGTATAGCAAACAATAACTGCTGTAATAGTTAATACTTGAATTGCAGTACTTCCACAGAAATAAGAAAAAGGGGACAAAAAGCTGAGATTCACTGACTGTTCTGTATCATCTGCACTTTTGTGTGCACGGGGCTAAGACAAGAAGAAAATCCTCTTTCTTTATCCTGAAATTAAAATCGTAATTTGTAGCTGTGCCTTTTCACCCATTGGCAGTGTTGGACTTGATTAGGTGTGTCAAAGCAGCAATACCTTAGCTTAGTAATAGGAAAAAGTGAGTCAGGTATCTGACATCATACTTTCCAGAAACTATTCCATTTTGGATAAATCTTTTAGCATATTTAGTGCTGATGGGAAGAACATTCTTTAGTGTAGATGCAGCTCCTAAAGGCAAAGTAAGCCCATTATGTGCCCCTTTAACCTTTCACCAGGAATAGGCTGAGCGTGGGTAGATGTTGTAGCACTGCTCTAACTGGCCATTCTAGCAAAAAACATTCAAGAGCTTCTGCATGTGTTGCAGAAAAACGTGCCACTGATTTTTCAAGTGAATTTTTTACTGCTGACTTTGCTTCAGATATCAGTGCATGAGAAGTAAGATAAACTCAGATGATTTTATGAATAACCAATTCTGTACTTTATGGAAAGTTGCAATAGTAATAAGGGTTTTTTAAAATTACATCTATGGAGATAACTTTTAGTATTTCTCAGACTTTGGATGTAAATTGTCACTGTAGTTGTGATTGCAGATTTTTGTGTAGTCCTCATTGGATATATTGACGAAAAACTTTTCCGCAGAAACTCACATGTACTCCAGATTTTGTATAATTTAGATTGGCTGAGCATCCTTTTATATAATGGGTAACTAGTCTTTAAGGTAGCTATGGGACTGTACTTCAGCATCATCCCTTTATTAAGATTCAGTTGAACTACTGCTGAATCATGTTGGCAGCTGCACCTTTCTGAAGGCTGCGAGAGCACTTGGGAAGTTCTGCTGTGAGACCACATCCCTTCAAGTGCAAGGCAACTGGGGGAGCTGCAGTTGTCTTGTGGTTGACTATGGACAAAAGAAATGCTAGGCAAGGAACTAAAAGATTCTGAGAGAGGAAGTTAGAAGTTCTGCTTGTTTGCTTGGTATTTTATCCCTTGCATATAAGCCTTATGTATTAAATTTTTAACAGAATTTGAACAGCAGTTTCTAAAAATTTCTGGAGTGTGTCAAAGCAGCCTCCTACTGTGTTAGTGACACTGCTGCTACCCCTGTCAGGGACACAATGCTGTTGGGCCTTTTGTGTCTTCAGTTCATCATTAGATCTGATTGTTTACTGCTTGGGGAAGAAAAGGCATCTGGTGCAGAAAAAATATCTGACGCTTTAATCTTTCTTGATTAATCTCTTAAAGGTAATGAGGAGACATTCTGGGGCATGGTAATCTGTGTAATGCTGTTTTAGCTTTATTTACTGCAGAAAGTAGACTGTAAAGAGAAGTGATAAGACATTGTAGATGTCAAAGATGTGAAACCATACTGAGTGGGAGTAATTTGCATTCTTAAAACATAATTATCCTGGAACCTGCTTGTCTAAACTTCCTTGATTAGATAGTGACTCAGTGATGATGGAGCAGGGACATGCCATTAATATGGATTTTCATAGGTGTGATAAAAAATGAGGACATGTGAGCAAATATTCCACTCTCCACGTGCAAAGGATGAAGAAGTGACAAGTGACAGCAGGACCCCTTGTGAGGATTCTCTTGGCCAAAATTACTGAGTTTTTTATATTGGTAGCAATTGTTAACTTGAGGGAAATCAATATTGGTCTTGTGCTTAGCAGCTTTCACTGTATAAATAAACAAGATCAATTAAAGGCAATAGTGCCCAAGTGAAGGCCTTGCAGCTTGATTTTCTGTTCCACAATGGAATGATTTCAGTGCATGTAAATATGCACTGGAGCACAAAACAGCTGATTAATGTTTTGTGGTGTAGCTGACTTGCAGTGTGTAGTGTAGCTGATATCTGTGAAATTGGAGGCTTATTGAAACTACAGCTGCTAGTGAGAAAGATGGTGTCATCTTTTCTACAGGATCTTCCTTTTTGTGTAATGTGTTCTCAGTCTTCATTTTCTTACCTCAGGGCTACTTGTTGTTTCCCTCCTGGTGTATCTAACAGCCTCAGTTCTACCTGGAGAACACAGGGATTTGAGGTGTCTTTGAAGCTGAAATGAGTAATGGAGGAGGGTGTTGTTTTCCCTGCTGTGAAACAAGTGTTGTGGCAAACTTCAGCCCCTTAGGGACAGTTCTGCCTACTGAGCCTTGTGCTTTCTTGAACATATTTATACAGTGAACTCTGTAATTATTTTTCCAAGACAGTGCTCATCCACCTGATTTCAAGGCCTCAGATAAATATGTTTAGTCTGAAAAAGCTTTGTTTGGTATGGTGCTAGATATTATTAGAAGACAAATGGAAGGCCAGGCCAGGAAAGGCAAATGTGGGTGGGTAAAAGATGGAAGCCATACTTGTTTCTTTGCCAGAGAGGCAACTCCAGAATATCCTTGTGGGAGGATAATAATGAATTAAATTTAGGCAGAATGGAACACTTAACAGTGACTGACAGACAGGGAGTAACACTGTTAAATGACCTCGGTTTTTTGTAAACTTTGCCCACCTGCTTGGCTACCTAAAAAATCAAACTCTGAAAGAGCTACAAGAAATTTGAGCTTTGTAAGATGAGTGTAATCATTTATATCCTAGTAGATTGTCAGCTGCTTAGAACTGTTATGAGAATCTCTTCTCTAAAATGAAGCAATAACCAATGTTCCTCTCAAAATTCTGTCAGATCTTCTTCATGTAGTCTTTTCCAAAATGAGCCTTGTGAAAGGTTTCCTTCCCCAGTATCACCTTTTATTCTGCTTGGGGAGCTTTATTTTAAGGATGTCTTACATGGCACAATAGTTTATGTTGAATGTTTCTTTTTGGTTTGATTTTTTTCAAGAAACACTACCAAGACAGGTACTCTATGTCATGGGGTATGTTTTTAATAATTGTAGTTTACCAGAGTCAACCTACTGCCAGGGTAGGTGAGAATAAGGAGCTCTTAGATGTGCAGACCAGGCATTGGCTTTCCTTGTAAATCAAGTAACTTGAGGTCATGTGCCGAGCAGCTTTGCAGAACTATGTAGATAACACTGAAACCAAATATGTTTAATTCAAGGCCTTCCTTGTAAGCAAGCTTGTGAAGATTGAGGCAGCACTGTTTAAGCTGATTTGCACACAACAGTCTTCAAGTGCTTTAAATAGAAGATTGGGCTGAGACAGTGTAGAGTACTTCTAAACTATTAACAAACACCTTCCAGTTCCACTTCCAGCAGTTTTTGATCACTCTTCTGTTTTGTTTTGGTTTGTTTACAGTCCAAGCCATATATATTTGACCGTGTATTCCAGTCAAACACATCACAAGAACAAGTGTACAATGACTGTGCTAAAAAGATTGTCAAAGGTAAGGTGGAAGAGCAAATTTACCACAAGAAAATCTCATATTCCTGTGGATTTCACTGTTGAAAACTAATACTTCTATTGCTGTGTTTTATCTTTGGAATGTTTAATAAGTGCCAGCATGGATTGTAGCACCATACAGTCATCCTGTAGTTGAGCTAATAAATTATGTCAGTGCTGTAATTAAACCTGCTATTGCAGTTGATTGCAACATTTGGTAATGTTACCTGTTACGTTTTAGGGGTTTTTTTTACAATTGTCTGCAATGATCATTTAAAACAATTTGTCAGAAATTAAACATAACTATTAATAATAATTTTGAGATGTGTCATCTACCCCCCCCATGCCCCACAAATTTACTGGTGAGAAACATCATACAGAACTTTGTTTGGAGGAATGCAAGAGGAAATGAAAATTGTGAAATACGAGTTATTGCTGTGCATGCTAGGGTGTGCAGTTTCTCCAAACCTGAATTCTCAGATTTGGCCTAGTACCTTCAGGAAATCAAGTCTTGTCACAAAGAAGGATATGCCCCAGTAAGTTTTTGTAGTAAGCAATTAGCTAGTTCCCTGAAAATAAAATTGATTCATTTCTTGAGGGCATCAATAAATTCTAATTGACCCAACTTTCAAAACAGCTTTACAGAGCCTTGTCAGAAATCCCTGAAATACCAATTATTAGTTAATACCAACAGAATATTGGGTGAACATACTGTGTTTTTCATTAGAAAAGTAAATTGCTGTGGGAAATGCAGGCTGCTGCAAGTTTTTAACCCTTTAATGAGTTAAATAATAATCAGGCTCAGATCAGGAGGTTACTCATTGAATTTAGCTGAGTTGTAATGCTGCCCCTTTTATGCTCATGTAAGACTCTGAGCTCTGTGTGGCATTTCTCACCTGTGCTGCATCAAGTGGCAAATGAGCTCTAGTGGTGAGACAAATGGATTTATAGGTGTGGTGGCAAAGCCCTCCCCATCTGCAGTATCTCCTTGTGCTTGTTTTTGGAAAATAAAAGTTTGCTTGCAGAATGTGATTCTAGAGTAACTTACACATAAACAGGCCAGCCCACCAACCCCTCACCCCTCAATCTAAACTTTCCTTAGTTCATTCATAATTTGAAATAGAAGCTTATGCCCTAAGAGTAAGATGCTTGACACTTAAGGTGTCATCCGTTTGCATCACAATTGGACTATTACACTTTCCTGTAGGCAGAAAACATGATGGTGTTCTCCTGTTTGGTTTCTTCTGAGATATCAAAGACCATCTGTTCAGCCTGGCAATTGCATTGATTTCCTTTTTGTTCCTAAATGTGAGGTCCTGATTTTTCTGGTTGAAGAAACAGGAACTTCTAAGGCACCATCAGTGATGGCAAAATGCATTCAAAGATTTAGCGGGGAACACCTCCCTCCCCCTAACTCTAGCACAAGGTTCCCAGACACTGAGTGATTTAACTTGCTGGGCATTTTAGGACTTGCTTGCTTGCATTCTGTTTAATTCAACTTATCTTTAGAAGAAGGAAATGAGCACTAATGAAAATACTCTTTCCCTTTAGATGTGCTTGAGGGATACAATGGTACAATATTTGCGTATGGGCAAACATCATCTGGAAAGACACACACTATGGAAGTAAGAATGTCAAAATAATATTCTCTTACTGTCACTGTCATGTCTTTTCATCACAATAGTCTTTGCTTTGTAGAAATAAGACATCAGCTTGTTTTCTTCTTGCAACATTTTGATACCCCATTATTTTTTTAGGACTGAGGATGGCAGTGTGGGGGTTTTTTTTCACATTCAGTAGCAGGATGAAAAACACGGGAATAATATCAATAGCATCACTTCAGTTGTAGTTTGGGAGAGTTCTGAGGCTGTTCTTTTCACTTTTGGGAAACTGGGGGGCTCACCTTACTTCATGGAGTGAGTGCATTATACCTGTCAGTATTTTGTCTGTTAAACTGAACTAGATGTCTTGTGTTTGAGTACTGTTTGTAATGCTGGATTGAGTATGAATTTTTTGTTATATTCTTTTTCTGTTAAGGGGAAACTTCATGACCCAGATGGAATGGGCATTATTCCAAGAATAGTGCAAGATATTTTTAATTATATTTACTCCATGGATGAGAATCTTGAATTTCATATTAAGGTAAACTTTTCTTCATTTTTACTTTAATCTGTATTAAAATTTGAAGGTAGTCTATGTGTGAATGGATATTCTGTATCTGTCTCAAATGCCTGTAACCTGGAAACCTGATAACCTGGGTTATTACTGATGTAACTGATTTTTCCTAAAGAAGAATTATGTTAAAACTTTCATTTTGTTCCATTCAATATTGATGGAAACAATGCTGATAACCTGTGGCAGTGCTGATAGTGATTGAAACTTCTGATCAAAACAGTTTCTTCCTAAAGATACATTTCAATTCAGCCTGAAGAACTTGAGCTGGATGTAGTGTTATGTGGGAGGTCATAGCAATCATGCTGAATCCTTGTGATCAAGATGCAAAGCATTTTTGCCTTCTGATATATCCCTTTTCCTCTTCTTACTTCTAGGTGTCATATTTTGAAATATACTTGGATAAAATAAGGGACCTTTTGGATGGTAAGATTGGATTTTATTTGTATTAAATGATAAAATAAGTTATTCTGGAGGGGTGTATTAAAAAAAACCATTATGTTACTTAGGTATTCATTATGCTAATAACCTTGCATTATAAAGGTACATCATAATGGGAAAGCATGGAGCTCATCTATATATTGCTAAAGCTGCAGTGGTGGTGCTTTCTTGTATGTTAAGCTTTTGTCAGGTGTGGCTGAGAGGTAACATTTCTGACTCGGGCATGCATTGTATGCAGTGCTCTCATTCAGTTTTGCCTTAGCTTTGGAATGTTTTCTCTTCCAGTTTCAAAGACCAATCTTTCTGTTCATGAGGACAAAAATAGAGTTCCCTATGTAAAGGTGAGCATCAGTCTGATGTATTTTCATCTGGCACTCTAGTGTGCACCACTTACTCGTGCCTTGTTTATGTGGTGTTATTTTTCACAATCCCCCATTTTTTCCCAAGGGTTGCACAGAGCGGTTTGTATGTAGTCCAGAGGAAGTTATGGATACTATAGATGAAGGAAAATCCAATCGACATGTAGCAGTTACAAGTAAGTATCACCTTCTGTTTCTTTTTAGTGATTTATCTATTTGCTTCTGGTATAGGGGAGGCACAGATAGTGAGCTAGATAGTTCAGGTGTGCGAAAGGGTCTGGCATAAGCAGTTTCAGTATGTCTTTCATAAACAAGTATTTCAGTTCATTTCTGGTTAGATCATGTTGCTTACACTGGGATTGAAAGGAGAAAGTCAGTCATCAGTGAGGAACTGTGCATCACTGGAGAAAAAGTGTAGTTCTGCTTTAGGAATAGTGCAAAATCCCAGTTTGTGGAATTTGTTTTAATCAACCTAGAAATCTGCAAGTGGGGCTTGTCCACAGTTTGATCATTCTGTTGCATATTCCAAGAACAGCTGATCAGAATTCAGACATGCTGCAGATTTAAATAGCATCCCAAGATTTTTGGCTGTAGCATGCAATTGAGTTGCAAAGAGCCATGCCATAGGTCTCCAAATTCCCACAAAAAGCAGGATTTGGAAATGACAGAGGGGTTAGAGAAGACAAGGGAAGATGTAGGTGCATGCAAAGTAAAACTTGAGCTCTTAGCAGCTGAGGTGACTGTCAGAAGTCTCAGAGCCAATTTCAGGATGTTTCACAATCTTCCTGTGTTTAGTTCTTTATTCAGGAAGAGATTATGCAGTCATTAAGAAAATATAAGCATTTTCTTCTCATTTCTTAGGTTAAGGATCAAAAATAAAAATAAAATGTTCCTTTTAAGGAGTGTGTCAGTCTTGTGGTTTTGCTTCATTGCTCCTAAGTAAAAACGTTCAAGTGGGGACTGCACTAAGAAAATTTGAATAGAATATTATTTTGTGTTCTGTGCTTCTTTAACATCAGTAAGCTGGTACTTTTAGAACTGTGAGAGATTTATACTTAAAAGGATAAGTATAGGATAAGCCAGATGTTCTCATTAAGGTTAAATTTTGTTACTGGATTAAAATAATACTTTAAATTCAACACGTCTTGTTTTCTCTTAATGTTTTACAGCAGAGGGGGCAGTACAAGACAGGAATGAAAGGCAATGGCCAGTTCAATTTTCAAAGAGGGATAAAATGGGGTACATTGGAAGTCTTCAAAATACTCTCCTATCAAGAACTAAATATACTTTATGTTCTAATAAAGTAAATTAATGTGTGAAATCCATGGTTGACAAGCTAGCAAACCTGATGAGTGAACTTATGTGATATTAATAGGAGCCCAAGGGAAAACTGGATCTTTCTTACCCAATTAGATGATACCATTGGTTTTGCTGCCTCTAGGTCTGCTGTCATTGAGAGATTACACTCTACAGCTTCATTAGCTTTGGATCTCTTGCTGCACTGTGGGGAGGTGTTGTTTTAAGTGAGACTGATTGTACAAATCTTTTTGATGTGTTTATTTTGAATTATAGATATGAATGAACACAGCTCCCGAAGTCATAGTATTTTTCTTATTAATGTAAAACAAGAGAATACTCAAACAGAACAGAAACTAAGTGGAAAACTTTACCTTGTGGACTTGGCAGGTAGTGAAAAGGTAATTACAAGTTTCTCTTTCTGCTCTGAAACTGTGTTTTTTCTTTACATTCAAGTATTTTACATGGTTCAGTTGTCATCTCTGAGGTGTGTCAATTTTGATGTTGAAATATGATTTCTGAATCCTAGACTGGCTTGGCTGTTAGATGCTTTAAGCTGATCCACATTTCTGCAAGTGAGGATTTGTAAATCTGGACTAGGGTGGGGAAAGAGGGTAAAGTTCAGTTTCAGTATCTGAGATGTGTGGGTTAGCCAGGTACAGGAATCAAGTTTTATGGTTGTGGAATATCTGGATTTTCTTATGTAGTGATACCAAGTTTCTTAATCTGAAAATCTGATTAACATTGGTTGACTGCTTGCTTTCCTATATCAGTAGCTTAAAGCAGAGAAGGAAATACATACTGTAATTAGTCTGCTGAAAGCTGGATTTCTGACATGCTTTTCATCTTTGCTTCTGGGTTTATCCCTGTCTTTACCTCCAGGCTTGCTGTTGTTTTTCCTTACATCATTGTTGACCTTATTGTTGTCTCTGATCCTATATTTATTCTGAAATGTGTTTCTTCAGTCAGTCTTTTTAAAGAAGAGAGCTGGGTTGCAGGTCTCCTCTCTCTGTAGCTCCTTTCAGTGTTTGTTTCAAACTTTACATTGGTGCATTTCCCTGGTCACTTTGAAATCCGTGCAGTTTTCTAATGGCTTGTATCAGTTTATACACTGGAAAGTAGAATTGTTTCATTGTAGTCATGGTCACAGCTGGGTGGAAATAGTTAAAGGGAATGTTATAGAACTGTAAGTCAAATTCAGCCCTTGAGGCAAAAGAGGCAAGGTGTATAGAATGGCATCAGGTCAGATTTTTTCATGTTTCTGCTACCTCCTTAAGCTCCTAGAGCACTCATGTAGGTCAGATTCTGCTTCTAAAATCTGTTCTCACAGATTTCTGCTTGTGAAGATTTTCTGTTCTATTTTCTAGGGATAGTAGTGGTATGTGGTTTGGGTTTTATGCTTTGTTTTGTTAGGGTTTTTTAAGGGGAGAGGTAGTTTGGTTTTAAGGATGATCTCTGGACAAACTATTCATAATGCTTATTTACTCTTATGGAATCAATCTTTTTTACGGACTTCAGAAAACTTTTGAAGTTGTTAATGTGACAGAAGTTACTAAATATACATTTATGTGTTACCAAAAGGTGTACCTTGCAGGGAGAATATTCTCTTCAGTTAAAAACGTGACAAATGTCTTCAGACACTGAGTTTTGAATGAGAAATTGATAATGAATCGGGGAAAGTCTGACTAAGAGTTGGCTTACGTGTACCTCATAAAGTCAGAGAGACTGACTTATAAGTGGGGAAATTATATAAGTTTTCTCTTAAATTTTGAAGGTATGTTTTGAAGATGCATTTAGTAATGTCCTGAAATATTGTATAGGTTAGTAAAACTGGAGCAGAAGGTGCTGTGCTGGATGAGGCCAAGAACATCAACAAGTCTTTGTCTGCTCTTGGAAATGTCATCTCAGCCCTGGCTGAAAGCAGTGTAAGTGTTCTCTTTTGTCTTTTTTTACTTGAAGGTTAAAAGTTTGCATCTCTGAACATACTGTGCAGAAATTCCCACCAGTCTCAGTGATATGAGCCAGTGCATTGCAGGTGGCCATTACTCTTGTACTGTAGTGACAGTAAAGATTAATAAGTTACATTTAATGCTGAGGGACCTGAGCATCATACTGAAAATTTCCTTGTGCTCTAATAGTTACCAACATAGAAATACAATTTTGTCATCCCATGCATCTTCAGTCTTATTATTAATGAATTAAAGTAGAATTTAATGTCTTTCTAATGAGCAAAAGTGTAGTTCATATTTCAGCAAATTAAATGTGTCTGAAAACCCATGACTGATAATTTAACCTCTTCCTTGGTAGACATATGTTCCATATCGTGATAGTAAAATGACCAGAATCCTTCAAGATTCACTAGGGGGTAATTGCAGAACCACTATTGTTATTTGCTGTTCTCCATCTTCTTACAATGAATCTGAAACTAAATCTACTCTTCTGTTTGGCCAAAGGTGAGTATGTGATTTAATTGGAGTAAATGCAGAATGAGAAATAAGTAAGGTGCTCTATTAATATTCCTGAACCAAGTTAATTAGAATGTTTACTTTCTTTCTGTAATTCTTCAGTGTATATGTGCCTAAGTGTTGTGATCTGTCTTGTCTCTAATATATATAAATCCTGAAACCAGCCAGGATCATGAAGACTGTATTATCAGGAGCATATATTTTGGTTCAAATTGTGGTTTAATGTATAATCTTGAAGGGCTGTAAGTACTTCCCTGTCCCCTGCCCTCCCTAAAGTAGGTAGGAAGGAGCTCTCCCCTGGTAAGTTGAAACCTTTATTTGCCAGGAGAGCCTGTTCTCTGGTCTGTATCTAACACTCCAGTAAACTTTGAAATTATTCTTGTGAATTCCTGTGTCATTTGTAACTGAATTTATACATACTCATTCCAATTAAGTACTTTGTTAGGTAGTTTTTCTTTGCCATTGTATTATTGTTGCTGCTTTGTTATACTCCAGTTCCTGACTACTAGATTGCATCACACTGTTCAGTGAAGCACATTCCAAAACCAGTCAGTGTTTTGCTAGTCCATCTGGTCTTTGATGTTAGTGCACCTCTGCCACTTCAGTCCAACAAGATAGTTTCCTACTGGTCTTCTCTGAGAAGTTTTGTATTATGGAAAATAGACCAGATTAGAAATCTGGCAGAATGTGAATAGTTAGTGAGTGTGGAGTAATGACTGCATTCTGCAGCAGTGGAGGTTTTGGGTTTCCTTTTAGAAGGAGGAGGTCTTTTCCTTTTATCATTTAGTGAATGAGCTACTGGAAAGTGTCTATCCAGCTGCAGCTATGTAGTTTCACTGACTTGTGCTCTTGGTGTTTTCAGGAATTAACAGAGTGCATTCCTCTCTCAGTTAGAGAGACTAACTACAGTTAGTCCAGTGCAATAATTCAACTTCCTAGGGATATCACATTTATGCTGAAGCCCTCAGCTGTAGCAACTGAAGGCTATGTAATAATGATATAATATAGTAGAAAAGCATATCTCTTTGAGTAGTCATGTGTCCCTAAGATTTTGCTTTTGGTTGAAATGAGCTGTTTATTAGACAGCTGGCTTGCATGCTAGAAGTGTCCTCTCCATTGGACAGTGTTTGCTAGATGAGGAATACTGTCTGTTGTTCAAAACTGTGTACAACTGTCCTGACCTCAATTCTTTCAGATGAATGTATGCAGCTTAATTTTTCCAACTCAGTCAGCTTGAGATTTCTCAGCTTTCTAAAAGTTGTGTTGCTCTGTCCTTTGACAGTTGTATCAATCCAAATGAAAGAATAGTAATTTGACAGGGAATAGAAATAAGGTTTTGGAAGAGATGGGAATGTTTATATTTTCATTAGTGATATATGAACATGGTATTTAGTAACCTTTAATTGCTTTCTTTAAAAACGAAGTTTCAGAGCTTTTTGCTTTCTCTGTGTAGAGCAAAGACCATTAAGAACACAGTCTGTGTCAATGTGGAGCTCACTGCAGAACAGTGGAAGAAAAAGTATGAGAAGGAAAAAGAGAAAAACAAGACTCTGCGTAACACCATACAGTGGCTGGAAAATGAGCTCAACAGATGGAGGAACGGTGAGAAGCAGGTTTATTACTATTCTGCAAACTTTAGGCAAGACAACACACACTGAGTTAGTCTTCAGGCTACCAGAAATAGCTAAGAGCACTATGCAAGGCAGTGATAAGGATGTTAAAGCTATAGGGGTAAGTCAGCTTTGGAGCATTATATTTTTCACTTTATGGCAACTGAAATAACTTCTAATAATTGTGTTATGACAAAAATGTCTGAAAGTGTATTCCTGTTAGATTGTTCAACACTTAGTTTTCTAGCAGGACTAGAGTTACTTACATTGTAAAAAAATAATTTTGGGGGACGCAAAAACTGGTATTATTTTAAGTGCAGAAGCTAAGTGAAATGTTTCCTTTGTTTTGGTTTTGTGATTCAAAACAATACTACAAGATCTTGCCTTCATTTAAAACTCAAACATGTCGACAGGCAAAAAACCCATCCAAACCCCAAAGTTGCTGACAGTATCAAATATGTGCTTGTTAATTCTTCCTGAATTATTAACTTCTTATCAGTTCAAGTGGCTGGCAAAATGCAAGTTAATAGTGAAGCCATAAATTCAGGAAAGAGAACATAGGTCATGCAGATATACTCTGGAGTTTCGCAGCTGTAGAATATGATTTTGCAATCTGACAACTGCACCACATCCTGATAAAAATCTGTAAAAAATGAGTTTGCTGAAATAGGTTTGGTAGGATATAGGGGGGTTTTTTGTTTGTTTTTGTTGGGGTTTTTTTATTGTTTCATACAGCTGGTATGAGGTCACACCTGAAATGTCAATATTCTGAAAGAACTATACTTAACATCAGATACTGGAGTGTTGGAAAGAGCCTGTACCTTCCAAGGACTGCATGAAATGTTTTGAATAAAGCACTAAGAAATTTAGTTTAATTTACTAGAGAAGTGCCTTGGTATGTTCTGTCTTCTTTGTGAAGTTAGTGTTCTCATCAGAAAAATCTTTATGAACATGAAAGGATAAAAGTGTAATTGAAAAGATTTTACATTAGAAACAGAGCTATGTAAAAGTAAATGTGGCTACCTAGTAAAACAGTGCCAAGGGAGACAGAGAGTTTTATGTCTTCTGGGAAAATTAGGTGACTTTCTAGAAGATAAGGTTTGATGTGTAGTTTGGAGCTCATAGCAGAGTAACTGGGTGAAATACGATGTTTTGTAGTAAGCAGGAAATAGTTTGGATGATCTAGTGGGGTTTTGTTTGTTTGGGGTTTTTTTACCAAGTAATCAGCTGAACTCAATTGCTTATTAACTGTGTAAAACTGTTAGTAGGAAATATGGAATACTTCTCAAGGGTAATTTTGTGGGAAATATGTCATGGCTAACTGTACTAAAATTAAGTTTACTTTTAAGGGGAGACTGTACCAGTTGATGAACAGTTTGACAAGGAGAAGGCCAACTTAGAAGCTTTTGCAGTGGACAAGGATATTACTGTTATTAATGATAAACCAGCTACCACAATTGGAGTAACTGGCAATTTCACTGATGCTGAGAGAAGGAAATGTGAGGAAGAAATTGCCAAACTTTACAAACAACTGGATGACAAGGTATGCCATTCTTTCTTAATGTAAGATCTCTTGAAAATATGTCTTGAACTATATTCTTGTATAATGCATCTTCATTATTCTTAGGAGGAGAAGCCAAGGGGCTGGTGCAGATCTCTTCACTCTTGTGGCTTGAGGGAATGGCCTGAAGTTGTGTCAGGGGAGGTTTAGGTTGGATATTAGAAAAGGTTCTTCCTCCAGAGGGAGGTTGAGCACTGGGGCTCCCCAGGAAAGTGCTCACAGCACCAAACCTGATGGAGTTCCAGGAGCCTTTGGACAATGCTCTTTGGCACAGGGTGTGACTCTCAGTGTCCTGTACAAGGCTGAGAGTTGGGCTTGATGATCCTGATGGGTCTCTTCCAGCTCAGCTCATTTGTGATTCTGTGTTTAATTTGCCAGGATTCATTTGTTAGCTCAGCTTGTTTAAGTATTTGCTGAGAGTACTTCCTCTTAATTCTGATTAAGAGAGATCAAAGTTGCCTTACCTGAGGGAGTATCATTTGTTAGCTGGAAAACAATAGTTGTGGGAAAATTACTAATTTGAAGCCAAATTTTTTTTCATGTTTTGAATATTTTATTTGAAATTTTAAAAATCTCAAATTTAAGCAGTAGTGTACTGTATTTGAATAGAAAAATATTTTAATTAACAATTAATTGTTCCTTAGAACAACTTGGAGAAGGCTTGCAAAAACACAGGTATAAGTTTTTTGTCTCTGAAGCGTGGTGAACTACACATACATGCCAGGTTAAGAGCCTAATGAATCAACCAGTAAGAAGAATTATTTTTTGCTTTTATTGCTTTTTTTGTGTAATTGTCTTGGAATAAAGAAAAGTTAGATACCTTATGTCTGCTATCTTGTAGATTATTTTTTTTCTGAGTGGTATTTGTCAGCTTAATGAACACAGTCTTATTTCAACTACAGGATGAAGAAATTAATCAGCAGAGTCAACTAGTAGAAAAACTGAAGACACAAATGTTGGATCAGGAAGAGGTGAGTTTTGCTCTTGCATCTATGTTTTATTTTCGTTGTCTTTCCATTAAAGAAATCTTTGGTATTTGGAATAGGTCACAGTTTATGACCAGGAAGTAAAATGGAAGTATTTTATGCAAAGGCAGTTGTCTTCCCTATGCAGAGTTAGCAGGTTGTCAAAACTGAAGGTAACTTGATTTAATGTAAGAAATCTGTTCTAAGGTTTACTTCTGGTCAGTTGCTGTACAGAGATGGAAGGGAGAGGAGGGAAAAGTATTGGCTCATAATGCAAAAGGAAGTATCTATGTGTTAACTCACACCATACTTGCTAGAATATTCAAATTATTTGTGTGCACATGTTGCCAGGGATATAAATTAATGAGACGAAATTCCTATTAATAATAGGAATAGCCAAAATATTACAAAAATTATTTCTGTATAGCAAAAATGTTAAAGTAATCTTTGTGTGCATATTCAGAAGGAAATGGGCTAAGGAGTAGGGAAGTTGGAGATACTGTTGAATCTAATTTAAATAAATAAATCTGCTTATTTAGCAGTTGTATCCTTTGTCTAGTTATTCTTCAGCACCTAACAGATTTAAAATGCTGAAGTTTAGTCCCTAGACTATTGAGAATTCCAGAGTCCTGAGTAGTGTTCAGTGACTTTTTTGAGAACTTGAAATATTCCATGTGCATTTCTGGTTGCTACTCCTATGTCTTCATTTGTAATCACTTCCAGTTTTAGGATATTTAAAACCTTAAAGAACTGTGAATATAGATGGTGAATTTAGTTGTTCATTATATTCTGTTCTTGGTATCCTTATTGCATGAAGGTAGTCACTAGGAATGTAGATACAAGCTATTGTACAACTAAAAGCATTAATAAAATTCAAGATATGCGTGGAGTTCTCTTAATGATTATTTATGATTTTTTTTTTATTAAACCTCTGTCAATGTTGCAGCTTCTGGCATCAACCAGACGGGACCAAGACAACCTGCAAGCAGAGTTGAATCGCCTTCAGGCTGAAAATGATGCTTCTAAAGAGGAAGTGAAGGAGGTGCTACAAGCCCTTGAAGAATTAGCTGTCAACTATGATCAGAAGTCTCAGGAAGTAGAAGATAAGGCAAAGGAATATGAACTGCTTAGTGATGAACTCAATCAAAAATCGGTATGAAATTGGGATAAGAAATTACTCATAATCTTCAGTGTGACTTTCTTGCCTTACCTGTAGTTTTTAAAGTCATTTGAATATGTTTCACAAGGGAAAATGAGATCCTAAGTCTAAAACTTACTTCATTTTTGCTAGGGAATGATTATCTAAAACCTGTAAGCTTAAGAAAAAATGTATGGTGATTATTTACCTTGATAGTGCTTGTCTTTTTAGTGCCTGGGACATTTTATTCCCTGAAGTGTGTTCAGAAATATCCTAGGTGTCAAAACTTAAAACTTTCATTACATGCTGGTGTTGTTTGCCTTTCTGATGCAGTTGGGAAAATCCTGGCTTAAGAATCTGCTTCTTCCAATCTTGAAGTTCAGTGAGCATGCTGCAGTTTCTCTTGAAAGGAATGTGTATTTGCCTGCTGTGTGTTTGGAATGTGAGATAACTTACCTTGATACCTTCAAAAATGAGCAGTTTGGTTTACTTTCTGAAAGGAGTAGTTGGGGATGTATTCCACAAGATGACCCTTGTTAAAATACAGATGCAGCATCAGTCTCACAGGCTACTGTACACCTCCTTACATCCCTGAACTGACATCCTCCTTACATTTCTGAACTGACAGTTTTGGTAGCCAGTTTTTGGCAGACCTCAATCAGTTTTAAGTTAAGCAGTTAATTCTCTACCTACTGTCCTAAAATTCTAAGTACTGGAAAGGATCAGTGTGTTTGCTGGCATTGCAGACAATATCAATGACACAAGTCTCACTCTTCTCTGTTCTCGAAGATAAGAGGGTCTGAGTCTTCTAGTGGCTGTGTCTTCCAATTTTCAGTTAGGAACATTTGACATGGGAGAGCACTGATGATGTAATTGAAGTTCACAAGATCATGAAACTTCTTTTTAATCTTCTGAATCTTCTGAACTGGTAACTTACATCACTTGAAGATTGGCCAAAAGTCAGCGAATTATGAAAGTCAGTCTTAAGAGCAGCATTTAAAGGCTGTTGGAATAGGCTTGTTCTGTGTGTATGTTTCTGAAGTGTATGGTTTGTTTTTTGATGGGGTTTTTTTCTTGTTTGCTCTATTGGTGTAGTTTTTAGTTATAGGTACTGATTCTAGGTATTATAACTAACATCCAGTGAGTGCCATGAGTAACTCAATCTGCAAGAAAGCAACTGTTCAGAGATGTCATAAAATGAAGACATCCCAGTCTGGCACTGCTAACCCATGCAGTAACCATCCTTTGGCATCTCTGCCCAAGATGCAGACTAATAGCAGACTCTTGAGCATGCAAGCTGCTGAGCTGCAGCCACTACAACCACAGCAGCTCAAACCAGCTGGAAAAGTGCTCAAGAATAAGTGCTGTGCTTATAAAATATCAGTACTGGAAGAGTATTCTCATTTTTTGATTTGCAAGTAGGGAAGAATTGAGAGCTCTGCAGATAGAACTGAAATTGTTTTAATTTACCAAAGTATGGTGGAAATTGTTGGACTTGTTTTCCATTTACCCTTTTTCTATAAATGTGATTCCCTGCAATATTAAATTGTATATAACTCTAAATGCTGTTTAACAGTGTTAACACTAATTTTGCTGCAGAATTTTAAGGTTTTGTGAGTTGAAGGTCTCTGTCCCCAGTACTTTTTAGTTCTTTCAGAAGAAATTCTGGTTCTCTGTAAATAGTATGACACTAGTTCCAAGAACAAGAGTGTGTTTTGTTTAATCAAGGGTAACTTCTTTTACTGTAGGTCACTTTAGCCAGTATAGATGCAGAGCTTCAGAAACTTAAAGAAATGACCAACCATCAGAAGAAACGAGCAACAGAAATGATGGCTTCCTTACTAAAGGATCTTGCAGAAATTGGAATTGCAGTAGGAAATAATGATGTCAAGGTAAGAGTTAATCACTGCTGTTTTCAGTGCCATGTATTAAACACATGCAGTGTGGATAGGTGGGGACATTTTCTTAGTATGATAAAAATTACCACCATAGGAAGCTTCATCTGTATTAATAATTTGGACATAAGCTTCTCCAGTGCTTGTATTGTGACTTAGTCAGGTCCCAGACAGAATTTGATTATGCATAGACGAGGAAGAGCATGCATGATTTTTTTCTGAAGCAGTGTTCTCAATCCTGTTATCAAACTGCTGTATGAAGTGGTCATAATCAACAGCATTGTCTTGGAAATCCAATGCTGACTTACAGTGACAGTCAGGATGATACTTGTATTAAAAACAGCATGAAGACATGAAGTAAAAAATAAGTCTAGAAGATGACTATAGGGCAAGAATGACTTGCAGTAAGTCATTCTGAGCAGTATTAGAAATAAATTGTGAATTGCATTTACTTCTTCAAGCAACTCATTGTCTTTGTACAGACTTCTGAATAATCAATCAGATAACTTAAATACCAGAATGTAAGTTTTTGGGTTTTTTCTGAAGTTCTGTGGTTACCAGTTCAGGCTGGGGATGTGTCCTGGGCATTAAGATGCTCCAGTGCACTGTTAGATCACTTCTGTTATGTGAGCTTTCTAAATGTGCAATTCCACCCTTTTCAGCAGCCTGAGGGAACTGGCATGATAGATGAGGAATTCACAGTTGCAAGGCTGTACATTAGCAAAATGAAATCAGAAGTGAAAACAATGGTGAAGCGTTGCAAACAGTTAGAAGGCACACAAGCTGAAAGCAATAAGAAAATGGAAGAAAATGAAAAGGAGTTGGCTGCCTGCCAGCTCCGGATCTCACAGGTAAATATTTCTCTACAGTGCACAGTGTTCTTTATAAATTAAATTCATTAACCTATTAGGGAAAAAGAAAAGTTGCAGGGGTTTTTTGGCACCTAAAAAGCACACTGTGAGTGAGCAGCCATCAGCTGTTTCCTTAGTACTGTCATCAGATTGGATGCTTCTAAGTAACTCTGCATGGCAGGAAGTCAGAATTCCTGCAATTTATCTGTAGCCTGCTAATGCTTTTGTAGCACTTGTATTAAATACTGGAGCCTGTGTGTTCTCCACCACAGGATTCTTTACAAATGCAAGTCTTACAGAAGCAGTGGCTAGTGGGCACTCTGCCTGCTAATGCCTCAGGCTGGAAGTGGGAGAGGTAATAGCAGAGTAAAATTCCAGGAGGTTTGTATAGCAGATTAAATTTATTTCTAATGTGAGAAAGGCCATTTTAATGTGATTGTTAGAAAAGATAAGTAATGTGAATTCTAACACTTCTGAAAACTGTAACCTAGACATGCAGTTTAATATTTCTGTATATTGTTTTTCATACAGATAATCATCTCTTTTAAAATCAGGAGATGCACGTTTCAGGGCAGTTTTCTAAATACAGTGGCCCTCTCTTGCCTCTGTTAGTATTTAACATTCAAAACATCTCCCAGCCAAAAATGTATTTCATTCCAACCCAGAATAAAGACATTGTCTTAAAGGCTGCATTACAGATCTTCTTGAGTAGTCATATTCTTCTAAGAGTCTAGCTGGCACCATTTTTGTTTTGAGATGAGGTTACTTGCTGTGTAAAAAATAAGTATGAACCGTTTATGCAGATGTAATTCCATGGTACCTAGTTCCAAAGCAAATGAATCTTTTCATTCCACAAGCATGAAGCCAAGATCAAGTCACTGACTGAATATCTTCAGAATGTGGAACAGAAAAAGAGGCAGCTGGAAGAATCTGTGGATTCCCTTAATGAAGAATTAGTTCAACTCCGAGCACAGGGTAGGACTTGCCTCCCTACACCCACCCAGCACCACCATTTTAACAATATAGTGATAAATATAAAGTGGGAATTGCTCTGTTCTGTTGAGGTTGAAAGGTAGAGCTGTAGAAAGGCTTTTTGCTACTAAACATGTAGCATTAATCCATGGTAAAACATGTTTGCTGCTTGAAAGAATTGTTATTGATAGGATTAAAGGTGTTACTAATTGAATTAATTTTTGTGGTGGGAGGGGACTTTTTCTAAATTGCAAGGTGTTGGCAAGGGAAGGGAAATCAACGCCATCATCCATGTGATTGCATAAATACCTGGCTGAATGGGTTTTTTTTGTTCTCTATCCCTTCTAGAAAAGGTCCATGAAATGGAGAAAGAGCACTTAAATAAGGTTCAAACTGCAAATGAAGTCAAGGTGAGGTAATTTCATTGCTTAAAAAAGAAGAAAACCCAACAACCCAAATTCCCCCAGAGTGAAGCCTGGTGGTAACTCAGAGCATTTGATATGTTCTGGTTTTTTCTAATAGCAAGCTGTGGAGCAGCAAATTCAGAGCCATCGTGAGACACATCAGAAACAAATCAGTAGCCTGAGGGATGAAGTTGATGCAAAGGAGAAGCTCATCACTGAGCTTCAAGAGTGAGTACTTGGCTTTATTTTAGTGGTGCCAAATGTCTCTGGACTGGGCAAGTACAGAAGCACAGTACAATGGGAGGAAGTGGTGAGAGTTTCCTCCAGAACTGTCCTTCTGGCTTCCATTTTGTTACTGAATGAGCTAAGAGTTTCAGCTGATCAAATATTTCCTTTGTGTTCAGCCAAAACCAGAAGATGATGCTTGAACAGGAACGTCTGAGAGTTGAGCATGAGAAGCTGAAAGCGACTGATCAGGAGAAAAGCAGAAAACTTCATGAGCTTACGTGAGTGATACTGAAAGTGATGCGTGAAACAAATGTGTGTGGGGACACTTGCTCTAGAACTAGTGGCCACTGATGCACTGCCTCTCACTTTATAGCATGCTTGTTAAAGAGGCCTTCTTGAACCTTTTTTAAAACCTTTGCACTACATGAATACTTAAAATAAGGAGTAAAATTATGAAAGTTATGAAGGCCACTACTGTTTTTTTGTTATTATGCTATGGATTGGAGTAATTAACTTTTCAATTTGCAGCTAAGTGTTGCATTCTGTAAGACTGCAAGAGTCTTCTAACAATTCCCCTTACTCTTTTTGTGGTTCTTGTGTTCCCTTAATCTTTTTATAGTTCTTAGGTGATTTAACTTGTTAGGTGGCTCTAACTGGTTTGTTCTTAAAATTAAACATTGCAGGCTTCATTGATGAACTAAATACAATGTGTTAGTGAATTAGAGACTGGAAAGTTAGTGGAAAAGTGAAATTACATTCTGCTTGCAGGTACTACCCAAGTCAAACTTGAAAAGAGTTCTCAGCTTCTAGAAATCTGACCTTAGTCTCCTGGAAATCTTTCTAAGTTGTAACCCCTTCCTGGTGCATACAAATTTATCTTTACAGAAGCTAAAAATACATTATACTTAAAGTACTCTTTGAAAAGTTCTTTTTGGTTATGTTTAAAACACACAGTGGTTTTCAGGGGTTTTTATCATGGTATTTGAAGTAGTCAGAGGGACCTGACTCATCTGTGCTGGTAACCAAGAAGTAAGGCTTGCTATTTTTTTTTACCTTTTTGTTTGTCCTGTTTAACTGACTAAACTTTTAACAGCACTCTGATCTTGTGATTCCATCTTATTTTGATTTATCTATCTGCCACAATGATTACAAAACTTACATTAACTGCAATAGATGTTCTTGTAAGATTCATTCCTCTTCAAAAGATTTGAAAAGTTCTAAAAATTGTATTCTGTGTCCTCCCCCAGACTTTTTGAATCCAGTTGTTTTCCACTGAATATCATAAATGTACATGGCAAATGACAGACCAGGAACAATGCAGATTATTCACTTTAATTTTTTCAATTTGTGGTTGTAGAAGATGCTTGGAACTATTTATCCAGAGTCACCTGGAAAATGGATAGGATAGTGGCATTATTTAGAATATTTTATTAGATCAAATGTTTGCTCATTTAACTGTGAACTATGAACTACGTAGTTAAAAAAGCTTCTTTTGCTCTTGGAATTTCTCCTCACTCAGTCAGTAGTGAAACTGAGTGAGGAGAAATTCCAAGAAGAAAAGAGGCTTTTTTAACTACTTAACAGGACCACTTCATTTTTGTGTGGTCCTTGGCCTTTCTATGCCAATCTCAGGTCATAAAAAGAAAAGTACACATATCTTTCCTGTATTCTGTCAGCTTGGTAACTGCACTGACTTACAGTTCTGAGAAAAAACATTTCCTGTGCAGAAAATGCTTTCACAGTAACTGCCAAGACAGCAGCTCTGTACACAGATAATCATCAGGTTCTATTCCTGTACACTGACACTGTTGTTTATTGCTGGTTTTGCCAACTTGTTAAGAGTGAGGTGTTAAAGAAAACAAAGAGAAAAATTTTAATCTGGCACATGATCCTTATCTCAGCTGGTCACAGCTAAGAACATTTGTAGAATAAGATCTCCCCAAATAATCACTCCAAAGCGGACTCTAAGAGTTTTGTCTTTTACTATTCTAGAAACTTTTACAATTTCTGCATCTGAATGTACTTGTTGGTATTCAATATTAGAAGTACATCCCTCTTTTCCTTTTGCAACTCCCCCAATCCCACCACCCTCATGCCATACAGATTTCTGAGTGTCATCTGTTGGTTCCATCTTTAATTTAAGACTTCAACCAAAATACTTTTTTCATTTGTACCATAGAGTATTAATTACTCTAGTCCTCTAAAAGAAAATTTCTGATTTTTCTAGGATATTTCAGGAACAATTTATTCTCTTTTAGGGTTATGCAGGACAGACGGGAACAAGCAAGGCAAGATTTAAAGGGTTTGGAAGAGACTGTGGTAAGTAGTCAGAATATATTCCAAAGCAAATGTCAATATTTGTCTTTTTTCTTTCAGAGTTTGGTTGGGTTGTTTTGTTAATTTCTTGTTCTTAACTGTAGGCAAAAGAGCTTCAGACTCTTCACAATCTTCGGAAGCTGTTTGTTCAAGATCTGGCTACTAGAGTGAAGAAGGTAATGTGGTGCTGTAGTTAAATTTGTCGTTTCTGAGAATGCTGCATAAATTTCAGTTTAGAACTAAGTTAGGAGCTGATGTTTATTTGGTTTAATTTTTATGGCTATGCAAGTTCAGATTTGTTCTCAGCCCCCTGTCGCCCTCCCCCTGCAGAGTGCTGAGATCGACTCAGATGATACAGGAGGCAGTGCTGCACAGAAACAGAAGATTTCCTTCCTGGAGAATAATCTTGAACAGCTTACAAAGGTTCACAAGCAGGTACAGTGAGACTTCATTTCAAATTTTAATGAAACTACTCCAGATCCATTATTACAGCAGCAACTGTCTATTGGTCTTAAAATAACTTTTGTAGGTAAATACTTCTACATCTTAAGTGTGTCTCTTGATACAGGAAGACTTTAGTCTATTATTTTGTAACATAAATTAATTAGCTGTTTTAAGTACATGTGGGTGTATGATAAAATAGCTGCATTTAAACAGAAGGGGATCCAGGTTTGTGTTTAGACTGCATATATGAGTCTGAAGGCTGCTTGTCTGTCTCAGATGGAAGAGGGTACCCTCTTCCTCTGTTGGGTAGCAGGTTCTTCCACAGTAACTGATTTTGCAAATGACAGTCTCAGTGTCACTGACCTCCATAGATTTAGTAAAAGCTTAAGCAAAGTTAATACAGCAAGCCTGCTGCTTTGTCTCTTCAGGGGTGAGGAGGGTGTTTGGTTAGCTCTCCCTGTGAAGGGAGGTACCACAGAAATAATCACTTGTGGTGTTGTAGCTGGTACGTGATAATGCTGATCTGCGCTGCGAGCTTCCTAAATTGGAGAAGCGACTGAGAGCCACGGCTGAGAGGGTGAAAGCTCTGGAGTCTGCCCTGAAGGAGGCCAAAGAGAACGCTTCTCGCGACCGCAAGCGCTACCAGCAGGAGGTCGATCGCATAAAGGAAGCTGTCAGATCCAAGAATATGGCCAGAAGGGGACATTCGGCACAAATTGGTGAGTACAGAACCCCCTACCCTAAAGCTTCATCTCTCCTACTTTGGTTTTGGTTTTGTGTATATGTGATCTTTCAGCCATCACTGAAACTGCACATATCAATGTGATCTGTTTTCTACTGAGAGTAATATTTTGGTTAACAGACTGTGTGTGGAGGTGGTACTTTATGGTTGTTTGCCTTTTTATTTATTTTATTTGGCTTTGGAAAAGGCTTACCAACCTAGATTTCTAGCCTGAATATGTTATCTTTCCTAGAAGAAAGAGTATACTGCATGTGAGTGTTAATCTCTTAGATTATTCCAATTCCATTCCAATTCCATTCCAATTTCTAAGACTAAATAGGTATTTCAAGGAAGCAAGAAAGATTAAGCCATCACCTTCAACAACAATATCAACAAAATTGACGTGATCTTAAGGGGCAGAGGAGCAGACAGAAACCCACAATATCCAAAGATCCTTAATTACCTTTTCAGTTCTTTGTTCCAAAACATAGAGTATCCACAGCCCTCTCTAGGGGAAAATAACAGAAAAAAGGGTGGGAAGGTGGAGGCAGAATTGTCATATTCCTTTGCTCTTCCACTTGCCATTACTCTGTAAAGTGATGAGGATGAAGAAGGTGTGTGACCTGTGGAGAACTTAACTGTGCACATTACACTACAGCTGTAGAACTGAAGGGCTTCACTTCAGTGAAGGCAATACACTTCTCTTAATTGTTAATGTCACTAAAATGAGCATTGCAGTTAAATTTTGCTCATATTCTGCAAGTCTGCAAAGATCTGTTGCAAAATAGTTTAAGTTTTTTGGTCCCATTAAGTGACAGCTTGCAGACAGGTGCTTTTGTGTCTTAATTTTCTCTCAAATGGTCTCCAAGAAAACAAACAGTTCTCTAGTGAGAACTGAGGTACACAGCCTCTTGTGATTGTCTAGATGAACTAGTCATGTCTTCCTGGAGATCAGTTTCCTGTAAGGCAGTAATTGAGAAGTGTTTCTCTGCTGCAGCTGCTGCCTGTAGGTTCTTTTTTGCCTGCTGAAATTTTAAATGCTTCTCTTTAATATTACAAAACTTTGTGAAGTCCTACACATACATTGTGCGTGTTCTATTAAGAGCTAAGTGTAAAACTGATTGAAAATACAATTTATTAAGCGTATGCAGCTTATGAACAACCTGCCAAAACTGCTGGATTTTTACTTTGGCTATAGAGCAAGTTTTATTTTTCTGTGGTGGTAGGTTGATGAAGCAGTGTTATCTGTGCAGTATTGGTACACAGAACCACCAGAGAGAGTAGCTAGTGACTTTATCAATAAGTAGATGTGGGAAGGACAGCAAGTATGATTCCTTACTGATACATAACTCTCAGGAAGCTGTCTTAGTGTTGTGTCTTATTTGAGTTCTTATTGCCAAAAAAAGGATTCACAGAAGGTAATAAATTAGGTGGCACAGATAACTCTTGTGAAGATAATCCTTATCAGAAGCTTTTTGAGCTTTAACAGGGAACAGTAAAATCAAAACCTTGTCTAGTCTCCAGGGTTTGTTGTAGCTGACACTAATCTGCTACGTTCTCACAATGCCATCCTCTAAACTTGTTTTCTTATTCCAAGCGCATTCAGTTGTGACTATTGCATTTGGCTAATGATATCAGTAAATTTGAATAATCCAAGATCCTCTTGTGTGTACATTTGTAAGTCCCATTTCTTGTCGTGCAGCTAAGCCTATCCGCCCTGGCCAGCATCCAGCAGCTTCTCCAACTCATCCAAGTGCAATTCGCGGCGGAGGTGCGTTCACTCAGAACAGCCAGCCAGTTGTGCTGCGCGGAGGCGGGCGGCAGGACAAAGTGTAAGTGTGTCTTGGAGCTTTTTGTAAAATGTGTGATCAAACTGCTTTGTGTTAGGTTTGTTACAGTTCATTCTGTGTCATAAAGCCACTTGAATAGTCAGATTAACTCCTCCTTTTTACAGAATTTTGTAGCCAGTGGAATGATATAATGTACACCTGACTAAAGATGCTGCTGCTTTGCTTCTAAAGCGTGTTTGCTGTAAAAGGGTAATTCTGATGGTGTTCTGCAGGAGTAGAACTTAATGTGGAAACAATCAGCTGGAGATGATTACCAGTCAAAGACAGTAGCCACTGTTTGAGAAAGGGTTGGATATTTTAAATTCTTTTGGCTTACTAGTATCTTTTAAAATACAGTTTTCTTCAGGAAAACATTCAGTGATGAAATAAAATTTTCCCTATTTTTACATGTTATTTATTTACTTTTCTTACTGTGTTTGTACACTGCTTTGTGTGTCAGTGATTTAGAATTATTTAATAGAAGAACTCAAGTCCTTATCCAGTAAGCTTAAAATGTTAGCCTAGTTAAAATGCAGTTACAGTAATTGAAATTAAATGTACATTTACTTTAAAACGTCTCTAATCTCCAAAGTAATTACTTGTTGCATGGTATTAAATATGCTTAAGTTGCTTTACAGTATCATCTCTCTTTTTAATTAATATCTGCTTTATAGTTGGTTGATCTGTTGTTCACCTAACAGTAACGCTGTACTTTATATTCTCTGTTGTCATCTTTACTTTTGCATGTGTCTATAAATGTCTTAGTTAATTATCTGCATCTTCAGTTTGAAATACATCTAAAATGGGGTGAGGTGCTTGAAATCTAGGTGCTCCTCTTCTGAAGGGCTCCAGAACAGTTTGTCAATCTTGTTTCTATTTGTTTCTTTTCATTAGCTGACTGACTTTTCCAAGCTTTCTCTCCAGTTCAGAGAAAACAGGGCTGTGGTACTAGTCAAGTTACCTGGTTCTGTTCAGAAATGTCTCTTAGTAAATAAGAGGTTGAACTGATGGGTACTTCAGCCTTGAATAACATTTGCCTTGAATGACCAAGGAGTTGCCAGTAGCCAGGAATAGCAGCAGCAGTCATGGGAAATGGAGCTGGGCTCTAAGTGGTTTCTGTCTGTAATGTTTACTCCATTATTACAATCCAAATTGCATACCCAGTCAGTTTGTGGTGCTGTAAAATCGTTGGTAGCAGACAGCATTGCTTAAATGTTTTGTGTGCTGTGTGATTTCTTATTTTAAAGTGGGTTTTTTATTAGCACTTATTTTGATACAGTCTACTGTAAATGTAAATAACTTTGCTTTTTTGTCTTAACTCTGTGATTTTTTTCTTTTCATTTACAGTTGCTGAAAAGTAAATGCAGCATGAGGAAGATTGGATATTGTGTAGAGGGAGTCATTCCATGACAATAATCTCTCCTTTTGGGGACTGTAGGATTATTTTTTGAAAATTGTATAAATTATACCTGGCCTGTACAGCTCTTCCCCCTTCTATAAATTCTGCTAACTGATTCCCAAAAAAAACCAACTAGAGTGCAATTTTGGCGTCTTGAAAAATGACATGTTACTTAAAGTGTAGCTCTGCTTATTACACAGTTTGTCTTTCATGTCTTAAATTTAGTCTGCACTGTGCCAAGCTGAATGTACGTTGAGAAAAATCTTAGTTCGAATTTTCTAGCTTAATTTGTGTACATCTTATTATCTTAGGGAATGTGCAACAGTGTTTAAGTATACTTTCATTTTTATCACTTGACATAACACTACATGTCCCACTGAATTAGGGCGGCGCTCTGCATTACAGTGTTCCTTTGGAATGCTGCATTGGAGCTGCCTGAGCTTGGACAGTGTGAGCATCCTGGAGTGCTGACACGGCTGCCTGGAGGCACCACCGACCTGAAGGGTTGGGTGAGCACAGGGCTTGTAACTGTTACCTCACCCAGTGCCCGGCCACAGGGTGACTTAGAGTTAAATACTGTACACAAATAAGGGCAAACCTGAGTTTACAACAAAGACTTTGGCAATGGATTGTCCCATCTGTCCTGTTCCTGGTTCTGCACACAGTACGGTCTGGTGGAGTGAAAACATTCTGCTTCATTCTGATGAGCTGTCTGTCCATTTGTCTGCATCTGTGACAGTTCACTTTCACTATTTTGTAATAGTGAAATGAGGGCAATCTAAACTGTAACTTTATATTCCACTACATACTGTACTGGAATTTTTGACTAAAATTTTAATTTTCAATTTAAAAAGCTTTCTTCAGCAACAGGCCAATTCAGATACATAAATAAAGGACACAACTTTTTAAAATTGATGTATCCAGAAATGCCAGAGGCATGTGTTTAAAATAACAATAAAATAAAGTGCTACCCTGAATTGTATTTGTAATTCATTTGTAAGTAGGTATATGAAATGTCCAAAGTAGTAGTTGTTGAATATTTTTCTTCTCTTTGCAATAAAGTCCTGTAAAGTGGCTAACAAAACAAAACGTGGGGTTTTGATTTTTCTGTTTTGTTTTGTTTGTTTGTTTTGAGCTCTGGTACTCTCACTGAGCTGAATCCAGGGTTTAAAGTTTTATAGTATAATTTACTTAACTTATTCATAGGGTTTAGCCACTCTAATTTTTAGGATAGCCTTCTTCTGTATAGAAACTAGCTAGTTACCAGGTCTTTAAGAAGGAAGAAACTTAGTGTTGCTGGAAGAATTCAATGAGTTTTTCAGACCTGGTTGATAAAACTTTTTGTTCTGGCTTGAGTTTTTTGCTGGGTATTCAGTTATTGTGGAAACAGTAGAAGCTCTGTGACTATTCAGGCAGCAAATCACTTTCAATTTTTATATTTTAAAATAGGCAAAATATTTATATTATGGTGGAGTATAGTCAAATTTTAGACCTTGAACCACTTTTTTTCTATATCTACAGTAGTCTGAATTTTTAGTAGTTTGATTTTTAAAGGTTGAGTGTATCAGTTGGAAATCCCACTATTTTGGAGTTCTCAGCTTTTAAGACAGTTTTCTTCACTAAGGCCGCCGCACACTCCAAATTTGCAGTTGTTTTAGAGCACAGTTGAAGGCAGCATAATGAGGGGGAAAAAAAAAAGCAACATATTTTGAATTAAATTTCTCATCATGGAATCAGCACTGTCCATCATCTTTCTCAATGTTAACTACAGGTTTTCAGGCCTTCATTTGTCAATGTGCAATCATAAAAACAAAACGACACACTCAAATGAAGCAGGATTTTTTCTCATGCCTGTGAATGAGGGTTTCATTCCTGTAGGTAATTGTCATGGGTTTTGGTGCTGAAAATTGCTGTGTTTAAAAAAATTAGATTAAATAGGAACTAGTGTGTAGCTCAGTGTACATCACCTTTTTATATTTAAACTTTTTTTTTATTTTAAACCTTTTATGAAGTTTACCAAGAACTGCCTCTTAAAATGTAAAAAATGAAAAAAAAAACACACAACTTTCTGTGCTTTCTGGTTTGGCTGTCATAGGTCAGCCAGACAGGACAATTACTGTAATTTGTAAATGAAAGTATTCAGTCTATACAGGGAATGTTCAACACTGCTATTTCAACTTGCAGTTTTTGAGTGGTTCTTATTTTTATGTTCCTCTAGATCATATTTTTAAAAGATGGTTTAGGATAGGAACTTGGTGAAATAATATTTATTTCTGGTGAACAACTAAATTATTTACATAACTTAAATGCTGACTCACTACTGTGTGTAACTCTAAATTTGACATGAGGACAAGTCTACCTGTGGAATCTGATTTAACTTCAGTACACTTAAGATGCATTAAAACAATTGGTTTGGGGAAGACGCCATATAGTTTTAACTTACCTGCATGCTGTAAATGTATTTGTGTTTAAATAAAGAGGAGAAAAATCTTTGAACTTTTGTGCATTTATTCCATTTGTTATCTCTACAAGTGCTCAAATGTAGTGATGCAGCAGTCTTCTCCAGGTGTGTTGAGTTGTGCTTGGGGCTCTCCTGAGTGTGGTGTCACTTGTCTGTATGGTGGTGCTCAAAGCTCTCTTTTTATCCACATGCTTGGACAGCTGTTTCCAGAATCCATGTAAACTTGGCTGGAAAGGAATTACCATGAGTTATCACTTGCTCTGTGAGCCTCTCTTTTCTTAAACTTGGTGTCTGCTGGTTTGGTGACCCCTCATTCTGGTTGAGACAGATTAATCAGTTTCCAGTATTTCTGTGCCATCTAGACTTTTGTAGGCTTGTTTTCCTTTCCAGGGACTCATTTTCCTTTACCAGTATATGTGATAGCTGATTCTGCTTTTTCTTAGTGCTATTGAACTGATGTTTTTTATGGAGCAGTGTGGTTATGCAAGGCTGCAAACAACTTCTGGATAATTTCCACAGAAAAAGATTTAGCTAGATGTATAGCTTTGATCCATAAATATATATAAAAAGCAGAAAGGAGTTGATTATTTAAGTCTGCCTGTACAGTTACTGTAAAAGCAAAGATCTCAGGAGGAAGAAATTGCCATCTGTAAAACTGTTCAGCAGTGAGCTGATCTAGACTGTAAAATATGTCCTAGTGTGCCCTGTTAACAGAAGATGGCTCAGTCACAGAACTCCCTTTTTGAATAAATCTCTGAATCTGCTAGGGGATGATCAACTCAGACCTCTTTAATTGCAGACAACCACTAAGGGATGCTCAGAAAGGAATGGAAATCTTTCACTCTGAAGTTTATGAGCAATGGAATGGTTCAAAATCACTTTCGAAAGTGAGCAAAAAATATGACTGCATCTCTGCCAGGGGAAAGCTGTGGTTACCTGCACTGTCAAACGGGTAAGGAGTTCATTGGCTGGCCTAGGTCCTTCCCCCTTGAATGCACCGAGGAGTTGTAACACCCCTTTAGGAAGTGTCAAAATGAATCACTATTTAACGTGTGCTATGTGCAAAGCTGCCGCTTAAGTACGTATTAAGGAAATAAATGACGAAGGAAACACCTCTGGAAGATGAACACTGTGAACTGATGGGTACGTCAGAGTTTTTGCCTGGGGAGTTTTGAGCTCCCGAGTCTTCCTGAGCTCCGCACGGGGCTGTTCATTGTTTTGTCTTTACGCAGCCCTTGCTGCGGGCAGTGCGGGCAGGGCAGTTGGAGCCGCTGACTCCTTGGGGTGTTTCACGGCCAAAGCTGAAGGGGCAGAGGGTACCATCAATCAGCTGCGCTGTCCGGGGTAATGGGCAGAAGAGAAGAAAGGAAGGAAAATACAGTACAAAAGAAAGAGCCTGTTTAGCCTATTTGCACTTGAAAAGGAAAGTAAGAGGCTAATGGTTATAAAGGGAAAGCTGAGGCGTTGCATAGCGCGGTGGGGCATATCTGCACCCAGGGATGTCCAGCAGGCTGTGCTCTGCGTGGTGTGGGCACGGCGGTGTTGGGGAACAGAGCTAAAGCCATGGAGTGTCTCCACCTCCGGTACCGAGGGAAGTGTTGATGTGTACCTGCAGCAAGGAGCGCAGCATAACCCACATTCTCCGCGTTCCTGAATCCACAAAACTGGGCGTGGAAATAACTCGGAGGTGCCCCCGGGTGTGTGTTAGAGAGCTATTTCCACAGCTTTTCTTGTGAGGAGTAAATGCCTGAAAACCCCTGGCCTGTAAGTCAGCTAGATTGTTTCCTACAGTTGGAGACAAATACACTTCACAGCTTATAACAGCGTATTGAAGATACCTGTGAGTCCACTTGCTCTTTCAGTAGATTCTTGATTTTGCTTTTGTCAAGAGCAGCGTTCAAAAGGAAAGGTAAATTAGCTCAACAAAGTGTAAATGTCGGGCATTATCCTGGTCTGCTTATCGCCCTCATCAACAGGCCAGGGGCGTGTTGTGCCGCCGGGACAGATGTTTTAAGTGATCACTCATCATCCGATAAACAAGGGAGTATTTGGAGGATGTTTTGTAATGATCTTCCCTGAGAGGGTGTAAATGATTCTTTGAATGCTTTTACTGCAGGAAATACCCTTCAGCAGAAGCCAGGACAGAGCTTTGTCTGCTGCCCAGGAAGGCTCGTTTGAGCCGCAGCCCTTCGAGCCCTTCTGTGCCTGCGGCAGCCTGGTCACCGCAGTGCCCGGGGCTGTGTTGCGGGGGACGGCAGCAGGGTGAGCCTCCTTCCTGCTGCTCCTGTAGGAGAGGATGTGCTCCCACACTTGGTGGTGGCTTGGCTTGCAGGGGCAGCGCAGGGCCTGCTGCTCACACGCGGGAACAGAGCCCTGGTCCTGTCACACCGGGCTCAGCCCCTGCCGCCCTTCCCCTTCAGGCTGCCGAGCTCCCTTTGCCCAGCTCGGGTGTGAGTGACTTGTCCCTGTGCTGGGGGAAGGGACGAGCTGCCTCCTTTTCCTGAAGGGCGCTGGTATTGCTGCTCCTCCTGAAAGGCGCTGGTATTGCTGCTTCTCCAGGCCTGCTTTCCTCTGGACACGAGGGCTGTGCTCAGGGTTACACAACAGGACAGGAACTGAGCCACAGGTCATAGAGAGGAAGGAATTCAGGCCAAGCTGTGGTGGAGTAATAAAGGTTTTGAGTTTGGTCTGTGACACTTTCTAGGTCTGAGGTTCAGCTTGACTTCAGGCCAAATGATGAGTTCCTCCACTGCCAGGGGTGTCATCCTCCCTGCCCAGTAAAGGGCTGTTTTGTTGATGAGCCTGCAAGGTGGTGATGAAGTGTGAGCCGCTCTTGTGATCTCCCTGCTCGGGGCACCAAACCCAGAATTGTCCACCCGGGGCTGAAGTTCCAGCGGTGCTGAGCCAGTGAGGGGCAACCGGCCCTAACCTGGCCCGGGCCGGAATCTGCCCGAGACCTCCCGGTCGTGAGCGAGCACGGGGCGATGTGGCCTCGTGTGCCGGGCACGGCCGGGTCAGCGATCCAAGGATCCATTGCCCCCTCCCTCCGCCCGGGCCCCCGCTCTGCTCTGCCCTCAGGCCGGACCCCCGGGCTCAGCCGGGCCCGGATCCGCCCGGGACGCGGCGCCCGCTCAGCGCCAGGGGGCGCTCGGGCTCCCCGTGCATTCCCGGGATCGCCCTCGGTTCCCGGTGTCCGGGATCGCCCTCGGTACCCGGTGTCCGAGGCTCCCTGTGCATTCCCGGGATCGCCCTCGGTTCCCTGTGCATTCCGGGGCTCCCCGTGCATTCCCGGGATTGCCCTCGGTTCCCGCTGTCCTCACGGCCCGGGGCTCCCGGCACCGCTGCCCACCCCGGGTCCCTCTTGTCCTGCCGGGAGCCGCCGCAGTGCTGCTCCTTCCCCCTGAGCTGCCCAGGATTGAATCCTGGCGTTAAAACATTGGGAAAAGACGCACGTTGTGTTTCTGAATTCCAGTTTTTCCACTCTTTGTTTAAAACACATTTTTTTTCTTTTCTTTTTTTTTTTTTTTTTTTTTTTTTTTACAGGAAGATTCTTGGAAATGTCGCAAAATTTGGTTTCTTTATTTGAACTGCAAAATGACCGGTATGAATTTATGGCAGAAAGTCAGACCTGTGCAGTGGGTGAATCATTATCAAATCCACTCATAGGTGAAGCTTGAGACATTTTTGTATTTTTCTCTCTTTTCCAGCTGACTTGTCTCCATTGATCCACAGATACTTGAGCAGCACAGGAGAGGTGGGAAGAGTCATTCCTGATGAGAAATGGATTTTTTCCTCCTGCACTCATTATTGTAGAGGACTGTCAGTTTCCCTTGGCAGCCTGTACAATGGGCTTGCTCTCTAATAAATGCAGATGGCATTAAATTAACGTTTCATTCCTACAGTGACAAACAGTGGCATCCAATTCCAGCACAGGATAATTCAATGACAAAATGGCAGCAGACATGTACCTAGCCTGTTATGGGCTAATCAGTGATGCAGAGTTCAATTTGGACTCAAAGCATCCACATAACTTGGAGTGAGGTTATTAACTTTTGTTAGCTGATGAAAATGAGCTGGGAAGTGCAAAATGAGAGAATATGAATAATAATTTTAAAAGAGCCAAAATGCATAAAAATAAGCATAAAAGCAGGAGTAAAATTTAATAAAATTTTTATTTCTACTCTTCATGTAGTTCTAACTAGAACCTGTGCAGGAGCTGTCAGGGAGGAGAACTCTTTCCACAACTGACTGTAGGAGTGTAAGCACATGTGGACACGAAGAAAAGGATCCTTGGTTCGTATGCTGGGCTGATAAAGCTGGTAGCAATTGCACTGCCAGCCTGGGAAAGGATGGAGTTTGGCTTTGTCATGTTCTTGGTCAGAGTTTGGAAACCCAGGACAAAGCAAGGCTGTGGAGAAGGAGACCCAGAGGTATCTGGGAACTGTTGCACCAAAGATCTGCAGTAGAGAAGAGCAGACCCTGCAGGGGGACTCCAGGGCGAGCAGAGGGGCGAGCAGAGCCCCCCAGCACCAGGGAGCTGCTGGCCCACGGGCAGGACCTGACCCTGAGGCTCCTCTCTGCTCCTCCCCTGCTGCCCTTGCTCCTTCCTGCTGGTGCTTGCCTGGTGGGCCTGAGTGCATCTTCCCCTTGGAGTCGCAGCACACATGGGAAAGCACTCCAGGGGGAAGTGGATACTGAGCTTTTTGAGACAACTTGCAGAGAAGCAGAGATTTTGCAAGGACAGGAAATTCAGCCTTCACTTTTACAGCATGCCCCAGGGTTTTGTTCTGCACATCAGCAGTTCTGCAGGAGGGAAAGGACCGGTGGCAGCCTTGGAAAACACAGGGTTCCCCTTTCACTTGTGCTCAGCTTTCTGGGCCGTGTGTTTCTGAAAGGCTATTTTGGTGCATGCATTCTCAGTGAGAGCAGTGCTTCAGTTAGTGCTTGGCATCAAATCTTAGGGGTGCTAGCTGCTTTTTACTTTTCATCAGATGAGATATTTAAAAGCATCTCATTCGTGTCCCCAAGAATTAGTCTGAAGATTCTCATCACACTTGGTGTTTTATTAATGGAAGCTTTTGGAGACACATCTGGCATATTTTATTGATCATAATCTCATGGTTGGAAGCTCATCTTGGTAGCTATAGCAACAGAATTTTTTTTTCAAACATCAACACAGCTCAACAAAAGTGGAGTAAGGGGGAGCAGATCATTTAAATTGCTAGACAGCTAATAACTCCTTCTTCTGTAATAACTCCTTCTTCTGTAACCAGTTCTGAGATTTCTGGTTTGATACAGTAAATACTGAATAGCAACTAAATCTTTCAATGATTGTCTCTGCTATGGAAGCTTGTGAAATGCATGGATGTGGTGTCTCAAGAGTCTTTTTTTGCTGATTGTCCATTGCTCCCATCCTCTGCCAGACTACAGGGATCATGAGCAGGCTGTGGGCACAGACCATGGAGGAGGAACAAGAGTACAAAGGATGCAATTGCAGCCCTCCCTCTACTACCCAGTGAGGGAGGGGTCCCAAGCACTGCCCACAGCAGCAGGGCTCACTCCTGCTCTTGGGGGCAAGAAGCACTCCCAAAACATGCCTGGGAGCTAAGATGAAATGATACAGACTGAAATCATAACCTGTGAGTGTGCTCTGATGCCTAAAGACCCCTATGAGGTTGGCACCCCTGAGTTTTCCCATCAGAGATTTTCTCAGCCGTGTCTGCTCAGGCACAAGTGGGACCTGCAGGTGACCTGGCCTGCACTGTGGGTGGCTCCTTCCTCTGCCTCCAGCTCCAGTGCTTGGCTCTGGGAGCACTCCCAGCAGTGTTTCTTCATCCTGCCTTACAGCAGCATCCCGCTAGCACTTGAAAATGGTGATGCTGGGACAGCCAAGTACAGCAGTGGGTGGATGCTGTTGCCTCCCTGCTTTCCCTTGGGGCTTCCCAGCAAGGCAAGTGGAGAACCACCCTCAGCCTCCAGCCAGAGCAGAAAGTCAGATCCAGCTGTGGCTGCCTGACTTCTTCAGGTCTGCAAGAAGCTGCATATGGGTATAACCAGCACTTCCAAGAGATTTCTAGATATTCAAACCTTTACATCATCTTCTCAGCAATTGAAAAAAACCCAGGCCTTTGGAAGTGCTGGAGAGAAGAAGCCCTGAGAAAATTGCAGAGGGTGAAGGGCAGACACCCTCCCTGGGGGCTGGGAATGCAAATGTTGGAGGGAATATATTCCCTCCAGCTCCATGGCTGATGAGCAGGGCAAAACACTTGGGTGTCCTTAACTTGTTCCCCAGCTGGTGATTGCATTCCCCAAATCCTGCTCCCAGTGGGGGAATTTCCCTGGGCCACACAGCCTCAGGCAGGGCTGAGGTTCTTGGCAGCCCCCTACAATGGGCCTAGGTGGTGGTGGTGATGATGATGATGCTGGTGGTGGTGATGATGGTGAAGTCAAACTCACAGCTGACAGGCAAACCATTCAGGGGCTCTGCTGCTCTAAATGTCGCCTGTTTGAGCCCCTTCTGTGCAGGGCTGTCCTCAGCCCCAGCAGCAGCGCAGCCCAAGGCTGTCCCTGCAGGTGCCCCTTCCACCCAAGGCACCGCACAGATCACCCTCTCAAAACCCAGCGGGGGTTGTGTTTGAGTTTGTTGGGCTTTATTTGTTTGTTTTTTTGTTTTTTTTTTTTTTTTTTGTTGTTGTTTTTTCCACCTCATCCCTCCTGGGCTGTGCTAACCCCCCGCACCCGGAGCCGCGGCCGCCCCGGCGTTTCCCGCACGGTGCGGGCGCTCAGGCCGCTGATCCCGGCCCAGGTCACCGAGCGGGAACAAGGCGAGGATTGTTCCCCGAGCCGGGCTAAGGCAGGAGCGGCGGGCACGGGGCGGGCCGGGAGAGCAGCGCCGCCCATCCCGGCACGGCGCAGGGCGAGCCGCGCTTCCCTCGGCCGCGGGGAATGGATGCTGCAGGGGTGGATGCTGCAGGGATGGATGCTGCAGGGATGGACGCTGCAGGGATGGATGCCCGAATCCGTGCCGAGACCTCGCTGGGCCGAACGCAAGGGTGGCTTGGCACGGCTGGCGCTGACTTGGTGGAACGCGTTTCCCCCGAGCGGCAGCCTGGGAGAGCAGATAACCATCGGGAAACAGCAGCGAGCGCTGCCGGGGTTTGACACAGCACAATGTTGCGCTGCTCGGAGAGCACATCCCTGCCGGGACAGGTCCCTGCTGCTTCCACACCCCGGATTCGGGGAGATGAAGACACACCACAACCAATCTGCCCCATGGTCAAGGGTGGGCCCCATGGGGCTTTGCTTGCTGATCAGTCAAGTGCAGCCCTGTGAAGAGTCTGTGCTTTTATACGGCGAGAACATGGAAGAATAAAGCAGGTCCATAAAAGCACACAAAACCAATGTGCTTGGAGAAAATTTCAAAGGCAAAATTACTCATGTGGTTGGGGAAAGTTGAGGGGACTTCAGAAAATGAGTGTGGTGGTGTACTTGAAAGGAATAAAGGGGTACAGAGTTTGCTCAATTTAATTTCTTCTCCTGCCTTTACATTTCCTGAATGCTATTCCAGGAAAAGTCTTTCACCTTATGTCAGGACCCAGGACATCCCTCTGGCTGTCCTGGATTGCCAGGACCCCTGCCAGGGGGCTCAGAGACCCTGGCACAGAGCCCAGATTCCAGTGTGGTTTTGATTATGACCCATGGAGCAAATTACCAGCCTTAGATGAAGATCTGCAAGCCATGACAAATTAAGTAGAATGATAGTGAATTTATCACAGGGTGAAAAAGTAGATTTTGGGGTTTTTAGAATGGGGGTTCAGGAAGGCAAGATGAAGGAATCTGGGCATGTCCAGCCTTTCTCCTTCTTCTTCTTGGCCTCCATCTTCTGCTGTGATGTTGGCACTTTTGGATTGGTTTAGAGTAGAAGCTCACTGTCTAACATAGGTGATAGGTATTGGAAAGTAATTGTAAGCATTGTACATGTAGTTTTTAGTATAAAGACATAACACTCCCCCGGGGGCAGGGAGAGTGCCTGGACTGTCGTGCTGAACAGACCTCAGCTGGACAGGAGAAAAAATTTTATAGATAAGGAACAATAAACAACCTTGAGACTGAGAAATGAAGAGCTCTGACTTCTTCAAGCACCAGGCTGGGAAATGAGACTTTCCAACATTTCTGGGGCTCACTCTGAGCAGCGAGAGATCCCCACAGCCTCAAGCAGAGGTTTTGCTGCATTGGCACAGCTGAGGGCCTCTGGCACATCAGTGCTGGAAGAGTTTTTCTGGTGCTGCTGCAGGCAGTGGGCAGCATCACTGACAGGATCATCAGCTGAGAATTCAGCACCCACTGGGGAGTTTTGAACTCATACAGACCTCGGATATTTTAGCAAAGATTGAGGCCACCTTTTGTTTTAATTCCCACTGTGTCTTTATAGCTGTGCAGATTGCATGCCACCCACATCTTAGAGAGCCTCAGACAAAACCATAACCCAAAATTTGGGTGCATCACAGCAGGAGATAACTGGAACCCAGGAGGGTTCTAGTTCTGTTATCTCCTGTTCCACACCTGCAGACATCAAAGTCCCTGCATGTCTGTCACCCCCTGGGACACAGCTGGGGAGAGGGGAGGTGCTGACCCCACACACCCAGACTGGGGCTCAGAGTCCCAGAATCTGCTGCAGGCAACATTACAGGTTACATTATTTGGCATTCAGCATTTTCAGGAGTGAGGATGGGAAAGGGCTTTTCAATATCTGCTGATGAGTGGTGGCCTCTAGGCCAGGGACTCACACTGGCTTGACCCAAGGAATATTTATGGACTTCATACAGCAGTGGAGAACTTCCACCAGTGGAGCTGAGAGGGCAACAAAAGCTTGCCACTGCCCTTGGGCAGAGGAAAGACCAGACCACGAGTTCCCATGTCTTGGCTGTTTTAACCACAAAAAACTCCTAAACCAGAGGGTGAATGTAGCAGCAATGAAAGCCAAACCCAGGAGATAAATGAACTGAAACAGAAAGTCATGACTCATTTATGGTGAATGGGTCTGCACAGAATTTCCCATTCCCACTTCCCATATACCTTCAAAGAACTGTAAAAACCCTCCCCTCTCTTTAATTTTTTTTAAGCTGAGTTTAGAAAGAATATTTGCAAAGAGCTATTGCTTAAGTTCTCATGAGGAGCAGGGCTGGGCTCTACGCTCCTCAGCAGCTATTTCAGTTCCTGACTGGGGAATACTGCACTCCCTGCACTGCCTTTTCATCTTGTGGGTACTTACCTGCCTCTTCTGCATCCCCTGAGTGGTTGTGATATTATGAATGCTAGTCAAAAATGAAATATCACAGGGTGCTATTGCAGCCTCAATCATCCCTATGACTCTGATCTGTGCTTGTAGCTGGTTGTGTGTGATTATTGTAGCAGGATTCTTTTCCAGGCTTGGAGCTTGTAAATGCCAGCTAGAGAAGGAGAGCAGGGAAAAGAATTTAGGTGAGGAGTTAGGTTTATCTTCTGTACTTGTTACTGGTATGATCATTTGTATTTGACTCAGTCAGCAGTCATTTAGTACACAGGCATTAACAAACATTCATTAAAGCCAAGTAGAAACTGACTGCTGCTTAATACACCAAATACCTCAGGCTCCTTGTAGCACTGCAAAATGATTGCACTACTTATTCACGTATATATGTGTATATATATATGTATATATACATACATATATATATATACACACACACATATATATATATATACACCACGTGTATATACACAAAGATGTGTGTAGATGCAAGCACGTGCATGTATGTTTGGAGACTGTGATGTTCTGCTGATCCTTCAGTACACACTCACCCCTGAGGACGCTCTGCAGTTGGAATTACCTCACTGAGTTTACACCACGAGTGTGGGGAGAGGCAGGGCTGCTCTCACTGTCGGTGCAGCCCCAGCCCACGCAGCCTGAAGTCAGCAGCAGCCCCACCAGTGCCTGGTGACTGTGGCCAGAGTTCCTCCCACTCCAGGGGGCAGAGCAGCTGTGCATGAGCTGCCCTCTGGAAGGTGGGAGAGGAGCAGCTCCTCTGCCCCAGCAGGGCACTGGCTGCATGAACCAGCTTGGTGCAGGTACCAAGTGTCAGAAGAGCTCACATTTTGTTTGGTGTTTCTGTTTCCAAGGCAGAGCCTGAGCTGGCTGCAGGGGCTGCAGCTTTCTCTGGCACTGAGAGCTCTTTGCTGCCCACTCCATGGGGCACAGTGAGCATTCACCAAGGAGCAAAACTGCCCTGAAATTGCAGTGTGGCTCCTAAAACTGCGGTCACACCACCAGTGCTGGCAGCAGCAGCAGCCCCCAGCTGCTCCTGCCAGGGCAGACCAAGGGGACACCTCGCTGCCAGGGACCAGGGGTGGCTGCAGCCCTTGGGCACCAGGGCAGGGGGTGGCAGCTGTTTTGTGCCACCTCTTTTCTGCACAAGCACCCCCAGAGCTTGTGGGAGATCTTGTCCTGCACTCTGATTTACTTGGAAAAAGATATGTCACTAAATATTGACTCATTCTGCAATGAGCCTAATACTTTCCAAACAGCTGCAGGTCTCTCCTACCCTCTGAAATATTCTTGTGGGGGAGTGACGTGGAATATGTTCCCCTCTGAAATATTATTTTCATTTGATGTGTGTTCTAATGCGTGTGCAATACTGTCAGTGAGATTACTCCAAGCTGTCACGTGTTGAAGACTCTGTGCAATTTGTTTCTATAATGGCACTTCTTACTGCTGAACAATTTAAACTTTTTTTATAAGCAGACAAATAAGTATTGGGAAAGTCTCTCTTGAAACAGGGAAAACAGCTCCTGGGGGAAAACTACTTTTATTGTTCTTGGTTTATGAAACACTTAACAGAGGTCAGACTTCTTTTCTGTGTAAAGATTGCACATGTGGGTACAGAATGATTTTTTGAGTCTCACAGTATGTCAGTAGCAGCGGTAGAAAGCCATTATTAAGCATTAAATAATTAATGTTAATAACTAAGATGCTGATGGCAGGGATGAGGTGGCCGGGCTGTGCTCAGACTAAAGCTCCTTGCTCCTGCTCTGCCTCTCAGGCTGCCCCAGGAAGGGGCACACAGCATCTTTCCTCTGCCCCCACCTTCCCTGCCAAAGAAGGGCAGGATTTTGCCCACAAAAAGGCAGATTAAATGAGAACAAAAGCCAACCAAAGGCACCCCCAGAGCTCAGGAGAGGGCAGTGTGCATTGAAGGGAAGCAGCCTGCTCCCTGTGCCAGTGACTCACATCCTGGTGCTGGGAGCAGCCACCAGGGCATGGCTGGAGCCAGGATGCCGCTGGATCCATGGGCACGTTCAGAGGGAATGGCCCTTGTGTCACCTGCGCTGCAGCCATGCCCTGGGTGGCTGGATGGTCCAGAGGGGCAAGAGGGGCTCAGCAGGGAGGACCCGGGTGTCCCAAGGCACAGGGACTCTGTGGTGGGTCCTGCTGGCTCCCTGGAGCTGCCCCAGCTGCCATGGTCCCTCCTGGAAGGAGCCTCTGCTGCTGCTCCTCCTCAAAAATTAGGAGATTGGCTCATGTGAAGTATTATTCACAGTCATATTTTACTACATACACCTCCAAGCTGGCTGTGATGCCAGGAAAGATGTGAGGTTAACAAACCAGGGAGTCAAAATCTGCTCTTTCCACTTGGTGAAGAGTTTCACCCTCACACTGTCACTTGTATGAATTTCACCCTCACACTGTCACTTGGGGATGTACCTCCAGCTGGCCCTCAGCTTTTGCTGCCACTACCTGCCTAAGAATCATTGCTATTTTATACTTCTTGAATGACTGGCTTGAGCAGAGCAAATCTCTGATGTATTCCTACCAACCCTGTGCATGTGAGCAAGATGAAGTATAGAAGCACTCACCAGGACAACAGTAATTAGCTGCAACTCATGAATCAAAATGCATAATTAATGCTGTGTCACATGCTGAGCATCAGTCATGCAATGAGAGGGCTGTGATGGCAATTAGAAATTCCTGAGTTTTAGGTCCATTGCTGGGTCAAAAATCTTGCTCCACTTATGCAAATTGGGCAGGATCAGCTGTGCAGTGTCAAGCCTTTGTGCAGCATCAGGCTGAGGGACTCTTGCACCTCACAGGAGCCCTGTTGCAGCTCCACCTCTGAAGAAATGGCAATTTCCCTGTCCTGGAGCACACCTCTGAGTGACAGAGTAATCCTGAGCCCAGGTGAGAGCCAGCTCTCCCCCTGCAAAAGGGGAATATTGAAGGTCCTCCTACTCACTTTTCTTTGCTTGAAGTCTCCTCCTACACAAACACCAAGAGCTCCTTCCTCTCATTTGAGCTTCTCCCATTCCATGGAGGGTGGGAATGGCCCTGCCATGGCCCAGGGCTCCAGCCTGGAGTGTGAGCAAAGCTGGTGTGGTGTGCCTGCCCCAGTGCCCATGGCAGTGCTGGGCTCTGGCACTTGTGGGTGATGCAGCTGGTCCCTGGGTATCCTGCCTGCAGTGACCACATCCAGAATACCCATCCAAGAGCTCAGACACCTTTACAATGACTCAGCTGCTATTGCCTGTCAATAACATTCAAAAGACATCCTGGGCTGGTGCCATCCTGTTTGTCCTCTGGTCCTTTCAAACACTTCCAGCACTACAGAGGCACTGTCAGATGTGTTTGTTTGGGGACCCAGCCTAGTATTTCGCAGTATTTCCCAGCCTTGTATTTCCCAGTATTTGGGATTTCTCAGTCGAGATGAATGTTGGGGCATTGTCATGGTCACATCTGGATACAGGGAAAGGAAGGACTGCCTGCCAGCACAGGGGACAAAGAAGTGGTGTTCCCACTGGGGCTGAAATTTAAAATCACACTTTTCAATCTCATTGAAAGGGGGAGGTTGGTGCTGGTGCAGACAGCACAGTGTCCCGTGCTGCCAGAGGGAGGAGGGGAAGGGTGATCCCCCCCAGCTTCCCCCTTAGCACCACTCCCACTCTTTCTCACTGATTTTTGGGAAGCAAATTTCATTCTGCATCAAACACCTCCCACCTCTATATCCCACACTCCTCATGGCCTGTTACTGTTTTGCCAAAAGCACTTTGAACTAAATGCTGCTTTCAAACATGTCCCCAAGCTCTCCTGGTACTGCTGGATCTTCTTTTTTAGCCTTCCACCCTTTAATGGCCCTCTTACAATATTAATGGTTCACAGTTCTTATAATATAAGATAAATCTAACTCTGCATTTTTTTACATAGTAATTGTTATTAAATCTCTGTGTTCTGATGAAATATTATGAAGGAGCTTCTACCAGCTGCCTCAGTGGTGAGGCTGGATGCACAGACCACTGATTTCTTTTGTTTTGTGGAAGATGCATAGGACTGAAGAAGGACCACATATTATTTTTACTGCAGACTTTCCACAGGTCGCTAAACTGACACCTACAGTAAGCAGACCACCATTATTATTCTGAACAGGGAGGCAGCCCCATCCCAGCATTATGAACTGGTTTGAGAAAATTACTGATTTTTTTCAGTTCAGCAGCTGAACCAAAATGTTAATAAAAGAAACAAAGAGGCAATTACCAAAGTGAGCAGTATGTAAAATTTGCAGGTGTTTCTTTTAGGTAAAAAAAAGCCTTGTCTACAAAAACCATTCCATCTAACCCACATTAAAACATTTTATTTCCTTGCATTTGAAAAAAAAAAAAAAGAAAAAAAGGAGAGGCTCTATACCCAGATCTGTTCCTACACATTCATGATCAGCTGAGAAATCCTCCCCCAGAGAGCAGCTGTGCCCCCCTGCACTGGGTGAATGACGAGGGCCTCACACCGACCCAAAACCTGCTGCTGTGACCAATGGAGCAATAAATAATGTCTTGTTCGGGGATGATCTCCTGAGGAGCCAGGAAATCGCTGTTCCTGGGCTAAATGCTCCCTGATGGGTGGGGATCCGTTAGGAGGGGTGTGGGTCTCTGATGCTTTATGGGTGAGGGTTTTTGGTGCAAACTGAAAGTGTCCAAGGGCTGGGGCCAGGAGCATCCTGCAGTGTCCTCTCTCTTTAGTGGGGTGAATTGTCACCAACAATTAATCACATTTTTGTTTGCTTGTGTGCTATTTTTCCCCACAAATTTGGGTCAAATTGATGAACACTTTTAGGATAACTGAATTACTTTTTAGGGAGAATTTGTAGTTTCTTTCTAAGAAACTGCTGAGATCTACCTCAGCAGATTATTTCTATTAGCAGCTCTGAGAATCCTTTGGACAGCTGGAGACCATGTAGAAGAGACAGAAGTGAGACTAAACATTTTTCTAGCAAAGATATAATTAGGGATTAGAGAGACTGATCCTACTGCATAGTGTAATTAGGAGATTATGGTGTGGCATTGACTGGGATTAGATTTGACAGAAAAATCTGTGCCCTACTATATAAAACCTTCCAGGTTTTGAAATGGAAACCTATTAACAAAAAAATCTTCACTGTCTTAAATCCATGTTGTGCAGCAGCCTGGCTGCATGTTGAGGAGTGAAGGGAAACTTGTGTGGTCTCCTGGGCAGAGGTAAAGAAACCCCTGACAGGAGCTGAGCACAGCTCTGGCTGCTGCTCCCTTTCCCTGCACAGAAACTGTCCCAGCTGAGCCTCCTCTGGTGTGCCCAGCACCCCCTCAGCTGAGCCTTTCTTGGGCACCTCCTGGGTGGCAGCACCATGGGCAGGCACTCAAGGACCCCCTGCTTCTCCTCTGGCTTCTGGGCAGGTTCCTGCTGGGATCTGTCTCAGTGGTACCTCAGTGCAAACCCCCTTGGGTTTGGGAAGATGCTGGAAGTGCACCTGGCCCTGGGCATGCCATGGGAGGACAGAACCACTCTTTCACTCAGTAACTGGGGCCAGGGAAGGCTCCCTGTGGGCTGGAGGGCAGGGAGAGAGGGAGAAGCTCACCTGAGCACAGGCCTGGTGTTGCAGGGCTCTGCATCAGCCAAGCCAGCCCCTAAATCCAATGAGCACCAGGAAAATTGTAAGAACCAGCTACATGGATCACATTTCCACCCTAAAGCAGTTCTAAAATCAATAACTCAAAAAAACCCCTAAATTATACCTCTAGATGAACCACCAGAAGCACAGGCTTGGTGTGCTCTCAGTAAATTAATTCTTGTTAAAAGTCAATAAAATACTCCAGTGAAGCATCCCCCAAAACAAGCAGCAAGAGCAATTCTGCCATTCTGCTGCAGTGGTTTTTGTGCTGCCCAGAGACAGATTCCCTGGGGAGAAGAGGGAAATTGGGAACTGCAGGGCTCCCCTGCAACTCCCAGAACTTTGCCATGGGTTTCTCTGTCACACACTACAGCTGCAGCACCAAGGCTCTCCAGTTCCCACAGCATCCTCTTCTCTCTTTTATGCAGTATTAATTCTTCAGCACAGGAGACACCTTTTCACTGTGTTATATCTATTACTAACTATTTCTGGCAGAGTAGATTGTAAATGTGAACAACTATGAGTACTCCACTTGCCTCATTATATTTCCCAGCACAGGAGGTGGATAATAAAACAACAACTTCATCCTATGGTCAATAAAGAGGAAAAATTCTGAGGATGAAATACATGTGACAAACCCCCAGTGTGAGAAGGCACTGCAGCCTCTGCAGATACATTTTTTAGTTTATCAAAAATCAATGTATTGCAAAGTTTCAACAGCCTTCACAAGAAGATCCTGACCAAATCAAAGGCTTCTTTTACTTTGGGGAGCATTGATTTTAGCAAGGTCAGTTGCCTTTCTCTTGCTGTGCAATCAAAGAATGAAAAATTGCAGAATTTACAGAAAATGGAGAGTCATCAGCATATCATCTTGTCAGAGCCTGATTTGTCTGGAGACAAGTGACTGTCAGATTTCCTCAGCCTAGGAAGGGAAGCTGAGCACTATCTGTCATCTAGTAATTGTGCTAAACTTCCCAGCACTTACATCCAGCCAAACATTTTGGATACTAAAATGAAGATTAAACATGTGATTTTAAATAAAAATTATTCCAGAGTAAGTGCTTGGATTTTCAAATATTTCAAATTACTGTTTTGAATTGTTTTGCAAATTTCTCTCTCATATGAACTAAATCTCCTATTCACTGTAGGCTTGCCTGGTAAATATGGCTTTTTCTCCTCTACATTGTATTTTCCTTGGTCTGGATTGTTACCCACTGGAGTACCTTACTTAGCCTTTTTGCTATCTGACAAGCTAATTAAAAAGTTACTTGAAGTTGCAAATAAAGAAGTAAAAGATTTAGCACTATAAAAAGTAATCTGTATGCTTCTATAAAAGCGTGTCTCTGGGGGATAGCAAATGACTGCAACGTACAGTCAGGAATAAATGGTAACACAGCAAATCAGAGCTGCAATTTCATCTCCCATTAAGAGATTAAATAATTTTCCTTTGACAGTGATTGCAGTTGAGCTTCACCATAGCTGAAGTTGAGTTTCACACCTGAAGGACAGGACAGAGAGACCTGGATGGGCTCAGGCAGTGTGGCCATGGGAACACCCTGAGGTTCAGTGAGACCAGGGCTGCGGCAGCGCCGGGTACCAGCACAGGCTGGAGAGATGGGGAGAGCCCTGCTGAGAGGAGCTGGGGGTCAGGGAGAGGCTGGGCATGGCCCAGCCATGGCACTCACAGCCCAGAGAGCCAAACGTTTGGGGTACCATCCAGAGCAGGGTGGGCAGCAGGGGAGGGATTCTGCCCCTCTGCTGAGATCCCCCTGGAGCTCTGCATCAGCTCCAGGCTTCCAGCACAGCAAGGACATTCTTGGAGGCCACCAAGATGATTAGAGGGATGGAGACATCACAGGCACCTCTCCTGTGGACAAAGGCTGGGAGAATTTGATTTGTTCAGTCTGAAAAAGTGGAAAGAAAAAAGCTTTGGGGTGACCCAATTTCAGTTTTTCAGTATCTGAAGAGAACCCACAAGAAAGATGAAGAGGGAACTTTTCAAGAGAGCATGTAGTGACAGAGCAAGGGGGAATTGATTCAAACTGAAAGAGAATAGGTTTAGATTACATATTAGGAAGGAATTCTTTACGGTGAGAGTGGCCAGGCACTGGCACAGGTTGCCCAGAGAAGCTGTGGGTGCCCCATCCCTGGAAGAGTTCCAGGCAAGGCTGGAGGGAGCTCAGAGGACTTGGTTTAGTGGAAAGTATCTATCCATGGCAGGGGGCTGGAACTGGATGAACTTTAAGGTCCCTTATAAGGGGACCTTATAAGTTTTGTTCTCTCATATAATATGAAAGCATGAGAACTTGTTTTAAAAGTGTGTGTTGACAAAGTACAGTAGACTTTTCCTCCCACATTTGGCCCAGCAGGATCATTAAGTCATTTGTCAGAGGCTGCAGAAATGGTCAGAAGCTCCTGAAACAGGAATTTCATTCCTTTTTTCTAGAGAAGGATTCTTGTCTTTTGTAAGGTCTTGAAGATCTTAGTGTTCCTAAAATACCTGCTTGCTTAGGGGAATTTTAAATGTGAGTCTTCTCACTTGTGTTTATTTATTGAACCCTGGGGAGAAAGTCTTCTTGTATATCTAACAAAGTACCCTGAAAAGATCTATATTTAAAGCAAGCCTACTCACCTGCCTCACAGCCCAGTTCTGTGGAATGATCTCATTGCTTGGGATTCATCCAGAGCCCTGGGGTTCCCTAAACACCCCAAAGATGCCACTTGCACTGGAGTTACCCCCCAGTTTAGGGCCCTGACCTCAGTTCCAGGGCTGGGATGGATTCCCTGGCAGTCCCTGCTGGTTTTCCACAATAACCCACAGTGGGTGAGGGGCAGGGTCTGTGCAGCTGGGCCGGGAGTCCCCCAGCAGCCCCCAGAGCCCTGCGGTGTGGGGAGAGGAAAAGCAGGGAACAGAGAGCAAGGCAATGAATAATAGATTACTAAAATCTAGCCAGGGAGAGAGTGCATACACAGGAGAGGGATAGAGTGCATAATTCATCTGTAATTGCTTGGAGGGGGGTTTAAATAAAGAGGAGAGCTGGATTTTGTTTCCCTTTGTTTCTCTTTTGAGTTTTCCAGCAGTGTAAATGTGTTTTTACTCACCTGTCTTGGCCTTAGGGCTCAAAGGTGACCCAGCTACCATCCTGCCATCTGTCAGGTGATGGGGCTGGTCACACATGAGATGCCAAGGTGTGACTGAAGCGTGACCTAAAAATGACTGTAGCCTATAATACTGCAGGCCCAAAGTGGGGAACATGGAGGATACACCTTTAAAAAGACCTGGACAAAATGCTGATACCATCTTGTCAATGGCTATTTCACAGCTCCTGAAAACACCCCGAAGGAATTTCTATCTTGTGATTCATGGTTAATCATCCTGCTCACTTTGCAAGCCATAAAATGTAGTGAGGTTGACTTTTGTCACAGCAAATGAAAACCTGTTTAACTTTCGTGTGTTCCTGCTGAATGAACAAGGGAGCACAGGTTGGCTAAATTGGGGTCTGTAAAGGATGCTTCCTTGGGGATTGAGTACGTTTGTGTCTGAAAGTGATGATTCCATGTGATAACTTACACCCTGCAGTTGTAAAGATTAAACACCACTAATTCTTTTTTGCATTACAGGAAGTCACAGAAATATAGGCCCATGGTTTCAGCTCAGAGCTCTCTTTGTGCCAATATCCTGTCTCTGAAAGTCAAAAACATTAAGTTCTTCTGGAGGAATAGCAAGTGAGACAACATGCCCTGGTTTCCTAATCAGCATGGGGAGGGATGAAAGGCTGGACTCTGCGGCAAAACCTGAGCATTTGTGACTGCTGCTGTTCCAGGGCTACCTGTGTACAGTGCCTTTTGTTTTCTCATCTTGCTACACCCTTGGCCTTGGTGAAAGGCTTTGGCAATAAGTTCCATGTTCCAGCTTATGTGAAAGCCTTTCTCAGTTTCTGCTTTGTAGCATTTCAGTATCACTGGATGTTCCCTTCTTTTTTATTTTTATGAATAAATGCACTTAGAAACTTTTGATCTGAGTTGTCCTTACCACGGTGACAATTTTTTTTTCAGAGTTTCCTGGTACTGATCTTTTCCAAAGATGAATGTTTTCAATGTCTTAAAAAAAAGGCTCAATAAAGTGGGAAGAATGGGTAATGCCCACTCAGAAAACATGCAGAAGACTACAGAGCTACTCACATAAGAGAAAGAGAAAAACATGTCTCCCCTATCCTCTTTTGAGAAGCAAATGCAAAGGGCTGAGGAAGGTAATTTTTTTGTGTGGGTTTCTATTGCAGGAGCAATAGGTGAAGATCTATAAGTGTTAGAAATTAATAACTGTTTATTATTTCCTCATTTGTTGTATCAGCAGATGTGTTTTAACTTCTGCGGTCACGGCAGCTTCTAAGCCTCCACAACAATAAACCTTTCTCATGTTTATTGCTGAATTATGGTGTGTCCAGCACCTAACAAAACACTCAATTTGTGGCATGCACAGAGTACCTGGTCCAGGCTACCAGCTCTGCCTCTCTGTTGCTATTCTGTTGAGATGGAGCCGATCAGTGAGTGCCAGAGATCATTTAGTGCCAGATGGACTGGCACAGAAAGCTGCACTTCCAGAGGCTTGCTCAGAAGTGACTGTCCTGCCCTTAATTTCTGACCAAGAGATGACTGTAGATACTGTGGTTCTTTTGAGGATAACTTGTGGTTATTAATGCACAAAACGATTTCCATTAAACAGGAGTGGAAATGGGTGATATATTTCCCAGGGAATAGTAAATTAACAAGAAATTTGGCTTCAGTCATTCAAAAAAATTCCGATTTGATCTGAACTCATTTGAACGTTGCTGCCTAGGGAGAGCAAAGGGAAAGCCGTGTCATTGTATTCCTATCACAGAGCCGGGGGAGGGCGACGCCTCTTTTGAACGTTCAGGCTTGCCATAAAAAATGCAGGTTCAGTATCTGCTGGAGGGGATTTAAGCCCCCTCTACCACCTATTTCTCAGTCCTTCATCACTACCAGCCACACCATTTAGTATTCTGGGGTGCCTGCAATCCTGTTGCTGCGGTTCCACTTAGCATTAATAATTAAATCCTCACTGCAGAGGGGCTGAGCTTGAGATATCTTCCATCCTCGAGGAGTGCTCCAGGCTGAGCAGCATTCACACCCTTTGTTCAAATGACTGCTCATATATTTTCCACCCACCAAAACTGTGGCAGACAGAGGGACCAAAGGTGGCCCATTTAGAGTGACTGTTGTGGTTAGCAGGCTAATCTGGAAGAGATTACAAACATTATTTTAAACCCAGTTTCTGCTTAATTTGAACTAAGATACAAGGTCATTGTTTTGGTATAATAACTCTAACATTTAAATTTGTTTTGACCCTGGTAAGGACCTGGTTTTAATTTTGTTGTCCTCCTCCCGCCCTCCTTGCTCTTTTTGTCTCGGAAAGAAGCCCGAGAGCTCTCCCTCCCTTTTCATTAATTACAAACATAACGCTAACAAAACCCTGAGCCAGTGAACACTTCTCACTTGGCTTTGGAGTTTATTCATCCCTAAGGTAGAGCTATTATTTCATAATTGGAAGCACCTTCAAGGGACTCTTTTATCAGCAGTTTAATAGATACTCACAGCCCTGCCACTGCTTCCTTGTGAATCTGCCTTGGTGTTAAAGGCTTTTATCTTGGCTCAGCTGTTTGCAGCTGCTCCGGGGCTGCCCCCTTCCAGGACATAGTTTCACCCTGACCGAAACCAGCATCCTACACAGCTTCACTCTGTCCTGGCTGTTTCACCCTGACCGAAACCAGCATCCTACACAGCTTCACTCTGCCCTGGCTGCAGACAGGTGCTCACCATATTCCCTCCCGTGCTGCAGGAAGAGATCATGACCTCAGTTATGTGAAACAGTGGATGGAGAGAACATGTTATGTACTGGTAAAGTCATGGCCTGGTATGCACAAGGCCTCTAGACTTTCTAATTAGGGCCTGAGCTAATTAACTGGCTAAAATGCCCATGTAGTGGACACATTTTTATTTCGTGGGCTTCTAAAGAGATATAAGCCTCTAAAAGGTTTAGCATTTATTAAATTGAAACCTGACATTTCAATTGAAATCTGTGATTACATGAATGAACAATTTTTATGAGAGTCTGGGGATTGCTTTAATGGCTTTGATAAGGGTAAGGCATTTTCACAAACATTTTGGGGAGTATCAGCTCAGTGAATGGCTGAGGCTGGGGGAAAAGGCATGAGACCACAGCTATGGCAAAGAGGGGCAGTGCAGTGTCACAGCAAACACAGCCTCTGATTTCTCCCTTTCTTTATTGCAGAGCAATTGTAATGGTCAAACCACAACCTACATGAAACATTCTAGGGGATCCTTTGCATCAGCTTGGGATGTAAAACTACACTGGCTGAGCCAAAATACAAAAAAAATTTCCATTCTTTCTAATGAAACTTCTATTTTACTATTTAAAAACCACATGAAAATAACAAAGACCCAGCCAATCCCCTTTTATCACTCTCTCCCATGGTTTCCTCTCTAGTGAAAAGCTGGAATGACTAATTTCTGGCTAGAAGCAGGTGAAACAGCAGCAGCACTGACTGTGTCACCTACGGCATTATTGCTAGGCCAGCCTTTGAGCAATGAAATTCTTTATAAGGGTTTCTGTTCACTTTTTAGTGGAAAGAGGAAGGAAAAACCAACAGAGAAACTTGCAAGAAAGCAAACATAAGCCAAAATGTGGGCTTGGATTCCTTAAGATATCTCTGTTTGAAGGAGTGATGGGCTGGAAAGGGTTTGGGCCCTGAACTCCAGTGACTCCTTGGGAATGGCTATGATATACCAAAATTACTAAGAACCCTGAGCCAGCACATAGTTTCCTTCATACCAGCCCACTCAGGGACTTGAAATAACTTTTTTTTTTTTGGTCAGAAGCAAAACTCAGAAATGAAAGATAGAAACACGGCTTGTCATGGAAATGTTGTGACCTTCTACCTGACTCTTTCTGCTATTGGCACAGGAGGATTGTTTTTTTCTTTTTAAGAAGCAGAATGAAATTCAGAAGAGTTGGTGCAGGGGCCATGATGGAACAAAGGAACTGGAGAAGGAAGAATAAAAGGTGGCATCTGTACTAGTCAATTAAACACAGTCACAGGTGCTGGAACTTGATCACATAGTGTGAAATTGTGAAAGCAGTCCTACCCATGGCTTTGGTGAGAGGCTAGCTTGCCATCTCCCACACATTCTGCAACAGGACCATTCCCAGCCAAGCTTTAGACTGTGATTTGCAAGAATGTTTACTCAGATGAATATCACAATGTGCAGATTAGGTATTTTTGTGAGTCACTGGGATGCATAGAGTGAAGCCTCTTCCACCAGGATTGCTCTCTAGTCAAGAACAGCCCCATGGTGACCAGTAAATGGCTTTAAGAGAAAATACCATGCTTATATAACAAAAGAATTTGGAGAACATCTGAAATAAAACGTGTGTCTATTTTTCATATGATTTCAGGCGGCTGAAAATTAAAATCTAACTCACTCATTTTTCTCTCATGAATTTGTCTAATTCTTTATGAACATGAAGACTTTTGGCATTCACCATTTCCACTGGCAGTGATTTCCACTAAGTACATGAACAGACTGTAGGGTGCAATTGATCTGATCACATATGGGTGCCTACCCTGAGATGAGATGAATTACTCCCCAGACTCCTTTGATTGTGATAAATAGAAGTCCACTGTGTCTGAAGGGAGCTTTGTCATCCATCTTTGATGTAGATACACACTAATAGATATCCAAAAAATACTTGGGCAGGATGAGCCTCTCCTCTGACTTATAGCTATGCTTGTGAAGATGAGGGGAAACCTATCCAGGCTGTCAGTTTCTGCTGTTCCTCAGAAAAAAACACCCAGTATTAACCAGACAGCCTCACGTAACTTCACTTTGACCATCCCCTGGGAGCTTTGCTGGACCTTGAGGAGCCTCTGTGGCTGCATGGGACCAGCAATGTGCAGTGTGAGCTGGAGCTTCCAGTTTCAGAGCATCCACCAGTGACTGGGTTGTTTACCAAGCCATGCCAGACTCTTGCCCTGAAGTAAATTCTGAGCTGCTGTGATTTGAGGAACCAGAAACTCCCCTGTGAACCTTCTCTAAGCCTGAATTTGGTGCAGTATAATAAAATTTATTTCAACATGAGTAAAACATTTATCACACTAGATTTTATTTAATTCTTTTTGCAAATCTATGTATTATTTAGATTCTGCTTATCAGTGGTTGATAGACAGCCCTTCCTTTTCATTAGAAAACATACAAGGTACGTAGAAATTAAAGACACTTATGTAGGGCTATCCTTAATTCTCCAAGGTATAAATGGACATTTACATTGTGCCTTTGAATATGAGCACTTATAATTATAGGTTTATAAGAATAGCTATTACTATTAGAAGGATTAATTGCCTGTTAGCTCAAACCATGATGAGATCAAGACACGACTAGCTGTGCAAAGATGAGTAAGATTTAGCTTAGGCAGAGGTCTTATGCCAAGGTAGCACAAAGAAGTGTCTGCCTTCATGTACTGCAGGCTTTAGCTATTCAGTCAGAAAATTATTCATTACTTTTCTCCACTTTTAATTCTGTGCTGTGACTCAGAGGTATATTTTAGTGCTCCACACAGGAGTGATACAGTTTGGAATACTGTGCTCGATAAGAGAAAGGTGATAAACAGTTTAATTACACAGGTGAGTAGGGAACCAGCTCTTGGCAAGAGCAGAATCAAAAGATCTGTTAGGCCAAAACAAATCTCACTTTGTTCTTTAGTAAGGCTGACAATCAGATAGCTGCAAAAAATGTCCTTCACTTGCAAGCTGAGACTGCAAATACAAACAATAGGTATGTTTGAATTTTTGTTACAGCTTCCACTGGGTGCTCCAAGAGAGATGTGAATATTGAGGATCACAATGGTGACGCGGCTAACAAACAGAGCAGAGTGAAAAAGCATGTGTTGGCCACTGTCCACTCTGCCTAATACAATTTGCAAAAATAATCTGCTGGCAAAATGGAAAAATTTTACAAATTCCTTGCTGATTTTTCACAGTACAACAAATCATCTTCTCTGAACTGTGGATGAAAGTTCCTCCTTAAGGCAGAAAATTCCTTTGTAGTGTCATGGTGAAAGAAGTTCTTTACTGAGCTGGTGAGAAATCTGGGTTCCTTTTTCTACAGTCTTTACTTTGGTTGTTCCCTCGTCAATTGATTTTCATTCTAATGCACAGTTATATAAATAAAAATGGCTCATCTATTAGTTGAGTCAAGAGATGGGGAGCAAATTGACAAGTTCATGCAAAAAGCCCACAGCATCTGCACTTTGTGAAAAAGTGCTTTTGTAGTACAGAGAAAGAACAGAAAGAAGGAATTGATTGTATGTCTACGTGTAGGTGGTAAGAGTATTTTTAGATAGAGGTGAGAGGCTGAAAGCTGTCAAAAAACTGAGAGTAGGAGCAGAGTACACAGGAGATGTCCCAGGTAATGTGTTTTAGATCAGGCAAGCTCAACCATTGTATAAAATACATTTGTAAGTAGGATTAAAAATGAAATAAAAATATATTCTATTTATATAAAAATATTTGCTGAAATAAGTGCATTTGTCTAAATTCAGAATAGTTTCTCTAAAGCATATCACTGCTAAAGTTATAAGACCAAAAAGGGAAAAGGTCTCTAAAAAGAAGTGAAAACTTGAGGAGACAGCAAAATGAGCAAGGTGGATATTTGCAGTATCTGCCTGTTAGATGTGACAAAGCTTCTTGTATTTGCCTTCTTAGTCATTTCCAAAAGAAAGAATCAACACAGTTCATAATGAGATTATGTTTGGTAAGGAGGGGTGGCAAACAATGAATAAACAACCCAGATTTAATACCAATCACGTTTTCAGCAGCACATTTCTGTGGTTACCTAACACCAGTTCTGGCACTATGAGTAACAGGATGGCAGCAGCCACTCTCAGATACGCATTTCTAATTAATTAAAACATGACACACATCTAGAATTACTGTGACTGAGGCATAAAATAATGGACAGCTGAACTTGCAGAGATTTGATAGACTCAGAAGGAAAAAAATAGAAAAGAAAAATATGGCAATTTCACCTTCAAAATGAATAGGCTCAGCTTTTTATGCATATAAAACTAGTACTTGAGAACTTTGAATCTGAGAAGTGAAAGTAACATTTCTATGTCTTATTCAAACACCAGAAATGGATTTTTTCAAGACTGGATTTTCAGAACTGGGAAGCTTGTTTTCTATGGATTTGTGTTTTATCATAGATAGTAACTATCATCTTTTTTCCCCCACAATTGCAGTGTTTATGATGTCACTTTCTTACGTAGATTCTTCTCCACCTCTATATGGCTGACTGCCTCCACAGATTTTGTGGGAGCTTAACCACCTTTAAGGGAACTCCCTTTTGGCAAACACAGCTAAATTTGGACAAAGGTTTTGAAGGTTTGGCATAATAGAACAGATAGAGACTTCAAACACTGATGTTTCCTAAGGAACCAGTTTACAAAGAGAGAGATTGATGTTGTTGTGTGCAAGGTATGATGCAGAACAGTCAGAACACAATAGGTACATGAATTGAGTCCTGTGCTCTCTACCATAGCTCTCGTGTACTACATAAAGCAATTATAGCTGGCAGTTCTTTCAGCCTGGGATTTGTGAGGTCAGTACATCTACTGCATGTTTCCAACTAATAAATACATGCAGTCCCATCTGAGGTATGAGTATGGCAGCATTTCTACATCTCTGGGAAAAACAAGTCATGGTGAGTAAAGGTTGTGAACTTTAGCTCTTTCTACTCCAGTGAAAGGGCAGAGAAATCCTTCATGGGCAGAATACGCAACAGATACTAAAATTGGAACTTGGGCTGGACAGTTTATTTGTAATGTGGAATCTTTCATGACTGCACTTGGGCAGGGACTCAAAATTACATATCTTCTGGCACCTTCAGCTCTATTATGCCTGTTGATCTTATGTGGGACCATTGGTTCAACCCTGACTCAGAGGGAAGAGTGCCTCAGACTGAATCACTAATGCCATATCCTGCAGCACTCTAGTGAAGCCTTGGCAGTAAGGAGGGATAATTACAATGTGGTTACTGTGACTGATTTTTGGGATGCTTTTATGTACACCTCAGGCATGTCAGCAGGTAAAATGCAGTTAGCTTGTTCAGAAGTACCCAAGTGTTCCAAGTACATTATTTTTTACCACAAAAGTGGGCATACAGATAGAATCCTACTAGACAGAAACATCCAAAATTACTCTGTATCTTTTTCACATGTGTAATTTACAAAAGAGTGAGCATGAATAAAAAACGACTGTCCTTTTCACATTTCTTTTGCCTTTTAAGGACAAACAATGGACATCTATATATGAGATGTTGTTTCCCTTACAATACAAATGCTGATGTCTAGTCTGTTTTTTCCAGACCCTGTGAATAACTGTTGAAGGCATGGGTGTGACAGTGCTATCAGTTTTACAGCACCAACAGAATTTTAATAATTATGTGTTGTGAACAGACAGCCCAAAGTCAAATGATCCTTGGTGTCAAGGGGACATTCCCACAAGTACTCAGGCTTGAGAAGAAGAAGCTTTAAGATGTATGTAGTGTTTTCTACTTGTCTTGCAAGTTTGTTGCATTACACATATGAGATTTCAAAGAACTATCAGTATTGAAAGTTCAAGATGGACTGCACTTCCATATGAAAATATGTCCACATCTTCAATTAAACCTATTGATGCTGTTTTAATCTTTTCTTCAGTTAAAGTCTGTTTCTCTCTCTTAATGGCACTTCTCAGGTCTTTTCCCATTGCTTGTCCCTCCCTCAGCAAACCTGTTCTTTCCACCGTTTGATGGTTTTACTGTCTCCTTCCTCCTTCCCTTTGTTAAAATAGTCAAAGAAGAAGTTAGACCAGCATTATCCTTCATTAGATTAATAGAGAGCAGACAGTTTACACATCTCCATGCCATTGTTTCAGGATGTTTGCAGATTCATTCAGATACTGCTGGATCAGTTACAGTCAGTTCATGCTTTCAAGGTTATCTTTGCAACCAGGAGAACCAGATACTGCTTTTTCAAAGACAAAGATAAGATTACTTACAATTTGAAAATGCTATGAAGGCCACCTAAAAATTTTCAAACAATGTTTGAGAACTTTTTTTTTAATATAGTAAGAGATACCAAGTGAGTTAACTCGAAATAAATGTGGAGGACTATTTCTTATTATTTCACTTTGGGTAACTACCTAAAAAATGTGGTTTCTTCAGGTATCGTCTATTGAACAATCAAACAACCCTGTTTGCAGGGAGGAAGGTGTTTTTGTTTTTCCTCTGTTCGTTTCAGCAGGGACAGAGAGGCCCGGGTGTTTCACACACGGCATCACTCGGGAGCTGTTGGCACCGCTCCAGCCGCGCACCGGAGCGCTCCGGCGAGGCGGACAGCAGGACCGACAGACGGACCGGTGCGAGCGCCGATCTCTCACCGGGGGCCGGGCGGTCCCGGGCACCGCCCCCGCCCCACCCCCGCCCGGGCCCGCCCCGGCACGTGACCCGCGGTGACGCCGCCGTGCCCCGGAGCCGACACTCGCCGGGGCCGCGGCGGGAGCGCAGCGGGAGCCGCCGCAGCAGGAGCCGGAGGGGGCCCGGCCGGCAGGTGGGTGCCTGCGCCGCGCCCCTCCGCCCGCCGGGGAGGGAGGGCGGGGACGGGAACGGGAACGAGCGCGGCGCTGCCGCCGCTGGGACGGGCGGGCAGGGCTGGCTGGCCCCGCGGAGGAACGTCCGCGCCCGGGCCGGCGCAGGGGCCGCAGCCCCCCGGGCCGCCCTCCCGCCCTGCCGCTGCCTGTGCCCCTCGCGGAGCGCTCCCCGCGCCCGCCGGGCTCCGGGCGGCGCCGCCCCGCGCTGCCCCCGGCGGTGGCGGCGGCTCCGTTCCGCGGGCGGCGCCGGGAGCGCCGAGTCGGCGGCGCCGGGAGGCAGCTCCGCACCTGGGCGCCGCCGCGGGCCGCGCTGCCGGGCCGGGCCGCCCGCGCTGCCGTGTGCGAGCGGCGCCCGCTCACCTGCGGGAGACAAAGGGAGGCAGCGGCGGCTCCGCCGCCCTTCCCGGGCGCCCCCGCCGGGCCGGGGGGATCCGCCGCCCTTGTGTGAACTTGAGCGCGGTAACTTGGGGTGGCTGGGCCGGGCTGGGCCGAGCCGCGCTATTTATAGCCAGCCCTCGCAGTCAACAACTTAACAAAAGCCCGCACCGAGGAGCGAGCGGGGCTGGCAGGGAGGCAGCGAGCGGGGGGAGGGGGGCGCGGGCTGCAGCGGCGCTGAAAAGTTGTCCTGACACTTGTTTAAAATGCATCGCTTATTCAGTGCTCTGAGTCACGGGCAATTATTAAATGGTTGCTTATTATGCCTCTAGCGTTTAAAGACGGGTGAGCTCCGGGTAGGTAGTTTACTTGCGAGTAGTGCTCGATTTCGAAGTGTGTTTGAGGAAAGAGCGAAGGGCTGAGCTTGTTTTCATACAGCTTGTAAGTTGTCTGTGTTTTGGTTATATCTGTCGTTTCCATTTGCCTCTATTTGTGTGCAACTTTTGCATGCTCAGTGCGTGCTTTGCAGAGGGTGGCTCCTGCAGGCAAATACTGGCTGAGGAGTCAAGGGTGCTGGACAAGCAGTGGTGCCCCTTGGGAAGAAAGGTATTTGAATGGGTTTGAAGTCTGACAAGGGACCAGTCCCCCAGGCTGCGGTCATGCAGGTACAGCCTGAACCCTTAAGAAAACTGCCCAGGGAGAAGAAGAATCATGGAATCTATTGAGGTGTAGCCAGGGTATCTCATCTGGCCTGAACTGTTAAGAATTTATCTTAAATTAGCCTTCGTAATTGAGTTTATTTCTGTATCAGCACTGTGCAAGGGTTCATTTCAGTAGTGGGTGAAGTTTGCTGCTGAAAATGGAAAAAGATTACACAAGTCAACTGCTGCTGCTTTGTAGGACACTGTGAACAAGGTCGCACAAAGAAATTTAAGGCGATCCGTTAGTACTCAGTAGCACTTTTAACAATTTATCATCTGCTTGTATTGGAAAGTAAGTAACAATTCCCTGACCCCAGAAGGGGCTTTTTTTTTTTTTCTTTCTTTCTTTTCTTTTCCCTAGGGGAAAAGAAAAGAAATAGCAAAAAGTATTTTAGGTTATTTCCCAAGACTCAGTTACCTGGTTCGTGAAGATGAGAAATAAATCTTCTCATCTTCCAGAGATGCGCTGTGCCTGATAATTTCAAAAGAGAGTGGGAGTGAGTCTTGAATTCTAGGATAATGCTGAAGGTAGGGGTGATCATATCTCATGCAATACATGAGAATACTATATGTGTATCACATATGATGATATTTATGATTCTGTGTCTTAGGACTGTGCTTCTTTCCAGCATTTCCATGGACTTGAGGATCAATCGAGAGAGCACCATTCTGTAGCTAAGGCTGGATGCTGAAAGGAGGTGAGGGTGCAGCTGCAGGGGTCAGGTTGCTCCAGGAAAGGCTGCGCTCTGAGGCTACAGCTCTTGGAACCCTGCCTGCCTGAGGGTGACTGGAGCTGTCACATCGGCTCTGGATACAAACGGTCTCGTTTTGTGGGGACGCGCATAAAAACGTAGCTAGAGGCGAGGGTTGGCATGCCGAACCCCTGGTGCACCCGCGTCTGGGGAGAGTTCCCCGGAGCCCCGAGTGCCGTGCCGGGAGGGTCCGATGGGGCAGGGCCGGCCCGGTGCTGGGAGTAGCGAAGCCCATGGGGCAGGGCTGGCCCGGTGCCGGGTGGATCCGATGGGGCAGGGCCGGTGCCCATGGGGCAGGGCCGGCCCAGTGGCGGGAGCAGTGGAGCGCATGGGGCAGGGCCGGCCCGGTGGATCTGACAGGGCAGGGCCGGTGCCAGGAGGGTCCGATGGGGCAGGGCCGGTGCCCGTGGGGCAGCGCCGGTGCCCATGGGGCAGGGTTGGCCCGGTGCAGGCATCAGTGGAGCCCATGGAGCAGGGCCGGTGCCGATGGGGCAGGGCCGGCCCTGTGCCCGGTGTATCCGATGGGGCAGGGCTGGCCCGGGCCGGGGCGCGCCCGCGGGCGGACGGGGGAAGGGAGGAGCTGACCTCTGCGAACACCCAGGGCTGGCAGCCTTAGTCAGCCTTAGCTGAGTAAGAGATGGGAACGGTTCCATGGCAGCCAGAGTCCGAAGGGATCTCCCTGCCCCGCTGCGGAGTGAGAGCCCTGCTCGCCTCTGCCGCACCCCGTGCCTGCCCTAGGCAGGCTCCGCTCTCGTGGGACAGCGGGAATGATCCGTGAAATGCTGGCTTGTGTGTCCACGGGGATGTGACCCACCTTAGATCACCTGCCAGTAGTGACTGGGGTTTTCTTCACCAGGAGAAATGCGAGGTCTGAGTCTCTTTTTTTGGTGTTCATGAACATAGGTTTTCTTAGTGAGGCCATTTGTTATTAATCTCTCAATCACATACTGAGACTTTAAATAAAGTGTTAAGGTATGAAAGCTTACAGATGTTCTCTGTGGAAGTAAATGATTTTTCATATTTACCATCCTCTAATTAGAGTAGTTCAACCTTCTTTACCAACGTGGATGCCATCGAGCATGGCAGGTAAATGGTAAGGAACAGAAATACTGTGAGGGTACAGGACTGAGCAGCTGTATCACTTCAGCTGTTGGCTGGTAGCACAGTGAAATCAGTACTCCGGGTGTCAATATTGTGCATTCACACCTGCGTGGTTGTGAGCCCCTTACAGCAGAGGTTTGACCAAGGCTCCTGTGGTTCTTAAAACTGTTCTATGTTCTTTCTTCATGAAAGGGCATTACAATTAGCTGTCCCCTGGGCTGCACAGAGAGTACAGGCAGTCTACCTTCTGTGACACAAGAGCTGCATTAAAAAAAAATAAAGCAAAACAAAAATTAATTCATTTGAATCTGTGAAATCAAGGTGTGGTAGTTGTTTGCTGATCTTCAAGGTTAATTTCCTACCTGTACCATACATATTTATTGCTTTTTTGGGTTGAGGAGGAGAATTAGAGCCTTGCTCGATCATGATGATGTGATCTGTTTGTAAATCTGTTTCAGTATTCTGGCTGAACGCAGCCTGTCTCTCTTTAATCATATGTTCAACATTACCAAATGTTTGCTATTGACTTGATAATTTTGCAGCTTGGATGAAAGACCAAAAATTGTGCTGCTTATTTTTGTTATTTCTTTTTTGTTGTTATTTTTTGGAAATGGATTAGGCTGCAAAACTGACTTCAAAAGTGGGTAGAGCTATTTCTGTAGCTGTTCTGTTTTATTTAACTTGTATTATTCAACATTTTGGGTTTTTTAAAGCATAACATGCAACCTGTTGAACCTTTCTGTCTTGAAAAAATTTTAAGCATGCATTCTCAAGAAGTTGTCATATGGAACTGGCAAAAAAAGGAATGAAAAATCCAAGCTTTTAAACATTTGTTAGTCCTGTGGGAAACCAGAGGCTTATGTTCTCTCTTTGGTTTCTGTGTGGGAGAAAGATTTTGAATGGAACCTTGTCCTGTGGTTCAGCTTTTTGAGGTAACAGAACTTTGAGATAAACTGCAGCTTGGTAAGACTTGCATTTTTCTGGTGTCTGACCTGGAAGCCTTGAAAGGGGTTGATAGCAGCTTTGAAGAAGTGTTGGAAGGAGTCAGGTTTGCTAAGAAGAAAAAAATAGCATTTGCATGGCAGAGCTTCCAAAACTGGGAAGAGAGTGGGAATAGCTGCAATTTGTTCATGTTTACCTTCTGCTGCTGTTGCTAAACAACTGCAGAGCTGCACTTAAAAACACCTATTTATGTAGAATACCAGGTAAGCAAGTTGTTTTGTACCGAGGCTGTAAATAGACTTTGAATGTCAATGTACCATTTTATGGTAGAGAGTAAACACCAGAATCCTGGCATTCTTTTCTCCTGCTTTGTGTTCCCATTGTCAGCTTTGTTGAATGTGGCACCATCATTCCTTCTGTCAAGTCTTTGATAAAATTGCAAACCTGACCTTGTGGTTCTGTGTGGAACTTTGAAAACGGTGGTGGCTTCCTGGTTACCTGTAGGAAATGCTTCTTGGAAGTGAAAGAAGATGGTCTGTAGGAGAGAGACATAGATTAAAGATGGGCACTTCTGTCTTGGTGTAGTATTTGAGCTTTTTACCTTCTACTTTGTCTCGGAGTTATGATCTAAATGTATTTTTTCAAGGCTCAGATCAAATAACAGAAATAGCAAAAGAAAATTGAATGGTCCTTAGTGGTTTCTGCTTTAGATCTCCCCAGAAGTTCTTTTCTGTTGTTATTTCTGTCCTTGGTCCCGTTTAGCAGCTGAGTTCACTCTGCATGTGTGTGCCTGCATGGAATTGCATTAGTTCCACTCTGTGGCAGGGTAAAGGCTACAAATCTCATCACAAAGTCTTAACTTGCAGGGCTGCAAGTTTCTACATAACTTTTATCATTCGTGAAATGTGTGCATTTAAAAATAAAAAATGTGTTTGTTAATCTTCATAAGATTAAATATGGCAGCATTTTACTTGAATTCTCCTACTTTCTGTGTGAATGATGGAGATCTTACATGCATTGATTTTCAAGGTTAAAAATCCTACTATATTGTGTTCAGTGCAAGTTGGCAAGACTAATGCTTACCCAGCCATGAATTTGGACATTGATGCTACATGATTAAATAGAATTTGTTTGTAGGTGTGGATGCAGTGGCAGTTGTCTGGATTATAAAGATGCTGAGAAGTGCTTTTCAGAATTTTCATGTATTAGTAATTATTTCATTACCCATTTTGGTTCATAGTCCTGTTTTGTCACTGTGTCACTATGTTTTGTTTGCATTTTAATTTCTAGCCCTTAAATATTTGGTTAGATCAGGTTTTCTGTAAGGTAGATAAGTCTTCTTTGGAATATTTTGATTAAAACTAGTGTATTAACAGTTCATTTAAGAAATTAAGCCTATATGTAAGCAAGAGATTGACTCAGATCAGTCCCCTCACCAAATCCCCAGTGATTAATCAATATTAATCAGTAATAGAAGCAATAACTAATTAATTAATGAAGCTAATGAGCCACTTGATAGCAGGAGGCTTGTGTGAATAGGACAGTTCAATCAGTGACCTAAGTTGTTCTACTGATTTTCTGTTTCAACACGCAGAAGGATATCTGAAAAGACTGCATTTTTCATCAATTAGTCTAAGTAGGCAGGATTTCTTCAAAATTATTTTTATCCAAAGTGCTTTTAAACAGCCACTTGATTACATATACTGGTTTTTTGTCTTACAGCTCTGAACATCAACAGGAAAATAACACTGAAACAGAATGTCGCTTACCTTTTGTCTGAAAAGGTGAAATATCTTCAGATAGCAATGGCTGATAAGGGTGGGAAGATGCTTCCAGGACAATTTTACATTCAAGTGGAGTATGACTATGAGTATGAGGCCAAGGACAAGAAAATTGTGATCAAGCACGGGGAAAAATACATCTTAGTGAAAAAGACTAATGATGATTGGTGGCAAGTCAAAAGAGACGAAAATTCCAAACCCTTTTATGTGCCAGCTCAATATGTGAAGGAAATACCCCGGAAAGCACTGATGCCACCTGTGAAGCAGGCAAGCATGTTGCCAAATAACACCTTGAAGTTGACACATGGATTACAGAGATCAACAGAAAATGTGAATAAGTCACCAGAGCTTTCTAGTTTTGGAAAATGTTCTCCAGTTCAAGTGTCTTGCTTAGTTCGAGATGCCAATCAAAACCTGGGACCCAACAATAGCCCCTGTCAGACTTTTGGGTTGAGTCTGGACCTTACCCAGAACAATGGAAAACTTAACAATGAGTTGCAATCTCCCAAGGTTTCCAATCAGTTCAGAACCATTTCCATGGGTCATTTCCCATGCCCAGAGTTCTTGGAAATAGAGAAGACCAGCTTTTTGCATGAACAGTCTTGTGATTCAGCAGGAGAAGGCTCAGAAAAAATTCACCAAGATTCAGAGTCTGGAGATGAACTCAGTAGCAGTTCCACAGAACAAGTGCAGGTAAGCTGAAAAGTGGCCACCATGTCTGGTTTGTTTTCTTTTGTTTTTGCCATAATTGTCTGCTACTGTTTTGAGATTTATTCCCAAAAATTTCCAGTTGTTCAAATAAAAATGTCTTCTCTCAGCATGAAATTGTTACTAAAATCAAAGCGGTTCATGTGTTTAGTTCTTGCAGAATTTCTGTGCTATGGGAATTTATTCCATTCACATTATTCTGTGATTTAAAGTTAAAGAACAATAGTGTTTCCATATTAAGATTGTTTTAATATGACATGGAATTTGGGTTGTATTTTCTTTCAGAGGAAGGGAGCCTACTGCTGTAACTCCTCATGATTTGGCCTGTTGAAATGTGCAAGTTACTGTCAGTTTTCCCTAACTGTGTATAGATAACATAAGAACTGTAAATTAATGTCTCCGTGGGTTTAATTACACTTAAGACTTATATGGAGTTGAATTTCTGGCTTGATCATTTTATTTGTAGACTGCTTTAATGAGTCAGCCCTGCCAATTTTGCTTCTCACAACTTTACTCTGGATTAAAACTCAAAACATGTGAGTTTGTTAATCAGTATGGAAGAATCTCAGGAATGATGTACTCCTACTTCTGGTTCAAACTGAGCATTGACGGCCTTTGTCCTTGGTAAAGCAGTTTCTCTCACTTCTTAATTTTTTTTTAACAGGCAACCCCCACCCCCATCAAAAGATTAGAACTGTGACTTAATCAGGTCACTTCTGGTACGGGTAACCAAGTTAATTAGTCTGTTGTAATCCAGGTTTGCTCTTAAACCAGTGATGTTTGTGTGCATACACATAGTTATATATTTATATATGTGTGTATGTAGATAATTTCCCCACCTCACACTTGCCTTCCCTGTCTTTCTTTAGGGACATGTTCAATTATTTTAAATTCTGTTCAAAGCTCCCTACTCTTGAACTTAAGCTGTAGTGTGAAACTGTTTTTGCTGGGATAAAAAGTGATTGTTACAGTAAAAAGTGATTGTTACAACACTTGGCAGCATGTGTTCAGAGTACCAGAGTATCTCAAATCAAACTTGATACTAACATTAGACATGAAAAGTTTTACCATTGAGAGCTGTGAATCAGTACTTTGCTAATAAGGAACAATGAAGGCAAAGCTGCTTAGGAACGAGTCAATATGGGAAGATCTTAAAGATACAAGATTGATTAGGTGAATTACAGAATCTTGAACTGTGTGTATGTATACTTATTGTAATATTTAGAATCTGTAGTTTTCAATATCCTGCTATGTTCTTGGCCTCATTCTTGATGTTCAGTTTCTATAGTTATAGGTCACCACGTCTCTAATATTTGTATATTTTATGTTAATTTTAACTTCATCACCCCTCCCCCAAATAGTATGGAATGAATAGGATTACTGAATTTAATTTCTTTTCTTCAGTGATGTCTTACACAGTGTGAGAATCCATGAGCTTTCTTGCACTTTCTTTGCAGCACTGCCCTAGCTCAGTGTAGTTGATATGAACCACTCAGAGCTTGGCACGATAAAGTGATTAAATAATTAGATATTTATTTTAGAAGTGTGTGTTGGCATGTTACTGCCATATTAATCAATTGCCAAACAAATTATGAAAATACCAAGGAATGTTTAGAAAATATATCCTACTTTAAATGGTTTACTACATTAAAATTTCTATTACATGGTAGGACAGTTCCTTCTTCTGTGTTGACTATAATTTGATGCATTTCCTTCTGTAAAGCAGATGGAATTAATATTACATGGGTGTCTTTTGTCAATAATAAATATATGGCCTGCAGCTCAGTTTCCACTGGACTTTGTGCCTCTTGATGCAGTGACACTTAATCTTTTCACCATTCTCCTCTCTCCCCACTATACTTTATTCAATGCTACAACTGATTTATGAATTTATATCTGAGTGGGGCAGCAATGCATGTATTGTAGACACTGTTATGGGAGATCTGAAAGGGAGGAGTTTTCACAGTGCTTAAGAGTGACAAATGCTAAAAATGCCACACTTTGGCTGTGGAAAATGCTTGGCAGTTTCACTTGCCATTATGAGAATCTTGGGCAACAAGAGTGTGGATGCTTGCTATGCCTTGCAGTTTGCCTGATTTTGTAACTTAATCTCATGGTGCACAATTGCAAGCTCTTTAAATACAATGAAAATGTTTGACATTTAGTAGCCGTGGGGATTAAAGCAGTGGTAGAACTGATGTCACCGTTAGCTCAGTCTAGATGTTCAGAGTGCCAGCCTTCTCACTGGAACAGCTTGGCAGTTTTTTCAGAATTCTTTCAATAATGAGCATTGTTTAGTAGAAATCAGCTGTGTAGAAATTAATGGCTCAGAAAGCTGTTTTTATTGCTCTTAGTCTGTAGTGAGAACATCAAGTTCCTGGCTTTCACGCACAAACAGGATTTCACTTCACAAGACTGACTGCTTCTCCCTCCCCTGCCTGCTGTGGAGTTCAGTTTTATGCAGTCTGCATTATAATAAACTCTAAGCTACAGGTGTTTTCTCTTAAATTTAGATTAGAAGCTAGAATTACCTTAATGATGCCTTCATGTAAGTAATTTTTTGGGGGTATTGAGGTGAGAGCATTCAGTTTTAGCCTGACCTTCAGTGTGTTTCACTGTCCTTGAGTACAAATATATGAGATATAGAAGAATGCTTCTCTTGTGAATCTTTGTAAGAAGTGGTTACATTATTCTCTGTAGATTATCCTCCTCCTCCTTTCCAGTAATGAAGTGCTGGTTCTGCAGCTGTACAGTCTTGAAGTCATAAGCTTGCTGGCTGTGGAAATACTGGAAGATCCAGAGCCTCCAAAGTAATGCAAAAAGGAAGGATTTTTAAGCAGATGAAATATGTGAAGGACAGAGAGGTAGCAGCGTGAGCAGAAGGATTTGCTAATGAAGATAGATGTAGCAAGGGATTTGGTCGAGAGAAACATTAGGACTGGGTAATAAACATTTTTGATGTTTTATTGCAAAGAAATGATAACTGTTGGTTGCCACTCTGGTGGATAAGGCATTGTAAGAACCATAGGTTAGCTTATGGACTTGAGCTGTGGGAGGCTGGAGGTAATTAGAGGAAGTAGGGCTTGAGAGGAAACAAGCTTCAGTTTAACCAGATTTAAATCTCTGGTGTTGACAGTAACTGCAGGTCGAATTGGAACTGAATGAAATGGTTTGAGTGAATGCACAGCTGGCTGTAAGAATCACTGAGACAATGGTGGCACTCAAAGCATCAATGAAGTTCAATGAAATTTCAGGAAAATGGTGCCAGGTGTCATGTTCTGATCCCAAGGAAAGGGCAAAAATATTCCTGAGGGAGGCCAAGCATATGGGGAAGAAGGAAAGTTCTGAGTGATTCTTTAGCAGATAGGGACAGTACTTGAAAGAAGCAGATGGGATGTCTGAGCAGTATGCAGTAGAAGCAGAGACCTGGGTAATTGTTCTGAAGTAAAAAAAGAAAAAACAAAAAAAGGACTTACACATTCAGGCATGCCTAAACAGGCAGGAAGAGCTGAAGCAAAAGAAGACATTAAAATGGTCTTCAAAAAGCACCATGGGCAATGCTTCCCTTCTTACCAAGTTTTGAGAGAGGGTGTGCAGACAGGGAGAGTTGGATAAGTTCAGAGATGATGTTAAGAATGTTTAGGTGATATCTTTGAGGATGATACTTTATGATAAAATTACAGACAGAAATTTAAATCTGCTTTTGGCAATGCTAATGGATAACCTATGGGAAATAACTTTGTTTCTGATGCATGTTACCTCCTCTTTTGTCATAGGAGACATAGAATGTATTTAAGAATAAATACATGGCACTGTCTGAATGTTACTTTTTATGCTTATTAAAAGTTACTTTTAGCAGCAGGTTGGTTTTAATCATTATAAATATAGACAGTGACCTATTTGCAAAGATTGTTCTGTCTTTCATCCTCTTTAGTAATTGACTATTGCATAAACTGTGAAGCACTAAAGGGGATTATCACTAGGATGGCTGTTTTGCTTTGATTAATTCTGAGTAGTAAAGATCTTAAAGAGCTCTTTCTGTCTTGCCTTTGCAATTTCTATGGGATTGCAGTAACTTTTTATTCAGGAAAATAAAATATTTTCCATTTCTGTGAATGTCAGCATATCTTCTGGAGATCTTGGTGTTCTTGGCTTTGTCACTTAGTTGAAAGAGTGGTGGCAGGTTTTTAGTGTTAGACTGCCTTGCTGGCCAAACATTAAACCTCTTAAATAAATGGTTATCACTGTTTTGCTGGCCACAAAATCAGTTTGCTTTTATGATAAAAAATTTAATGTTACTTTTTTTATTTCATTCATTTGTCCAAGAGATGAGTAATTTGACAGTATGAAGGAAGCATGCAAGATTTTTTTTTCTTAATAAAACTGAATGTGTTTGCAGATTCATGGTGATATGTATAATGTAGTAGTTTGAATTATGTTTGAAGTACCATCCTTTAGTCTCTTAGCTTCTTAAAAACAGCATTTGTTATTCTAATGATGTTAAATGCTGAAATATGCACATTAAAATGAGGTGAAGAATAACTTTCAATGACAAGGAACTAAAAGCTTTATAATTTAAGGAATTTTATAAAACATTAATTTAATTTTTTTTCTGGGATTTTGGTAGCTGCTGCTAGAGGTTTGTAAACAGCTTGAAATGTTTGCTAAATTATGTTAATAACTGAAAGGTACTGGACAGATAATATTAAGGAATATTTTTCCTGGCTGGTTTTGTGTATGCAGTTTTTTTTTTCCTATGCAGTGTCAACAGGTGTGGATAGTTTCACTTTACAGTGCTGCTGTTTGTGATCAGCTCAGCCTCTGTAGTTTTAATAAGTAATTCAGGTTGCTGATAGTTCTCCCTCTTGGTCCAGGTGAGTAAATCTCGATTGAGGTGCCCTAAAATGAGCAACCCTTGTGTGTGGCACTGCCTGCATCCCATATGCTCCTCTGCACATCCCTGCTGCAAATCAGATTGAGCTACCTTAAAAAAATAAACAGCAAGCACCAGTGTTATCTGTGTGAGGCAGGTGTCAGAAAATCACCACCTGTGAGACAAGTTGGTTTTAGTTGAGTGGCTTGTTCTAATACTGGTGTTGGAATGCTCAGCTCAGTAAGCTACAGATCTGCTTGTACATGCAGCTTTGTGTTGTGCTCTCAGACTTGAAACAAACATCTAGTGCACTGTCAAAATTCTGCAAGTGCCAACACAGTCTTTTGACTCTTTTACTACCCCTATTTACCCTAATTTCGTGCAGAAAATGATGAAGTGGAGCTTTGATGGCACTGGTTTAGATGAATAAACCTGTGGTTTTTATCCTGATAGAATTACTTCCTAGCTCAAATACAGCTCCAGCTGCGCTGCCTAAGGAATAATAGTCATAATATGGAATTGATTTTTCTGTTTTTACCTAGAAAAGTGTAATTTCTGGTGTGCAATGTGTGAGTTTTGGTGCATGCTGTCCCACCTGTCCTTTCTTTTGAATTCAAGCCAGGTGCCAGCCTCAGCAGGGTGATGACAGAGTCTTTAGGGATGGTGGAAAAGCAGCCCTAGGAAAAGGAATTTGTCTCACTGCTGCCTAAGCTGAAAGCAGCTGGAGATGCTGGGGACTTGCTCTTTCTCGTTGGCAGTGCTTCTGTCATTTGAAGTAGGGAACCACCAGACACAGGAAGGACTGTGATAGGTAAAACTCTGCTTGAGACTGTTTTGAGAATATTTGGTCATCTCTTGTTCTTTCACATAACTCTGGGTACAAACAATTGCTTTTGCTATGTCTTTACCTGGTTACAATCTAGGCAGTTGCTGAATATTGCAGTGCTTTCCTATAGAACAAAGGTGCTGTTATTCTGTGGAATCCTAAAGAAAGTATCATTTGTTTCACAGCAGTGTGACAAAACATCAGGGAACGTATGACTCTGTAGAATAAAATGCAAAACACTTTTCCCCTTTTTTTAGGCAGCTCTCTGGAATAGTAGACATTTGTGTTTAAAAAAAAAGCAAGCAAAATCTGTGCATATCTAGTACCCAAGCAGCTGATACGTCTCTGACAGGCCTTCCCAGGGATGTTTGCTTTAAAAACGATAGGGACAAATGGGTTTTGCCTTTAATGGGGAGTTTGTTTTAAAGCTGAGGACAATACTTCTGGACAAAACAATCTTTCAGGACAGTAAGAACTGAGGATTTTCAAATGAATTCTGTGATTGTGAGTAACTGGACAACATACAGTTAGAATATTTGTATCAATTTTGAATTTAGCCTATCTTAAAGGTTTTCTGACCTAGCTCTTGGGAAAGACAGTAGGCTTCTAGTAGGTTATGGTTCTATTCTGGTGGATATGAAAGTGCTAGGTTAGTGCAGAGAGGCATTCAAACAAGCATAGAGAATGTCAGTAGTAGGAAATGGTGCAGAACGAAAATGCAGAATGCAAATTTCTTGGTGTTTCTGTATTCTAAGTAGCATGCAGTTGCTGGCCTCTCTCATCTTGAAAAGGAGGTAATTTTGGTATACTTTTCCTCCATCTTTTGATAGTTTGTCCTAAGTGTTCATAAACTCTTTTGACAGAGATTTGGAGCTTGTGCACAATGATGCTGTGAAGATTGGCATAGATGTTTGGAGTCTATATTTTCATACATTCTAGTTTTCCATCTGATAAGTTTTGTAAATGAAAGGTAGAAGCTGAGGAGCTGTCTGAATGAATTTAGGTTATTGCTTATGTTGAGTTTTGATGTTAAATTATCTGGCTTCACCTGCTTATAATCAAAATCATGATTAGAAACTTGGACTCCTATTTTAAATCTGAAATTGCATATTACATTTTGAATTTAAATAATATCGTTTTAATTATTCCCTTTTAAAATAGTTTACCTAAGGCTTCTGGATGATCTTTAGATCATCTAGTTAAATTTAAGTGACTTCCCTGTATTTTGTTTAAATGCAGTGCTGAAGAGCAGAGGTTTATGTCTGTTTTCTGCTGACGTGTAGTGTACACAGTTGCCATCTTTTGCTTTGTGGATTGTTGTTCAGCTGTATCACTTTGCTGCTCCAGTCACCACGTGGCTCTACAAACATTTATTTCCAGTGCTGCAGGGAGGTGGTGGTGCTGGCCTGGGCAGTGTTGTCAGAGTGTGTCCCTGGCCTGTAAGGAGCTCCTTTATGGCAGCCTGGATAGGCACAGTCTGGTGCAAAGTCAGCAGATGTGAAGGACTCGAGGACACACTTGCTTTTTACTGTCACTGATGTGATGGGACTCGGGCAACAAGTGTGCTTGTGCAATACTGTAATAAAATGTTATGTCCGATAAAAACAAAAATACAGTTAGCAAACTTTCTGGACTCTCAGCTGGTTGTTCAGCATGTCTAGTAATATTGCATGCTCATTTATTTTCTAGAGAGCTTGAAAGATCACTAGGATATTGTTTGGAAACGATGCATGGTACCACAGAAATGTTACAGAAAGTGTTGCACATAACTATTGTTTGTGTTTTAGATATTTTCTATTTATAGATGAAGCTTCTTCCTGCATTAAAGTGTTGCAACAGTAAAAGAGGTTCTTGAGTGACTTGGATTTGCTTTTCCTATTGAAATTGAATGCAGGTGTATTTCCCTCCTCCCCCCAGCCCCCACCACTGAAGATTTATCAACATGCTTGGCACTATCCTTATCAATTCTTGGGTATCTTTATCCAACTGGAAAAGCTAAAGTAGAAGTTTGTCATGCATACCTGCATTGTGCTTGAGGCACGAGGGACAACGTGTGTGTGTGTATATATCTATATACCCATGTTCTCTGTATATGTGAGACATAAAAAACCAGATCAGCTGTTCTGTTCTTGATAGCCCTTTGATCTTGATTTGCACCTCATATAGTGTGACTACCAACTTTAAGCTTTCTCACAACAACCTCAGGAGACGTACTCATCAGTACTGTCATTTTCTGCCATCCAGAGAAGTCCATTTGTCCTGGCTGTGACTTTGCTGTGTTGATCCCTCCTGGGTGCTGCACTCTTAACTTGTAATGGCATTTTCATGCTTCCCTGAGGCTGTGTGCTTTTGCTGCTGCAGTGTGTGCTCCCCCATGCTGCTGGTGCCCACCAGCTATGCCAGGGACCTGCAGGGCTTCCTCCAGGAGAGCTTTTCACAGCCAGGCTCTGGGGCTGCCTTGCCTTGGGCAGGGAACAGGAGCCCTGTCAGGGGCCTGGTGCTCACACAGCTCTGTCCCTCTGTCCCTCTGCTCACTGAGCTCCTCATTGTCACCCACTGCAGCCTCCCCAGTAAAAGCTCCAGCCTCTCTCTTCCCTTGCTTTCATTTTTGCCTTTAGCAGCCTGAAGGGTCACGCTGCCTGAAGAGACATAGGGTGAGGGAAGCTCGACTTGAGATAGTTTTTCTTTGTTTTTCCATTTTTCCGTGCTTCAGTCTCCAAGAGAGACCTGTCTTGGTGTTTCACAAGGTTGTGGGTTGTTGTCCACCATGGTGTAAATTTCATTTTTAAGTTTTGCTTACTTTTCAGTTAATTACATATGTAAAAACTGCATTGCATCCATTTTTGCTTTTTGCTAGTTCATAAGTTGCTACTGTAACTATCATTGGAGCAAAGCTTAGATTTGTACTTAGGCTTGTGGGTTTTTTTTCTTTTATGGAAAACCAGAAAAATCTAAATCCTGAGTGTTATGCTAAAAATCTAGCTCTAAACTCTTATTCTTCTTTTCTTGTTTTGTAAATCTTTAAAGCCTCAGCAGATTGTATCCAAACCTAAGAAGTGATGATTGCCTGTACAGCATTGTGAGGGCTGTAAAACAGCTTTTTCCAGCTGCTGCAGGTCTTTGGTTGCTGTTTATGAAAACAATTGAAGTGAACATTGTGCTGAGATGGTACTACATTGACAAATTCTTTCTTTGCAATCAGTTTTCTGAGGAAAGTAGCTTGAAGGACTGCATTTAAATTCTGTGCCCATAGATGGTCTCAGGAATTGTATGTGCTTGTCCTGCTCTTATATCATTGCTGTCTATCCATAAACTGCTGCTTTGCTTCTCAAAGTATTCTGTTAAATGGTGATTTGAGCCCTGAGCCAGCCTTCTGTATTTTCCTTGGTGTGGATGGATCTGCTTGAGTGCAGCCTCAGAATTATAAAGTAAATAAAATTCCACAAATACTCAGTCTTTTTATATCTTCTTAAACAAAATCTGAAACAAAAATTGCTGGTTTAATATGCATTGAAGTAAAGTGGAAGTTGCATTTTAAGTGGAAGTTAATTTAACATTTTCATGTTGAAACACAAAATTCAGTGAAAAATGTACACTTCTTTTTCTAGATACTGATTTGCAGAAATAGCTGTTATTGGAAATGAAAGACATTCTTGCTAGTGTAAGGAAAATAAAGAGGAAGAAAAACTGCAGAAATGCATGGCTGAGTGTTTCATGCTTTCTGTCCTTACACTGGGTGCCAACAAACTGTCTGCAAGTAGAGAGAAACAGACGAAGAAATACAGTGAAAGAACAAATACTTCTATTTTCAGTAGTTGTAGAGAGGGAAAAAAAGATGCAACCTGGTTGAGGTTCCCATGAGAATTTTATTGCTTTGTTTAATTCTGCTGTAAGCAGTACATACAGTCTATTGCTGGGTATTTTGGGAATTTTGAGAAAAGTCTGTACAATTGTGTGCTTGGCTTAAGCATTTTAAAAAGCCCTCAAAAGTGATCTTAAAAAATCTCTAACTTCTTTAAGTTAGGCACAGTGGGTTGGATATATTCCTAAAAATGTTCCTCCTGCTATTCAGTATACTTTCACAAAACAGAATCCCAGTGTTAAAACTGGAATGATCACAACCTGTTATAGCTCAGTTAAATTTGGAAATTAAAAATATATTAGAAGCACCATGGCACAATTATGTACACATGTACACAATTATGTAGGCTTCTTTTTGTGTGGTGTTAAACAGCTATCAAGGGCAATATTCCTGCTCTGCTCAAAATTTGAAACACCTCATATAAATATATAAATATGCTAACTGATACCACTTATTTTGCTCATCCTATTGTGTCTTTTAAGGCAAAATTTCAAACTGAAGTCTTGACCTAATGTTCTCTTTGTCTTCTCTGGCATGAGACTTGGCTTTCAGTTATCCTTCATTACCAGAAAGAAATGTTATACGTGATGTAATAGGAGGCGTTCTTTGTCCTAAGTCATTAAAATACATGAGATTGAGGGGGTTCAAGCAGCCCTAACAAAACCTCAGAGTTTTGCTTGTGTGCTGTAGCACGTACATTGTCTTGAGAATAGAGGCAGTGTCTTGGGAATTTAGAAGCCCTTGTGACATTTTGTCTTGATTCTTTATATCTCTCTCCCCTCCAGAATAAGTGACAGATGCCAATATATGTGGGATTTTTGTGGTTTATTTAGAAATTTCAACATGCAAACTAAACAGCCGAATACTTATGTATAGTGGAGGTGACAATATATAAAGAGCCCGTTAGGAGCCCAACTTATAATGGGAATTTAATTTTAAAATACTTCTCTAGTGGAGCTGTGAACTTCATTTCCATAACTGCCAAAATCAGAGGTATTTTTCCTGGTCAGAGGAGTTTTAAACACAAAACACATGCAAACTACTGGAAAAGCAAAAAATATATTCATTTCAATGTTAAGTATTTTTCCCACCTATTGCTTTTTGCCTTAAGGTTTGTTTGATTCAGACAGGCTGGTGAATGTCCCATTCTAATATACTGGGAGACAGGGAGGATTCCAAAGAAATGCAGTGTCCTAAAATACCAAACTCCTTTGAAAATGAAATTGTAATCTCCTCTCTAAGTCCTTATACAGTGACTTTGTCTTGCACGTTGTAAAAAAAGTCTTGCTGTCTGTCACAGAACCCACTAATTATATTCAGTGTTACACAGTAAACATGTGAGAGGATACTGGATCTGAATACAGATTTAATAAAGGAAAATCTAATACAGGGACTAATGGGTTTTCAAGACAAGAAAGCCTTATATGGTGACCGTTCTTTGAAATCTGCCAGGTGAAAATGAATTTAGATTTTTAAAATAATCAAATTTTAGATTATCTATTTTAATAATGGGATAAATGAGTAAGTGGGAGAAGGATGCTTAATTTTAATTTAAAAGATTACTTGTTAGCTGAAATTGGTTAAATATATTAAAAAATTTGAATAGTGTGGGGAAAATGCTTTTTGTGTAATCTCTAAGCTTTAGTCTTTATTGAAGGAAGGCTTATGTGGAGAAAGAAGCCTATGAAAAGCCATCAAAACCACATCAAACAGCTTCTTGGTCTGGATCTTCTTCATGTTGAATGATCTTCTCATATTAATGCATTATGCTAATCATATCAATAAAGACATGGTTTATGACAAGTGACTTAAAAAAACCGATACTTGTAACTTCTTGCAGCTACCAGCCTACCATACTATGGTATGCCAGGCAGTATGGCCCACAGCTCTGCAGTGCCGTGGCAAAAGGGGCCATAAACCTTCAGCTTCTGCTCAAAATAGATGAATCCAAGTGCTAAAATGGAAAGTGTGTGTTCTTAGCAGAGTTTAGCAGTTTAACATCTCTCTGCGTTCCTCTGAGGGGATTTATGGCTGCAAGGCTCATCTTGAGGCTTCACTGGATGTTTTGTTATGATTGCTGTGCTGTTGCTGTGCCAGATAGTTTGCCTGTCCTCTAATCCCCATTTCGGTGGCAATCAGAAATGCACAGCTAACGCTTCCAGTAAGTGTTATTTAGGAGATAGAGCTAATCACCCTCCATACTCAATTACTGCTCTTGTGAAGACAAAAGCATTTGGAGCAATGTTAGCCTAAAGCCTATTCAGGCACTTAAATTTTCCCAATAAGCTTTTTATCTTTAATATAGCTGTTGTACTAAATCTGGCTGAACAGCAAAATCTGAACAGTCATGCAGCAGGATAAGCTGTGGCACTGCCAGCAGGGTTGCAGAAGGCTCTCTGGGCAGTGGGCTGATCAGCTTTCAGCACTGTTACTCTACAGCCCCTCGTGGGACCTGGAATCCAGAGCTCCTACAATGCCTGCACTTGCGTAATTCACCTTTTTGTATGAGCTCAATGGAAATCTCGCTGGAAAACAACACAGAAATCAACAGCAAAGTATTAGTGTATCCAGTAATTCAAAATACATTAATTATTAATTAATTTTTCTCTTGAGACTCCCAGAAAGTTCAGCTTCCATTCCACCTGTGTTTTCTGCAGATGAACACTAGCTTTCAAGAACAGCTTCATGTGCAGAACATTGCTATGTACTCGAGCAAGCATACATGTCCTTTAAAGCATTTCTTCCTCTGACAGCTTGGCAGACAGTGCTGCCATACTTTGTGACACTTGCAGTTTCAATGAGAACGTTCTCCAAAGGATGGTGGCTCCAGCTGATCCCCTGAATGCTGAGCTTGGAGTTGGAATTCAGCAGCACGGGGGAGAGCTGGGGGAACAGGGCACCGCTCACTGCCTGCTGCTTAATCAGCATGAAACCATTAGCAAATTCTTGCCATCTCAGCTACAATGTACTGCTAATAGGTTTGCTTTATTGCAAAGGACAGTCAAAAAAGCCTGGAATGTTTTAGTAATTTTGAATAGGCATAACATTCCTCTTAATGAAGTTTGACAAGGTTTTCAGAACTCCCTCACGCTGTATAACAACAGTGCCATTACACATTCCTGTGTACTGTGTGCGGGTAATTTATTTGTGTCTTTTGCAACACAACTCTTCTTACATGAAAGCTTTTACATTAGAATTTAAAATTATGTTATTTTACAAAATAGATTCCTTGCAACAAAAGCATCTGTGTGGTTTTAGTCCATTTAAACACACTCTCTAAATTTAGTCACGGTTTTACACTTGTCAGAAGACTTTGTAAATCCTGCTTCAGTGAAAAAAAATCACAGAAATTATTTAGTGTTTTAAAAATTAATTTAGATTATGTCTCACTCCCCAGTATTTTGGAACATGCTTTGCAGTCTGGAGAAATCAGTGAATGTATGTGTTAGTGTGGCCTCTTTCAGAGAGGGTTAGTGCCAGATATCTGAATCTGACTGTTTTCTTTTTCCTCTCTGTCTTTTGTTTAGAGGCAGGGTTTTTGTAGGGCAGTTTAATAAGTCCTTCATTTTACTGATAAATTGCAATGAATCTCTGATACCTAGGGCTTGGATGATTTTCAGTTTTTTCTTGTCAGCAGTGAAAAATGGTGTTGGACAGCAGAGGGAATTCAATTATGTCAGTTTATTTTACTTTTAGTAAGTTGTGAATTTGTCTTACAATCACGGGAGAAGCGAGGGGGGGGGGTCAGTGTGTTTCCCCATTCCCCAGTGTGGTAGCAGACAGTGAGCCCAGGCAGTCTGCATGGTGGGCAGGGATGTGACAAAGAACTCTGCTTCCTATTTTTATTGCAGGGTCTGGTTCACTTACGGCTGCTCTCATTCATTTCTCTTAGTTCTGAGACCCTTATCTCATTCCTGGAGCCCAGAACTCAAAAAAGGTTTTTATGATCTTAATCCAGCAGTGCTGCTCATGGTCAGAATGGCTCTACTTTGAATGCAGTGCCAGCCCTGGGAAGACCAGATGCAGTATTTATGATTAGTACATCTTTAGCAGACCCTCTCTGGATTGGTATGACTTTGGGAGGCTTTGGGAGATGGAGTCTACTTCAGATATCAAAATCCTCAACTCCCTTCCCTTGTACACCTCCTCCTCCTTTCTGGCAGGCCGTGCCTCTGTTTCAGGTCTTCATAAGAGGCCTTTCAACCTCAAACTTTGTTGGAGATGGACCTGCAAACAAGCAGGGGGATTTCTGTTAAACATTTGATTGCAGTAGATGTTCATACTTGTCTGAGTGAATGAAATACACAGAGAAAACTAGAGTAAGACTTTTGTGTGTGTGTCCTGTTACTTACACAGTTGGCATCTACAGTGAACACAGCATTTTATCTTGCATAGATAGTACCAAGCCTTTTGATTGCTCAGCAGTCCATGTAGAACATAAGGGACCATTGGAACACGTTCTGACACCTTTTTGCAACACCTACCAATGGACATAATGCAGTAATTTTCTGTGTGAAACAAGGAGTATTGTTGGAAGAGGAGAGATACTCAGATTTACTTTTGGCTTTGGAGGGTGGATAGCTGTGCTGAGCTTCTGGGGGAATTGTTGATATGCCCATTCATTATTATTTCTGAGTATTGTGGAATACACTCTTTTTCTCCCCTCCTTTTTAAAACAAGTTTCTAGACTCTGTGACATGCTGCTTTAGTCTTTTCACCAATTGTTTTATGTAAGATAGAACAGACATACTATAGGCACTATGCATTGATGCTATTTTGTGGCTCTTTCTTGATTACTGTAGCATAAAATCAACTGAATTTCTTTTATCCTCATGGCCATGTAGATGTTATGTTTGTACTGTGAAAATTACAATTAACTGCTTCTGAAAGGATGAATACTGGATTTTAGGTTGCACTGCATTTCCTCCATAAAGAAGTTAAGCAAAAGCCCCAAAGCCCAGTTCATTTAGTTTGCAGGACCTCTGTCTCGTATTACAAAATTCAGCTTGCTTCATCACTTGTGTATTTGCAACTTCTCAGGGAAGAAAAATGACTTTAAGTTTCCTGTCAGCACTGCAGCTGTGAAAGCGAACCAGGGGGAAATGGCCACAGGTCCAGTAAAGCTACTCCTGATTAAACATGTGTGGTTTGCCAGCTCATAACATTTTAGGGCTGTTTTTGCAAGTTGTACCTGGGAATTGACTTCACAGCTGCAGTTCTGAGGATGGTGAAGTTGATAATTCACAGTCAGGGGAGAAGTACGGTTGAAGCCCAAATATTCCCACTTGTTGGTACATTTCAGGTATTGCCTTGGGTGACTTAAATTCTGTGCTGGACAGCTTTTTAGTGTAGAGATGATTTTACTGCCTTTTTGATCATCTCTGGACATGGAGGTAGGTTTGTCCATTCTTGAACTTCCTTGTTCTGAAAAAAATGCCTATTAATCCCACAAAGTAGAGCACTGTGTATTTTCTTTTCTGGTTTGTTTTGCATCTTAGTAATTTTTGGGGGTTAACCACCTCAGTGAACTGAAAATGAGGTTATGTCCCTATTTTTTTTCTGAAATCTGAAAAACTTGATTGTCCATAACTCATTACTCACATTTGTGGGAATGTCTGAAATTGGAAGGATGACTAGATCCAGGGGTCGCCTCTTGTTTTGTCCCTGCTAGTTTTGCTACAGGTTGAAGAAAATTGTCCTTAACTTTTTCTTTTTTGGGAAAGTGTGCAGAGGGAGGGGAGAGAAAATGTCCTCTTTCCTTACTGGTATGATTTTATGACACTTTCTGGGTTTTGACTTATTTTGAGTATTAAGATACCCTGGTGGTTTGCAGAGGAGAGGAAAATATAGCATCTTCCCTGGCTTAAACTGATTTAAGATATTCCCAAAATTCATGACCCAGGTTTTCTTACTAAAAATTAATATTAGTAATATTTTTTAATTTTTCAAGATGCTGTGAGGAAAATGTTTTATTTTATACTTCAGTAAAGTATTAAATGTGTTAGATCTAATGTTTGATGTTTAAAACAGTATTTCTCAAAATGCTGACAAAAACCATGTTCTTCAGAATTCAGTTTTTTCATTCCAAGTGTGGGATTTCAGCTAGTAAACAAAATATCTTTCACTTTTCACTCTTAGCTTTCATCCAGCTGCTGAGTTCTGTACTGTGAGGCGGCAGGAAGAGCTGTCTTCAGTCAGCTTAAAATATTTGTTATTCTCTGCCTGAGCTACTTGGGGTACTTCTTTCCTTCTTTGGTGGTACGAGGTCTCTTCAGCTTAATTTTTTGAATGCTCTGATCACCTTGATCCTGTATTGCTCTTTCTTACAGGCTGCTGGTTTTCCTTAAGAGAAAACAAGGCCTTAAACCCAGCATTTCATTGTGCATACTTGTACAATAAATCAGCTTTTTACTATATACTTTTAATAGCTTCTTCATTTGTTTCAGACTTCAGATGTGAATGTGCTGCTTTTCAGGATGAGGGTTAGAGATTTGTAATGTAGCCTTGTTTACAAAGCCTTGTGGGAGTAAGGAAAATAGAGAACAACCCCACTGTGGTTCTTTCTTGCTGCATAGGGACAGAAGCAGGAGCACCACAAGTGCTATTGAAGGTTGTGGACTAAACTGCACTTAAGCTTTCAAGGAAAGTTCCTTATTTTGCTGATCAGGCTGTTGCAAAATTTAATTCCTTGTTTGCTCTGTATGTAAGTAAGTTTTTTGCCCCACTTCAATCGAGCCATTTTTTTACTGGTACCTGGGAGAACTAGACAGTTCTTTACTTATTGTTGTTTCTATAACTGATTCTGTTTTAGATACTTGAAGATAATTCCTTCTCTCAGCCACCTTTGGAATTTAATTAAGCAGCTAAACCTCCTTAAGAGCTAACACAGAGGTTGTGAAGGAGGAGGTCCTGCTCTCCTGTCACCTTAGTCAGACACTTCAGAGGTGTCTCTGGCTGACCTTGCAGTGACCTGCAAACACCCAAGGAGTCTAAATATGGGAGAGCCTTTTGTTTGTTTGTGGAGTTTCGTTTGTTTTGTTTTAAAAGTCTCAACAGGGTTAGTTTATTGTCATTCTGGTTTTTTCCATCGCTTTGCTGCAGGGCCACATCAGCATCAGGGGTGCAGAGGGCAAGGCAGATGGGGTTGCTCCTTCTGGTAGCTGGTGGCAGGTAGACCAGCATAGCTGGGTCTTGAAAATGTGTCATTAATCTTTGATTTTCTGAAACAAATAAATTTGTGGTTTTTCTTGTTTTCTAAACTTTGAGTTGTTGCCTGACTCTGTGCTTTATTGATTTGGTCACCTGAACTGAATTAGCAAAAGTATTTGCTGAGCTTCTGTACAAGCAGAAGTGTCAGTGTGGTTCTGTCTTTCTCACGAAGGAAATTCTTTGCTTGTGTGCATGGGTAGTTAGGGTAACTAACTCATTTAAAGTTACTTTGACAAGTTACTTTTCTCTTGGCTTCCCTTTCTTCTAAGATTAGCAGACCAATTTTTTCAAAAGGAAAAAGTGAAAAAAAATTATTTTGTTTTTTTTTTTAATAGTATACATTCTGTTGTGTTAGAAATGATAGCTCTTGTGTGTACAGACTTAAGAACATTCTGAGGTTATTATTTCCCTAATCCAAGTTTGTTTTATGTTAGAGTATGAATACATTACTCGATGAATAGATTTTACAATAGTTTCTCTAGACTTTGGGTGCATAATTTGTGTTTTGGTTTGTAATGGTATAGAGTTAGACAGTATGTAAAATGTAGCTCTTCAAATCATGTGTTTTGAAATTGTTTAGGCAGTCATGATCCCTAGAATATGCTTTTTCAGGTGTTCCTCTGTATAAATTGAGCACTGTTGAAACTTGTTTCCCAAGATTTTAATACAATGTCTGTGGAAGTCAACGTGAATAGCTACAGCTACCTCAGCTGTTTCTGAGGTTTATTCCTGAGTGGGCAGTGTAATCAAGGAAATCGCTCTCTGGAGTTTTGGGGCACATGAGAGGTGTAGCTGCTTGTGAATGGTAATTGTAGGTAATAAACTCAGGGAATGCTTGGAGAGGAAGATGTGGAGGGTACAGGGTAAAAAGTGACTGGAGCCTACCCAACAGAATCTATTACTGTTAATATAGTAGTGAGGAAAACGAACAGATGCCCTTCTAGTATTTGATTTGATACTTTGCTTCCTAGGCCAGTTAACTGTGTTCTTCACTGGGGTTTGCCACCTTAATTAATCCCATAAAATATTTCCAGTATCCCAGTAAGTGTGCTTATACATCAGCTTTGCTCATATGTTTGAATACTGGTGATATTCTGCAGCTGCACATGTTATTAAAAACTTCTAAGTGTTGATGTTCATAAGCTCAAGAAGATATTTTGAAATTATTCTAACACCTAACAAAGAAACACTACCATAACAAATGCTTGCTGGATTTGCTGCCACGAGCAACATTTGGTGAAGCAGTTTCACACAAGTGAAATCTGCTTTTGCAGCAGAGTAAAAGGACAGCAGCTGTAAACTGAGTGGGAGTTCTGCATTTTCTTGTCAAGTGTTTGGAATGAAGTACCCTTTCTAACAGAACACATATTTGATGACTGTTCTGTTTTGGAACTATCTCTTGCAAATAGTTATTTTCCCTATTTTTTTAAGAATCCCCAACTATCTATTGTAAAAGTGAACCATTATAATACACATATAGAGTTTCTTAATTGTTCTGGGCTTTCCCTTCTCTTTCTAATAGGAGAATATTACAGTTTTTGCTCTACTGAATGATGGGGTTTTGGTGACTTGTGTGGTAGTATTTAGACTTCATTTTGTTCATTCAAGTGGTTCTCAAGTTATCTTTTAGGTTTTTGACTTGCTCAGTACAACTTCAGTAACTTGGGAATTTTATCAGAGGTGGTGTTTACTTTCCCATCTGCAGTTTCATGGGTTCCTGGCTTTACACTGCTTTGTGTAAGCACTGGACCCTCAATAGTACACTTAAAGGCTATGGGATTTGTACTTTTGAAAATTTACGTGTAGAAAAAAATTGCTATTCAGTTTGAAGTGACTGTAATGGAAACTTTTGCATGACCTTTAGGCTATTATGAGTTCAAATGACACCATTCTACACTATTCCACAATAATATTTCATAGGAGCACTTCTTAGATGTGCTGTGTTTCTGTAATGGATACAACATAGAAGTGTTCCATGAAGATCTTTATAATCTGCCTTTAAGAACAGTTTCACCTCTGTGAGGCAAATGAGATGTACAGCTATACGTTAAACCAGTTAAAACAGTAAATGCTTTGATAAGTGAGGAGTCTCTACTATTTCTGAAACTTCAAGAGATTATTCTGCTGTAAGAGCTCTAAAACAACTGAAGTGCTTGTTGTGTTCTTGTGATACTTGCCATCTGAAAACAGTACCTATTGGCCTATTACAGGATAATTTTCCACTGGAGAAAGCAAGCTAGGCTTTTCTTGTGCTTTCTTAGTGTACTATTTTAGTTTGTATCTTTGAGAGAGATCACAAATGATTCCCAACTACTTTATTGTTCACAAATCTGCATTCAGATGTACTCTGGGCTTCACAGAGCTCAAGAACTGACAGCAATTGAGCTAAAATGCAGAAAGAACTTGAAACTTAACTTCCCTAAAAGTGGAAAAATAAATGTGTAAATCTCCTTCTGTATGGCATATTGAGGTTGTTCAAGATGTGGGCTAAATTTCTGAATTAGGTTACAGGTACTTTCAACACACATAATAAAGTTATCATCATTTAATCTGATGAACAGGGGGAAAAGGAGTGAAGGAAATTTACTCTCTGACGTTTGAACATTGTCAAATTTGGCTCGTCTTTCCTAACTGGGGTAACCTTGCTGTGTAAGCATGTATGACGTAAAGTGTTTCATATGGTATTGAAATTTTCTGCTATAGGAAAAGCAGCTTTGTCTATGTCCTTGGACAAAAGCTTTTTTATGGAAGGGAGAAGCTAGATTGTGCAAGTGGCAAAGTACAAGTACGGTAAACACTGTCATCTTTGTGCATGTTTGACAAAGGATCCCATTGTAAGATCTTATTTCCGTTTTTTAAAATATTTGACATCACTGTTGCTGTCCTTCAGTATACTTTCTTTTATTGCTGTAAACTTCCTACGTGCATATGTCATAGTTTGCTCATGCACTGAGCAACTGCAGGGACGTGAATGGGAAGTTTGCAGTGTATACGGGAAAAAATGGTTTTCCATCAATTTTCTTTGATAAGTCACTTGTGATGGATGATCTGGGAGTGGTCTGTGGTACTCCAAGAGCCAGCCAAGTGCTCCCTCCTGTCCCAGGCTGTGTCCTGCTGCTGCAGCCAGTTTCCATTCCTGTTCCTGAGTGCTTGGCAGTGTGGCAGAAGGAGCCACCTTTCGCTTTCTGTACTGCAGGATTTTGCAATACAATTAAATGAATCATTATCTTGATGAGTATGGAAATAATTTAAGTTACCTCTTTTGGGCTACAAAGGGAAGGAAATGTATTTAGTTTGAGGGGCTTTTTGCTATGCACCTAGATATTGATAGATTACAGTAGCACTAGATAAAGATTTATATTTTCATCAACAATAGGAATTTTTTGTTTTAGGAGAGCTGAAACAGAAGGGAATTTACATGGCTGAAATAACACAAGCATATTCAGGCAACCCCAGTGTCCTAAGACTGTTTCATAATCTGATTTTATTAAGCAAAATATTAATAGAAGTATGTATAATAAAATTAATTGTATGCAACTATCTCCAATAATAGAAAGAAGTAATATCAGCCTGTAGTTCAGTGTAAGTAAAATACAGAATTTCCTGAAAGATAAAATTAGCAGAGGTGAATCATGCTTAATTTAACTGTTTCCAGTCTAATAGGAAGTTATGACTAGTCATTAAAAATTATTTTGAATCTATCTGCTTAATTTTTAAATGGGACACTTTTAACTGTTGAAGGGCCTTTATTAGGCAGATATATTTGAGAGTTGATTTTATTTCTGTATTGCTTTGTCATTTTTATTTCTGTATTGCATTGTCATTTTTTCCTTACCAATTTATAATGGCAGATCAACTAAACACAAGAACTTCAATGCACTTAAATAATATTTGCACTAGTATAGCTTGTCTGAAATTTATAATCAGCTGTTAACAGGCTTATAATATTTACTCTCATTGTTTTATATGTTCCTTAGACTTACAGTGTGAATTATTCAGCCTATGTTTGAGAAGGCTAGAGTGTAAAAAGTTGTTTCAGTTCCCATTTTAATTTGGCTTGTTAAATTATCTTGCTCTGTTCACCTCTGAGGTAGTAGAGGACTCACTGAAAAATCTCCTCTGTGTGTTTTTGGATATAAATTGTAAATATGCCTGTATCTGTTAGAAAGAAGACAGAGTCTGGATCATGTTTGTAAAAATATAAACCAAAATCAGAAACAGGAAGGAAAAGATGAGCTAATTATTCCAGTTGAAGCTGTCACTTTATGAACATGAAACTGTAGAGTTTTTGAGATTTCTTTTGTATTCTTCCTGTTTGAATAAAGCTGGTATTGAAGTCCCAGGCCTTCCTAAAAGGACAGTGGGAATTCCTTGGCAAGAAGTTCAGTTGTTGAGGGAACTGGGATGCTTCATTCCCAGTCTCAGGATGCTTTGGGGTTTGCCTGTTCTCCTTTCTTCAGCTTGCTGCTGCAGAGACTGTATTCCCTTACTTTCCTTCAATATAATACTCCTTTTTTTGCATGGGTAAGGATAATCTGTTGTTTGTAACTTCATCAGGAGTATTGAGATATGCCTTTTTTTTTAAGGTTCTTAATTTTTAGCAGCTACTTACAGCAGTCTGAATACTGCTACTGAAATGAAAGCTTTTACATTCATGTTCATTGCTAACAGAGGCACCATAGTGAAAGCAATTTAATGTGTGGTAGGTCATGTTTTGCAGGCTAGCATTGCAGTCATTCTTTGAGCAGTTGTTATGTTCTACAAGTTTTTGTCTTGAATTTAAGTTCTATAAAAGGAAAAAAGGTAATTACCAGTTGCAAGCGAACTTTGTTTTCTGGCTTTTTGTTGCTGGCATACTCTGCCACTTCACAAGGTACTTTCATTACTGAAATGTGTACGTTTGCTTTCCACTGCACTGAGTTCAGGTTTCCAGAGGCCTGATAGCATATCTGTGGCCTTTGTTAAAAATGTTGACTGTTCATTCATGAATGATTAACAGGTTGTTTTTTTTTTAAAGGCCCATATCTGCTTCCTACTGTGCCAGTATAAAAACTGTGTTCTGAAAGTGCAGTGTGTGCAGTCTCTGTTTGAAGAATGTTGTGTGTTGATCCTTGGAAAGGAAACTTGGTCCTGCTTGCATGAAACTCTCTTCCTTATCAATTACAACAATTTAGTGTGAGCAGACATTTTGGAGAGACTGAGGTTAAAGGTGGCAGATTTTTACAGTATTCTACAGAGCATTACTGGGCTCTGGGAGAGGCCCTTATGTTCTTGAAGTTGCCAGTGTGCTTAATGGACTGTACAATTTTAATTCATGTTGTAGTGTCATAGAAGTATTTCTGTTTGCTAATTTTCCTACATCACTTTTCCAGCAAGAATCCTTCACTGTTCTTAGCAGGAGAAAGCAACATGAAGAAGTCTGAAATCCATATCAAATAGCAAATGAATGTTGAAATGTTTGGAGTAGAAGGCGTTTAGTGCGTGCATGCATGGGCACGTTGAAGGACGTGTTCTTGCAATTCTGATAGTGAGAAGACAAGGAGTCTCTTTGGGAAGGTTTAATTCCGTGTTTATGAGCAGTCAGAGTTTGATAGTGCAAAAAAAAAAAGGCCTCAGGGAGGGAAGTTCTCACTGGAAGTCCTGCTTAGTGTTTAGCATATATTTAAATGTCCCTTAACTGTGTATGGTTTTGGGCATACACCCATGGAAGTGATCAGGAGCTGTTTTGGTCTAGGTAATGCTTTGTCTAATCATATTAATATATTGTCAGTAAGTAATGATTTTGATTAGTGAAAGTTAAATTAATCTACTTTTTGGCTTAAAATTATTCAAGTTTTTTGCAAAACTCAGTTGTAAACCCACAAAATGATCATTTGGAAGTAAAGGAGGAGGTGGTGCAGTACCTGGAGCCCTACAGGGCCATGCGCTGTGACCTGCTTGTGTGGGACTCCCCAGCCTGGGGGGGATTGACTTTCCTGCCAACGCTGGCATAGAACATACACTGATGTTAATTTCACGAAACTTTGAACTTGCTAAAAGCTGCTTTATTTATCAAAAAATAAAATATTGACAAAATTAGCCTTGTTAAGGTTGAGTGCTGTTGAACTGAACAAAATCCTAGACAAAACAACATACCTCATCATGTGGCTCAGGGTATGAGGAAGTTTCCTTGTGTGCTGCAAGGTTATTAAAAATAGATCCTGATAACAGAGTCATATCCCTCAAAGACGTACTTATGAGCTAAGCTGCATGTTACAGTCAGATTGGTGACTTTGCTTTTTCTTAATGCTTCACTGAAAACAGTAGTTTTCAGATGTCTTTCAAAAATCTTGCTGTTCTCTCTGAAAAATCTGTCAGAAGAGAAAACAGCAGGGAATGAAAGTAGCTGGAGGGCTGGCTGGGCAGGACAGCTAGTTGTCTTGTTTGTTGCTGAGGAGAAAAGTTGTCTTCTCCTTGAAAACCAGAAATTGCTATCTTGAGTTTGGAAGCACTAAGTATTCAGAAGAAAATCCCTCATTTACACTTTCATATTATTATGTTTTAAACTTACCTTGTGTGCTGCCTGAGTTAGGTGGCAGTACTTGGGCTGTGAGCTCCCAGTATTGGCTGAGCACATCCATGTCCTGCAGTTTCATCTGGAGTTGTGCTGGTTATAATGCTGGAGTGGTTGCAAACCTCCATGTGAAGCCTCTGAGCCATATTCCTGTTGCTTGAGAAAATACTCCTATGCAAAAATATACCAAGCATTCTGCGTTTCAGGCTATTTGGAAAACATTTTTATTAATACACACAACTGTTCCTTTAGTGATGGCACTTAGCTGTCTTAATTAAAACAAAATAGTGGCTGTTAAATGTGGGCCAGACAGAGGAGCTGCCTTACTGCTTTGTGTGGAAGAGGAATTTCAGGAGGAGGCGAGGGTTGTGGAAGCCACCAGCCCCCCTTGGCAGCAGCCAGGGTGCTTGGTGGCGCCACTTTTGCCACTTCCTTAAAAGAGAGGAAGGAGCTGGAGGTTTGTGCGTTCTGTGGTGTCATTTCAATGACAAACCCTGTGGGTTACATGGGAGGTGCAGCTCTGAAGGCTCTTGGACACCGAGGCAGAAATTATGCTCTGGAATGAGGAGGCGTCAAGATTGCTGCCCCAACATCCCAGGGAATTGGTTCATCATCCCTGAAGATATTAGGGTGGTCTTCATTCACAGTAGTGTCGTTTATACTCTTAAGGCTCTCAAGATCAACTCTACCAAAGGTAGCTGTTCTACCCTCCTCACAAAAAAACCCCAAACCAAATAAAACAAAACAAAAAAAAAGTCAACATGTGTGACTTGGATAGTAGAAAAATAACCTTTTACTGTTTATCAAGTTTTGTAACAGATTTTTTCCTTTGAATCAGGTATAGGAGGATACTGATTGGTTTTGGCTTTCAGATTTTGCCAGTGCTGCAATTTTTTTGTTTTCAGCATTTCACTTGTGGTTTGCCTGAGATGTACTGTACTTGCTATATCTGGCAAGCTGTGTTGTCTCTTTTAAAGGCATGCACAACAAGTCCATGCCCGTTATAATCTCATTAAGTTCCTCTCTAGCTGTTTCCCCCTTTGGTTGTGGATATTGCCCATATTTGGTTCTACCTATGGTGCAATTAGTTTATATCTGATTGTGTGGTATGATACGCTGTCTTGCCTGAGCAAACCCTGATAATTTATGATTAGATGTGGCCTAGATTAGCATCTTATGATTTTAATGTTTAAAAGTACATTATAAAAGGTCTTTTATGTAATGTAGCAGCAGCAGGAGGCACAAGGACTTGCCTACAGCAAAGCTGCTCAATTAAAACCAAGGGGATGGTATAAATTGTATAGTTTTTCCTTTAGAATACCTAATATTATGCCTCAAAATACAAAAATGGCGGTGCATTACTAGGAAACTCTTTAATTTGGTTTAATAACTAGCTGCTTTCACAATCTCATAATCACAGTTCTTGTGAAAACACATGCTCTTACACTCTGCATGGTGTATTTGTATTAGGCTTTAAAAATTGAACATCTGAGGCTTTATTTCTCTTCTAAACACTGTAGGGGCTCATTTGGAAGTACTTGTGGTTTCATTAAGTTCTTTGGTCTTCAAACCATAATTTCTGCTGTCTGTCACATTAGCAAACTATTTATTAATAAGCAATTGTCATTAGTGTTTTGTTTTCTTATGAGTATTTGTTGTTCTACTTTTGTGCGTGTATGTGAACAAAATAAGGTAGATAAGAATATCCACTTAGTTTCTACAAGAAGAAAGGGGTAATTGAAATACTTGGTGATGTTGCCTAAAATATTTTCAAATAAGCATGTTTGAAAAGGCATACAGGCAAACTGTCCAGGTGTTTCTCAGAATTTCTTAGTCAATTACTTATCACAACATTGCGCTCATCTTTCTGATTGAGCTGCTTGTTTAGACCTTGCTGAGAATGCAAAAGTGCTGCTTTACATTCACCATCGCTGTATCAACAGTGAGGTGGAAAGGTTGGGGAACAATCTTTGCCTAACGTGTGGCATCTCAGAAATGCTATGTATTGTCTTCAACAAGATCACATTACTTACAGTTTCTGAGCAATAATTGAACTGTAAAGCTGAAGTTTTTCAGCAAGGCATGGCAAGCATATAATTTTTTGATGATGATTCCAGTGTATTTCATATCCACTGTAAGACATAATTATCAGCTGTCATCAGGAGGAATGCTGAAAAATTGGTTCAGTATTAAATAATATAGCTTGTGATATCTACCTTAGAATTAAGAATCTAATGTTCTTATACCCCAGCATTTTATGGCTGTCCTTTGTGCTTTTGTATTTAACAACAAAAGAAGGAGTTTGTTGGTTTGTTTTACTACTGCATTCTGATTTGTAAGGGAGCATTCAAAAATTCATTTGCTCGTTAACAGTGCATTTCTTCTCTCAATAGCCAACTACTCCACCAAGCCAAGGGAGGCCTGATTCACCTGTTTATGCTAACTTACAAGAACTGAAAATATCTCAGTCTGCACTTCCACCTCTACCTACAAGTGCTCCAATCCAAATAAATGGGGAATGGGAAACCCATAAAGATACGACAGGACGCTGTTATTACTACAACAGAGGATCACAGGAGCGAACCTGGAAGCCTCCGCGGTGGGCCCGAGATGCAAGCATTAATAAAGGGGATTCCCAGAGCCATGCAGATCATGAGGTAGTTCCTTCTGAGATCAAAAGCAATGAGATTGTAATGCATTTGAATGGTCTTTTGCTGTGGGATTTGGTATCTCTTGGTTTTGAGGCATCAAGGAGTGTCTTCCTTTGTCTTTTTGGTTATGTGTCTTGCTATGAAGTGGTCAACAGTTTCACTCTTGAGTTGCTTTTGTGTACAGGAATGTGTGTGTAACTGTGTGGAAGAGTAGCAACTTGTAAAAAAATGCCTGTAAAAACAACCCCATAACAGATACTGCTACTTTTGACTAGATTCCATTCAGACCATGAACATATTTAGGTATATCAATGGAGTTTTTTCATTATGTAAAAGTTCTGTTTTTGCAGAGCCTTTTGGTAAAGCTTTGCTGCTGACCTTGCTTGAGATAGTTGAAGCTTACTGTGAAGTTATTTATGTTAAAAGATGATTTGGACTAATATTTGAGGTGCCAATTTATTCTGTGCAGCCAGTTACTAGGGAAAGTCTGATCGTGAAGTGTGTTTATCTGAACTGCAGTGGTTCAGATAAAGCAAAGAAATAGTTGGGAGATGGATATTACTATTTAGATATGCTTAAAATAGTGTTCTTGTGTCCAAACAGTACTGAGGTTAACCAGCTTCCTGATGGAAAGAGAAAGCAAATATTTATCAAAAAATCTTCTGCATATTTCACTTCTATATTCCCTTTTCAAATATATATACACTTTTTTTGGTGGATTTTCTCTTGTGACAACTATATATAGTGTCTCTATTTATCCTATATATATATGTCTAAGCTATAAAACCAGAGTTTAGTTTTAAAATTGAATTGTGAACTGCTCAAAATTTTGATTGCTGGAAGCCTGTCACAGAAGGCTACCTCTGGAAAGGTAGTAAGAGGAACAGGTGAGAAAGGGAAATGAAAACCTTTCATTTCCTTTGGCGCTGGCCTTCGCAGCAGCTGTGACATCCACAAGCATTTAAATAGCCAAATTTTCTTGCCTCAGGTGAATGGCAGGAACAGGCAAACAGAAGTAATGTTTATGCCTGTCCCTTTGGTGTCTCTGGTGATGGTCTCTTAATTTACCCCTGACTGTCCTTCTGCTGGATAAGACTGGTTTTAGTCTGGGTGAGCTGATTGCTTTTTTGAGTAGTGATTCTCCTTGTGCTGGTGGTAATAGTTTTCTCATTGTTGTAGTTCCATCTCCTGGTAATTGTTTTCTCATTGTTGTAGTTCTTCTTTTCATGGAAGGATTGCAAGAGTTCTTTCTTCCTCCCCATCTGCAAGCAATCCCTCTGACTCTTGCTCATACATCTGTACCATCACTTCACCACATGGTTGCATCTTTGGAATGCTTGACTTTTAATTTACTTTTTAAAAATTGCCCATACCTTCTTTCATCTCATTTCTTCTGTTTATTTGTGGTGCTTCAGGTATCACAAGTTGGCCATCAGGTGCTTATGTCTATCAAGTTTTCAGTCTTTGTGAGACCAGTGGAGATACATGTTTTGATTTTCAACTAGACACTAAGTCTCTATTTCCAGTAGCATAAGCTCCTTAGGTAATTTTTGTCTTGGTTGTGTTATCAAAACATGGGTCTAGGGAGAGATACACATTGCATGGTCATGTCAGCCCACTTCCCAGCAGTCATGTTTTGATTTTGAATCTGCCTTTCCCCCCACCCCTCTTTCCTTTTGTTTCTTTTCTGTTCTGCATTTGGGAACATGCTTCACACTCCACTGTTCATGTTCCTTTTTGGAACCTCTGGGTATTTAATCCATATAAAGCAAAGATTGAGATCCAAGCCTGAGCTACAGGAAAATGTAGGACGTCTCAAATTTTGTCGGATTAGGGAAAGTTAGAGCTAATATATCTTAATAATTGTAAGTTGGCTTTTATGCTAGCCTGAGTTATACTCTTTTAATAATAAAAGAGTACATGCAGAAGGATTAAAAGCTAGTTTCTACTAATTTGTCCTCAGAGGAGCTTGTGTTGTATTAGATAGCAAAATGGAAGATGATGTAAAAATGAGAGCAGAGAGATCAGCTATTATAATATATGAGTAATATATGAAACGTGACATAGTTTAGAGTTGGTCTTTGAACTCTGTGATTAGGAAATCAAATTTTATTGGATGATTAACAAGGGGCAGAATTGTATCTTATTTGGTAAAGTAGCTGGTCACAGACATGGCACAAAGAAAACGTAGTAGGTCATGAGAGTTAAATGGATGTTATATGTTACATGGATGGGATGTGGGGAAGCACTGAAGTCCTATGGATAGGGGCTGTAAGAAGGTGTATAAGATTTTGGAATTACAGATTAAATGTATTAGTGATTTGTTGATGTATCTGAGGAAGAAGTGTTTAACAGTAACTAGGTGGAATTTGTCAAGTGAAGTGATTTAATTAAGTTGAACTGTAAAAGGAATGAGATGTCACAATATCAGAGAAGACAAACCCTTAATACCTGGATAGGAGATCATAATGTGAAGGAGACATCCACAAATTACCCAACAGCTGTAGAAAAGCAATGGGTTTTAACTGAATTTCAAAACAAGATTTAAATCATGTCCAGAATGTGATTTCATTCCATGGTTTTTGTTTTAATATTAACAAATGGTAATAAAGGGATGGTAGCTTCCTTAATTAGTATTCTTCCTGATTATTTTCACTTGCACAAGTAGTAGCAATGTTAAAAGCTAGAAAGGTGAAGTGATAGGAGGGACACAGGTAGCTGTTCCCAGTAAATGCATGGTGATGAACTGGTTTCTGTCCCCCGGAACTTTCTATAGAAACAGAAGAAAGCCAAGAACGACAATAGAAGCAATGCTATGGAGGACCTTTTCTGCAATTCTCTTTAATGTCACAACAAAGTTCTTATAAGGCACCTGTCTGCTTAAGATGGGTTTATTTAAGTGTGGGATAGTGTAACTGTGGATGAGACTTGAGATAAAGCACGAACAATATGAAAAAAACATATAGGCAGTTAAGGCTGAAAAAGTGTTGAAAGTGAAATTGAAAGCTGAGGAACGAGGTTTAGTCAGTGTTCTCTAAACCCTGTTGATGCAGCTTTAGCAGCTGTTCCTGACAGCTGAGGGACAAGGAGTGCCTTGGCTCGGTAGAATTTGTAATAACTCAGGAATTCTGTTGAAGTTTATGTCTGCAAATGTACAGGATATGAGTTAAACTGTGCAGCACTTAAACTATTATTATATGGATGCCATGCAGATAGACACATTAACATTCCTCATATAAAACAGAGGCTCTTCTAGGAGAATTTTCATTTTTAGGTCCTCTGTTTAGTTTTACCTGTGTAGGGTGTTTCTTCAGTATCAGGAGTTGCTTGGAAGAGGCAAATAGCAATGCATTATATTATTAGGTCATAATCTCTATAGATAGTAATAATAAAAATGTCCAAAGTCTTCTACATTGATTTACCATATGTCAATGCAATTAATATTTAACTATTAAAACCATGTAAACTTAAGTACATGTATACAATATAGTTATCCTGTGAAACAGTAGTTCAAATGAGGCCAATAGCACCCCTGGCAACTCTTCAGTCTTAATTCTGCAAGTGTAAAAATGGGACTGAAGAACTCCCCCCACCTTGCTCCCTCTGCTCTCGTCCCCTCCCCACAGTGGTTAGGAATTGGCAGGTGAGAATTTCACATTGCCCCATGTGCAAGAGAGGTAGCATTGGTTAATCCATAGTTTACATGCTCACATTCTGTAAGCTGTAGAGGACATGTGCATTTTCTCATGTTCCTTAATTAATGGTCTGAAATTTTCCTGTGGGTTTTCCTGTGCTTGGTAAACTGGGTCATGTCAGTTAAAGGAGTGTGTGTCACACAGGTGCTAAGGTACTCAGAAAAGTAACACCAAAAACCTACACAGAAATCATTTGGATATGTCACTAAACATATAGCCTTTAAACCCTCTGAATTTTAAAAACTGGGGAGTTTCTGATAATTTAATATTTTTTGTAAGACTTTATTTTTTTTGGAGAGGTTTTTTCCTATTTAAATTTGAAATTGTGTCTCTCTCCTACCTTGCAGTTTTTCTCAAAACCCTTATGCCAGTGTTATTGAACCATAGTATTTTATTTCTGTAGTTTCTGAGTAGCAGGGTGTCTTTAATGTTTTACCTCCTGCTAGCTGAGGATCCAAGACATTGTGAAAGGAAATCTGCATAGAATTCCTCAGGAGACCACAGCACAGAGATGTTGTAGGAGATGAAATGAGGGAGATTTTTCTTTTGGATGCATGGAGTGGATGCTTAAAATAAGACTACAGTGTGTTAGCAAGGGGATGAACAAGGTCTATGGGGGTACAGAAATAGTTTGATGTGTGTATAAAATCTTTTCTCTGCATTACACATCAAACTTGTTCCTAGGATAATAATTGACTTCTACCTTCAGGAAACAATTTTTCACCTCAGCTAGCTGTGCCTTGTGGAAAGCCTTGCTTTTGCAATGCTCTTTGTCATGTTCAGTTCCAAGGAGGAGAGTGGAAATTCATAGTATTTTAAGATGCAGTGGACAAATACTGTAAAATGCTGCCATCTAAGAAGGTGAAACTGGAGTTTCAAGTTGCCCTTAATCACTCCTGTGTTTCCAGATATATTTGAGAAAAGGAGAAGGATTTAGGTATGAAATTAGGGATGGTGGTAGAAAGCTGAGGTAGCAGGGCTCCCAGGTTTTTTTTTAAGGCAATGTAGATTACTAAAGCTAACTCTCTTCATCAGTAATGTAAATTTGTAGGAATAAAATTCGGATAGACAAAACCCCTGGAGTTAAATTTGAGTAGTGTAATCTGATATTGTGGAAATTATCAGTAAAAGATAGTTCTGAAAATACTTGGAATTGTCTGCACTGTAAAAATGCATCTCATTCTCTCATAAGATATAAAAATGTGAACTCCCTGTTTTCATTACTATTCTCTTTCTAGTCAAATAATCTTTGATCTTTCAGATTTTAAAGCGCTTTCATTCTCAAAACTGCCTTGTATGTTTCTGACTACTTGTAGCATCTTTCATCAGAAGAAAACGACCACAGTTCTTGTTACAGCCAGTCAGATAGTCAGTATGGTTCTCCTCCAAAGGGTTGGTCAGAAGAGTTGGATGAACATGGTCAAACCTTATATACCAATGACTATACTAATGAAAAGGTACTTTTTCCTTCTTCTCATCATGTGTTCTTAATCTTTTCCACTAATTCACTTCTAGAAATGAAACCTACATTTCCAAAAGTGAAGAGCATACCTCACCAGTAGCTCCTTTTTTTTTTTAATATGCATGAAGCTTTAGCAAGTGAACTTTTTTTCTTATGTATGTTTTTGTTATTTAGAAGAAGTTTTATTTCCAGTTGTGTGTCAGATTATATTGAATGAACATACCATGTATTATTTTTTAGTTCCTGCTCTCCCTCTTTCTTTTGGTTATACTTCAGGATTGAACTTCATACCAAAAAGTTTTTCTTCTGTCAAGAGCTGCTTTTGCCTACATAGATGTTTTCAAACTGAATGTAATGTTGCTTTACCGCTTTCATAATTTCCTTTATTAGATATTTTTCACTACTGCTTTCAGATGTAGACAAACTTCTTAATTAAACTACAGCCATATCAGCAGATCTATGCCCTACTTTGCTATCTAATTGCTACTGACAACTTACTGGGCACGCCATAAAAATTTCTCCCACTTAAGATAAAACACAATATTTGTTTATATTTGTAAAGCAGTCCATTTTCTTGTTGTTCACTGAAGTTGCATTTTTAGTTTTTTAAACTTCTGAAGTTCACTGAAACAGTACTTTGTTGTATTATAGCACCACCTCTTCTTGAGCAGAATTAGGCAAGTCTTATTTGCAATAATTTTCAAAATAGTTGTATTTTTTTGTCCATTTTAGAATTTTATTCTCTTTAATCAGTTTCTGACAAACATCTGTAAAGCACAGTCCTATGTATTAGCAAATATGCAGCCTTCTTTTTTAATTCCATTGGGATTGATAAAAAATAGCCTTTCCTACCACAGTTGTAGAAAGGCAATCTTGTGAAACCTGCTTGAGCCAAGAGCCTTGCTGTGAGTGTTTCTGTGTTTTTCTGCAATCACCTTGTTGAGTTTTGCTCATTACAATTCTTTTCTTTCTGCATGACCAGTCTCAGTTGTCGTGGGTTTACTTCTTTGATTGTGGGAGGTTACAGAAATTATATTGTCGTCTTCATGATTTCTCTAGGGACTGCATCTCATGTTTCCATTGATGTTTTAAAAAAGTTGTTCAATGAGTGCATAAACCTCTCATATTATCAGCAGTTGCTAGTTGAGCTGCTTTTTTGTAATTTTATATATACGATCCTGATGCAGATCTGATGGAAAAATTGTGCCTCCCTAAACAGACAACATAATGTTGATAAGAATGAGATATGGCATCTTAAAAAAAATCTATTTATCAGAGTCTCTTGTGTGATATTGCTGGACTTTTTTCTGAGGAATTACAGAAGAAAAACATCAGGATGCTGAAAACTGTTGCTCTTACTGCAATCTAACCATAGTTAGTTAATGGAGGTTGTGCATTAGACACAGCTGAAGGGGATGGCACTTAATTAAAAATTAACTTTAAATCTCAGGTCTCAGAGATTTTCTGTTGTGACTGTCACTCTGATTACATTTTCTATCATCACATTTCTCTCTGCAGTGGATAAAACACGCAGATGAACAAGGTAGACCATACTACTACAGTGCTGATGGTTCCAGGTCAGAGTGGGAGTTACCTAAGGTGAGTGACCTAAAAAAGAAACTTCAACAACTTGGGGCTTTCCCATCTTCCTGAATATCTGTTCTGTCAGGCCTTTAATGTGAGGTATTAACCACCAGAGGACTCACATATTGCTCTTTGTTTTTTATTGCATTTTTGTGGAATTTCTGATTGTGAAGAGGAAAAAAATGTACTCAAGAACATGAAAAATGAATGTATATATCTTATTTAGATGTCAAAGGAGATCTAGTGTCTGCTGAATTGAGCAAAGGTTTTATGCAGGGCTGCAGAATGGCATCTGTGATTTTGGTGTCATAAAGAAAACCTACATAGGAAAAAGGAGAAATCTTGTTGAGAAACTGTTGTCTATTTTTATAACCCTCCAAAGTGGTTATACAAACAAGTGTATAAAACAAAAGTTTCAACAGTTTTGTGGTATTTTTGAGGATGGCACAGTTTCTCCAGAATTCTGTTCTGGTATTTATTAATTTTGTAGTGAAAATAGAAATTTGTAGGGAAGTGACAGGTCTGGGGACACTTGGTAGTCTGAGGATGTTTCTAATACTATTTAATTCTCATAATCACTTCAAAAAACTGGGTATTTGTCATATGGATGTTATGTATGTCTTCCCTGCCATTTGTTCAATACTACATAAAAAGCTGTGACCATTTAAAAAACTGTTTCACACAAAACTGTGTGCATAAATATATGAAAAAGCATGTTTCTCCATTATTGTTTCATCAGTACAAAAATCAGTGTCTTGAGTCACTTCCACTTAGAAAGGAGCAACCTTAATAGGTAGTGCTTTCATAATACTTGTGAGAAAATATTTACATGAAAATTAGAAATTCAGTAGAAGCATCTGAAGCACTGAAGAGTTGAGTTAGCTTTGAGAATTATGCTATATGTTAGTCTGATGTGTTAGGTAACTTAAATTTTGTAACATGTCTCAATGTAACCATATCATCTGTACCTATTGGTTTTTAAAGCTGTTTAGCATTTGATTAGTTATTTGATTTATTAGAAGTCTTAAAATCTGATAGACCAGGTTTTACAAGAAGCAATTATTACTTCTGTATGGATAATTGAAATAATTTTGGGGAATAATGTCATGAGTACTTCATTCTATGACTTGTGCTGTGCAAAAAGTTTTGACTTGGAAGAAATTGTGTTTCACAAAAATAGATTGAGTTAGGATTTGAATTAAATAGCAAATTGCCTTTAATCCAATTAGAATAAGTCACAAAGGTAATCCAGAGCCATTACCTGAGGTGCATTAGGAGGCATAAGGGACTGGCTTTTAGTATTTGTTTAATAATGCATGTTATTTTAGTGATTCTAAACAAAGTCTGAGTTCTGTTGTATTAGTAGCCACTTCCAAAATGAAACGTTGCCTTTGGTTTGTAATTTGTGATCTGAAAGTGATCACATATTGATGTTAGAAATTTTCCTTGAAAATTATTTCTTATTATTCATTTGGGTGGAATATACTTTTTAATTCCTTCTTGAAACTAGTAAATTTTGACTACCAGCCAACAAATATAAGGTTAAGAGAAGAAAATGAGCAATTGACTCTTAGATTCAGAATCCTTTGGTTTTATCTTTAAATGATGTAGAATAGATTAAATATTTCAACAAAAGATTAAGCTAGTTTGTGTAACTATATATTTGAAGATGTTATGCTTGTGAGTAATTAAGCGTGATTGAAGATTAGTCTCTCAAAGGTCTTGATGAAGCTGGTTATAAAGTACTTACAAATGAATTAAAGAACACTCAGACCACAAAAGTGCTTTGAAGAAAAATAATCTGTTGAAAGTTGTCTTGAGCAGTAAGAGAAAACCATAGAAAGATCTTAACATTGTAACATTTGCTTAAATGAAAAGCAGGTTAAAAGTAGGAAAAATCCTACTCTTGCTCAGTTTGGGTTTGTTTTTTTTTTGTTTTTTTTTAATCCTCGGTGTATTTGGCACAAATATTGCCCTCCGAATCTTGTGAAATAAAGCGATGTAAAAACATGGTCATGTAATACTATAAACCAGAAAAAGAATAGAATCTTTTTGTTATATGGTTCTTAATAATCTGGATTTCATTAGAACTAAGAATGGTTCAGAGATTTCTGGAAATAGCACACTAGCTGAGCTAATACTGTGACATTAAAAATCTTCAGAGTAATAGAATTAACTATAAATGTGCACATGCTTGGGAATAACACTCTGTTCTTGTACGTTAGAAATTGTGAGGGTATATGTTGGGAAGGGAGGACAGTTACAAAACAAATTACTTTAGACAGTCTCACAGAAAGCCCTCCAGTCATGTGGATTTAAATAACATCTAGGAATAGCTGGATGCCTCTGGCTAAAAATGATGTTTCAGATGCAGTAGCTTTGACAACTGCTGAAAAGTCTATTAAGGCTCATGATGAGTGTGACCCAGCTTTCTGCAGTGGAAGAGAAGAACATACTGAATTAATCTTTAAAATGGATAATAATATTTTAATCATAGTTTCTACTAGATCCTGCAGGGGACTGAGATTTCTCATCTGCAGTATTCTGCTGTATTCAGTTTTTGGTTCTTGCCAATTATTAAAAAAAACCCCAATCAAAACAATCAAGCAACGAACAACCCCAACAAACAAGCATTTTAAAGTTAGATAATAAAATATGTTTCTTTCCTGTTTAGTAAAAGAATACTGTCTAAATTCAGTTGAAGAAGGGCTACAGCCCTATTCCAGAAACATAGTTTTCTAATAGGAGTTTTATGACCTAAGCAAATGGGAAATCTCTAGTAAGGGTGAGGGGAATTAAATTCATCTCAGGAGTAAGAACTCCCTAATTTATGAAGTTTCAAGAAAAGTTAACCTATCAAAGTGACAAAAAAACAAAAGTGGGAAATTGAATAACTATCAAAATGAATAGCTCAAATGAGAGTTATAAGGGATAACCTAATAAAAAGTTGAGATTACAAATCTCTCAGATTTTCAAAATGGATTCCTAGGCCAACACCTGACATAAGAGCATGATGCTTGGCCTTCCTCTGGGCAAGCTCCCTGATCCAAGAGTAGTCTTTGGCAGAAAACGTGTCTACTGTAAGCCTCTGGAGTGAACTCAGTTTTAGTGTTAATATTTACAGACTGTGATATTGAAATTGCCTGTGTTCTTGTCACAGATTCCTGCAGCATAAGCTCTCCTTGCTGTATCCAGAGAGGAAGGAGTAGCTGGAGGAGCTTCATTTTTGGCAGTGTTAAAGGAGCAGCAGTCTGTGAATTCACTCTGTGCACTGCCAGCATGGGGGTGAGCTCAGGGGCCTCAATTCTGGTACTTGGTGGATGGTTTTCCTGATGGAGACCTGAAAACTGTCAGAGCATGATAGCTGAAAAAGTTGCACTGAAACAGGGGGCAGGTAACATATCAAGAACATATCATGCAATTAAATGGTGAAGGAAAGTAAATATGAGAACATGTAAATAAAACTCAGTTGTCTTATAGTGAATTTGTCTTGTTCTGAGCTGTGCTGCTGGATTTGAGGTTTACCCTGTGCGCTGGCATTTGCGGCTACTGCAAGTCAGTGTACTAGGCAGTTCCATTAGCAGTAGTGACATTCTTGTTCTTAAATTTGGGATTGCCTGGTGAAAGATGAGACAGCCTCAGTTGGTGCAAGGATCCAGGATCCAACAACACAAGTTGTTAAAAAAACAAACCTGATTTAAGTATAAGAAGGCAGTCAGGGTTTTTTTCCCTTTCTCTTTAATATCTGTATTTCTACTCACAGAACCTGGTCTGGTCTTCCTCATTTGTCCTGGGCTTTAGTGGCTCCCACCTCCCCCAACCTTTTCTTGGGCACACAGCAGGACCTGTGGCAATCAGCAAGGACTTGGGGTGCTCATCAAAGATGAGCAATCCTGGTGACGCTGAGGATTGATGAAAAGGGGAAGCAATGGATGTTCAAGACAGCAAAGTGAACAAAGTGGGTTATTCGGAGGTGTCTTTCAGTCACTGGTACATTTGAACTTGAGCTGCTTGTGCCATGGTCTCATTCTGCCTGGATTCTGTTCCTTCTGTGTGGCTGAGGCTCCAACTGCTGCCACCCTGACATCCTCTGGCTTCATTCCCTAGAGAAAGGAAGGGAATGGAATCCCTTAAAAGGGCAAAACCAATCCTATTTATTTATGGAGGTTTAAGAAGAATGTGTTACTGATTTAGTTAATAAGAAAAGCAAAAGCTGTAACATAGGTGTTACATCTATCACAACAACAAAAAAGCTTCTTCAAAGCCAAGGACAGTAGGAGCACTAGAAAGTAGTTTTGTTCTGAGGCAGCTTTAATTTAAGGAAGGTTCTTCTATTTCAGACAGTCTTTTGGGACAACTGCAAATAACATATATGAGGGGCTAAAGGATACTAGGATAGCAGAATGTTTTTAAATGCTGCTGTTCTGAATTTGATTGCATTGAGGTTGTCTGAAATGCTTCACTTCAGGTCTTTGCCAGCTTTCAGTATTGGTTGCTTCCCAGTCTTTTCTCCCTTAGCCCACCCAGTTCCTTTGTCTGGCTGAAGATGTTGCTAACACAAACCAAGAAGAATCTTTTTTCTGTTTCTTCAAACTGACAGATCTGTGCTATCTCTGTAAGAATGGGGACAACTGCTGCAAATAACTTGGAGGTGTTACATTTGTTTCAGCCACAATTAGGCTAGGACAGAGCCTTGAGCCATGCCATGTATCAGCTTAAAATTAAATAGAAGTCACTCAGCCAGTTCAGAAGGTTAGAGAATTTTATTCTGAGGCAAAGAAAGCCTTTAAGTAGCTGGAGAAGGTATTGAACAAATTCAGCAATGAAAAGAATACTCTGTGACCTAAATTTACACCACTGGTATCCTTGAACTACAGCAAGAACTGTTTCCAAAAAACCCCTTGGTGTGTGCAGTGAGAGAATGAACGATTTGCTCATGTGCCCCCTGTGTGATAAGAGATGCTCCCAATGAAATGGAGAGCAAACTGGGGTGATATGCCAGAGGGATTAGTGTATTGGGACAAATTTGAGTTTGGGGAGGATTTCCAAGGAGCAGTAGTGTGTAAATATGGAGTTGTGGTCTATGTTTTAAAAAGCTTTAGTGTTAGGAAGCAAACACTGCACCCTAAGAAGATGCTGGTAAGGCACATGGTGTAGAAGGGGCTGTCCCACCAGGCAGTGTGTAATCTTGAATGGGTCAGTTTTGTTGCAGAGGACAGCCTTGCCTGATCTCTGTCTTCAGGATCACACCAAGTCTTAGGCATAGAAAGCCTGCTTATGGTTATGTAAAACCAGGATTTTGTTTGAGGGAAGGCAAGCCCAACCTAGTTTCTGATAAACAATGGTGAATACTGCAAATGCAGGAGGAGACAGAGCAGCTCCTGTGCAGGTGGGAGTCCTGTAGAGATCAGGGAACTGACCTGAAGCTGTTCTGCAAGGCTTTTTGAGCTGAGCTGGGGTGGGGCAGAGCAAAGGGCAGCAGGGTGGTGTCACCCAAGCAGGGAAGCCTTCCTGCTCTGGCCACCTCTCTCTGGCCAGGGGACACTGCCTGGTCTAGAGGGCGGTGAGTTCTGCTGGACAGTGTGGAGTAGGAAGTGGGGACTCTGTCTCCCTCTGATTCTACTTGGACATCACAGACCAATTCATGTATTTTAAAAGTGGAGACTTGTCCTGAGCCCAGAAACACAAAACTTTATTTCCACATCATCCTTTATAATGAATAAAACAAACAAAATTTATAATGAATAAAACAAACAAAAAACCTCTTATACATCTGAGAAAAAAGATTTACTTGAAGTTTCTATTGTGAGAAATGGGGCAGAAATGTCAAATGTTCCCATTAAAGACTTGTCAGTTTACCAACACTTGTTTGTATCACCAATGCAAATTATTTAAGCTGCTACAATGCATAGAGCTCAGTGTTCCTGAGTTGTTAGCAGTGCTTTGTTGATGAGCTCCATATACTGTTGCTTTGCTTTGTTGTTAAATATGCTTAGTAAAACTTGAATTTCATGTTACAGTTCCTTTTCCCTTCAAGGTGAGATTGTTTGTTAGAGAAGTTCACTCCTGTGGCTTGTGATAGTATCAAAGGCACCGTTTAAGTACAGATCACCTGTGCCCATATCCTAACTTTTGAAATGTACTTAAATTCAAGATAAATTACTTCAAAATACATATTTGTTCATTTGATTCCTTCAGTTACTCAAATGGAAAGTGCATGGAAGATTTCCATAAATAATGTATACCAGTGTCAGTAATGTGAAAATCTATTTCTGAAATAAACAGTTCTGTTTCATAGCAAGAAATGTGTTGGAACTGCCCACCTAAATGGGTTAGAGCTGTTGCAAGGAATGCTGTTTGTTTCATCCTTTGTGATTTAGGCACAGTTTGCTGGAAGTTGTTTAGATTTTAGTTTTGCTGGCAGGCAGTTTTGCTGCATGTAGCTCAGCGTGCTGCTGTGGTTGGGGTAGCAGGAGCTCTGGCAGAGTGGATATTTCCTCAGCGAGAAAGCAAAGCAGCACTAGAGTCCTTTCAGCAAGTATCACAGCTCAGCTTCTGATTTAACAAGGAGACAAACTGAGAGCTGGTTAAACCTCACCACTGTGGGGAAGCAGTTGTCATGTGAGTGCAAATGTGCTGAAGCCAGTACAAAGGCAGGCTCAGACTTTCTGCAGTGACAGCTGATCTCTTTCTGTCTGTACATGAACTACCAAATTTTATTCTCAGTTCTGCAACATCCATTCACTTGGGAGTGTTTTACTTATCTTGTGCTTATTAAAATAATGTAACAAAACACTAAAGTTATTTCACTTTTAAGCATCTGTTGGCTTATTGGAGCACTAACTCTGTTCATAGTAAACTACAAAGCTAGCTCAAGCATTGTGAGTGCTATAGCAGTAGCAATGTTGGTTCTTTATTTGTGCAATAAATATAACTGTATTATGCACTTTTGGTTAGATTTAGTGTTGCTGTTTAGGTTAAACCTTGCCATGCTTTGTTGGTATGTGCAGGTATAGGTTATTTTGTCTTTGAACACCTGAGGCTCTGAGCTTGTAACAGGAATCAATATCAAAACTGTAGAACTCATTGTCCTTGCAGAGATTATTGCTTTAGCTAAAGGGAACCCTTCACTTTTCTTTGTTATTTCCTACTTAGTGGATTCTAGTGCTTTATGTCACTCCACAAATGCTGCCTTAAGTTTCTTTGTATGTGTGGATTTCAGTCTTTTGATACTGATTTAAAAAAATGAGAATTTAGTAAATCGCTTAAAACTCCATACATCGATGTTGTCTTTTCTTGTTTGTGTTTTCAGTATAACACTTTGTCTGAAAAATTTTTAGAATTTTTTATAATGTATTGTGATGATGTAAAATGGCAGCACTATTAATGAAAAATATGCTGCAGTTGTGAGATCTGGTTAAATGCTGTGTCCTTCTCATGAACCTCACATTTTCTCAGCGAGTTTGCATGCTCTTGAGTTACTAGAAAACCTATGATAAATATGGTCTCTCCTTGGTTATTACAGCTCTGCTAGGTCTTAAAATTATTTCCTGCTAAATATTTATCTTCCATGTTTATGGAATGTGTACATCTGTATATGGTAAGTACATTCCAAACCAGCAAATTATTTTATAAGCAATTTGATGTGTTTATTCTGTAAAAGCAAGTCCTCACTCTCATGTCTCCTCATCCTAGGCATCCCAAATTTTGGGGTCAGAGTTATACCAGGCAGTCATAACAATCTAAATATTGTTAGGATCACAGATTTTCTTACACAAGAGCTGGTCAGGTGCTGTAGTTCTGTCAATGCAACATGAAGAGTGAATGTTTACATTTTGTATTTCCTGTAATTCCTTGGTGGTTCTCAATACCCTGTTGGGGTTGCAAAATCAGCAACATCTACTGCAGAAGAAATCAAACACCTCTCTGCCAACTGAGAGTATTATCCCAACATGCCAGTCTTAGCTGCTGCTTCAGAAAGAACTGCAGGAGAAAGGAGAATTCTGAAGACTAAATGCAGAATAAAACCAAGGCAGTTCTCACACACTTGGGTGGTGACATCAGAAGTCTGAAAGTTTACACTGCTTAGGCATATGAGTGGTGTGTCCAGGTCTTGTTTGCATGATTTAGATTCTATTTAAAATTTTATTTTTCTTTTTTTTAGTATAATGCTTCACCACAGCAGCAGAGAGATATAATAAAGAGTAGGAGTCTGGACAGGAGGCTACAGGAACCAATAGTTTTAACAAAATGGAGGCACAGCACAATTGTGCTGGACACCAATGACAAGGTAGGAGCAAGTTATCAACATGGTGAAATGCCACTTGTTTCTGATGTGTGACATATTTAATGTGCCAGAAGTTACTATGCATGAATTTCTGAAATTTCAATTTTCTTTTGGTCTCTTGTATCATTGTGTATAACATGCAGCAAAAACAAGGGCTGTGTAATAACTTCACTACTGTTACTTTGTGAATAGTAGCTCTTTTATTGTCCTTGAAGTATTTTAACTAGTGTTAGTTCAGGGGAAAAGCTGTGCATGATTACAACAGGGTTTTAATATTGTTTTTGAAGGGCAGAAGACAGTACTGAAAGTGCTGAAACACTTGGTTTTGATCCTCCACAGCTGAGCTGGTGTTTAGCCTGAAAAATGCTGTGGGTCAGTAACAACAAGAGCTGTTTTCTGCCCATTCCCAGGGCATGTTCTTTTTGGGCTGTACAGGAAGAGGTGCTGTTTAGGCCAGCAAGGAGACTGGGCCTTTCCATTGCTCTCCCTCTGCTTTGACTTTTTCCATTTCTGCTTGTGCTGGGCCATTCTGCCCATGGGTCAGGAGAGCTGATGTGAGCTGAGCAGGAGGAAATGGGTGATGTACAATGGTAACATGCTGGTTTCTGTGGCTTCACTCCAGTCCATCCCAAGATACCTGGAAAATGAAATAACTTGGTAGTGCTGAAATCTAAGAACAGACTTCTCAGAATGAAATACTGCGAAATGGCATTGTAAGCTCCCTTTTCCTAAAATTCAGAGAAAAAAAAATTAAATCACTGCAGATTTGAAAATGTAAGGAAAGGTCTATGAGTGGCCTTGTGTAATCACAGATGTCAAAACCAAACTTGAATGGACAAAACACAATAGTTGTAATGACAATGGATCTGCTGCCCAGAACCTTACTTGCTCGACCTGTTGTATCCATTTTAATGGACTTGCTTTCCATGAATTGACTTAGCTCTTCAGAGCAGGATTTATTGGATTTGATCTTGAGCTTTTGAGTTGTCACTTTGGGATAGATCATGTGTGGTGCTGAGGAGGCAGTGGGCCGTGCTTGGCTGGGACTTTGCACCTCTGGGCATTAATTCAGCTCCAGCAGTTCTGAGATGCTGCTGCTGCTCCTTTCCCCTCCCTCCTCCTCCTCCTCTGCCTCGTGCATCCTTCTGTACTCAGAGTCTTGTGGCACTCCATGAGACACAGCCTAGATGGAGCCCTGATAAATCAGAGCTGAGTGGACACTTCTAACCTCATGTGCAGTTTATGCTTAACAGGTATGAATGATTTTGTTGGAGATAGCTTGAACTTCTGCCTTCGCTTTTAAAGGAAGATTTAACTTTTTATTTTTTGGCATAAGATATATTGCTGTTTCCATTTTGGAAAGAACTTTATGTAGTGCTGCACTGAATGAAGAAGCTTTTGTAAAACATTAAATAAGTGGAGCTGTTTACATTTCTTCAAGGCTCAGTGTTCACATAACGAGAACTTAAACCTAGTGAAGCAAACATGAAAACGCACAAATGTTACGGGTAATAACCAAAAGAAACTCTATTTGAGCTGCATTTGTGAAGTCTTAAGTCAGCAGCCTAAAGCTCCTTTAACAGTCTCCAAACATGTAGGCAGCATGTGTTTTTTATTGGTGAGAAGAAAATAGTTTATATGGAGCACAACATTTGAGAAAATTTAAAACATGTAGTGGAGCAATAAACTAATGTTTTATGGAAAGACAAATAATTTTTAGTTCATTAATGCAGCTGTTTTATTAGCACTAGCAGGCACACTGTTAATATATTCTGCTTTAAATTAGTATGTGGAAAGGGAGTGTTTCATTACCACAAATACTGGATTTCTTGTTCCAGAGTTGCTGTTGCTGTATGAAAGCTGCCTCAAATTCAGCATGAAATAGAAAGGAAAGCAACTGGTATTTGTCTGGGTGGCCACATGAACCCCAAACTTTCTTTTCAGCTGTCTCCTAGGGAAGCTGTTTTCTGTTTATTTTCCTTATTTGTTTTTTTTTCCTGGAAAAACAATGGAACTCAACTGTATGAAAATAGGGCAGTCAAGAGAATACCTGAAATGTGTCAGGATGAAAGTATGGGTTGCCAGGGCTCATGAGAATTTGATGATACCAAACATACTGGTTAACAGTTTATTGGCTGTGGCACATATCTGGATATAGCCATCAACTAGAAAATTTGATAAGCATGGGAAAAATATCTTCCGGGGGGGACAATTGGTTTTCTTAATTTGAATTTTTTTTTTCTTTGCAGACATCTGAAAATATGGACTTAGGAGTGCTAAAGTTCTCTGTTATTATGCTACTAAAAGAACTAGTGGGTCATTTCTAGGTAGATTTGGAAGTGAATTTTAAAGCACAAGTGTGCAGAGTGCTATGTAATGCTGCAAAACAAACTGGGTTTAGGAGAGCTACCAAGGGATTTAAAAAGAAAGAGGGGGAGAAATGTGTTAACAGTAACAGAGAACAAGTGATGTTTTTCTTCCATTTGAAATTCTTTACCAGATTTTCAAGCAATGTGTTTGTGCAAGGCAATCATTACTTCAGAGGAAATGCACATGCCTTTTTTTTTCCCCTCAGATGGGCAATTTTTCTAGTTTTCAGAGATTAAGTATTTTATTTTGATCTGTTGTTAACAGTTCAAAACAAAATCCCAAATCTCTAGAGATTTTCAGTGTTTGATTATAAGGAGATTAATGATCATGAGCCACAAAAATTAATAAAGTTGGTATGTGTTTATATATATATATTGTTTTTCTATATAAAATCTTGTGTTTACTGACCACACAGAAACATATTGTATTCTTTAAAATCATTTTATTTGTATATGGTATAATGTAATCAGCCATTATTTTAAATATACATCATAATTTGATAGCAATGTCTTGATAGCAATGCAAAAAATCTATCCCTTTATAAGGATGAAGCCTTTGCTTGATGCTGATGCAGCATGTATTAACATCTTTTTTTCAAATGGTTATGTGCTAATTAACCCAGTTGGTGTGTTGTCTGTAAACCTTGTAAGAACACTGTTTAGTAAGTAAGTTTAGAATGTAACTGTCTGAGAATATTATGAATGCCTAAAAGAAGTACTTTTCTAATCTATGAGCGTGTTAAAAGAAAGAGAGAGAGAAAGTATCTTTAGGGAAAAAAATAATTGTATAAAAGATGATAACAGTATCTGTTGACATTGACTATTTGAATTTTATAGGAATCGTCAACTGCTTCTAAGGCCAGTTTTCCTGAAAATGAATCATCTCCTTCTTCACCAAAGCATCAAGCCACAGTCAGTATGCAAAATGTTTAAATAAATAAGTAGATATTGTAGAAACAGAGCTATTCGTGATTAGAGAATTGTGGGCAAGCCTTCTTGTTCTTGGGAAAAACAATGGGATAAAACTACTTGAAGGCTTTGCATTTTAAAAGGAATGCATTACATCCAGCTCTGCTTTCGGGAAAAAAATGTGAATATCCTTGGTTTAAATGCAACTTAGTGATAGTAGGTTAAGTCAAAAATTCACTGTGGTCAAATTGTGCCTAATGATGTAGAACTCACTTTGCTTCCTCCAACAGTCACATCTTCTTACATAGCATCTAGAAAATGCTAACAGTAAAAACAGAAAATTTCCCCTCTTCACAGAATCCCTCACTGCTAGTAATAGTTGATATCTCTAATTTTGGCTTGTGTTACAGTCTTATTAAAGAGACATTGGGGACCTAGCATAAATAAACTGTGTCCTTTTGTATTAGTAGAACAACTTCTGGGAAAAGAAACCCTTAGTCTGCTAAACAGCTTTTTAAAATTTCAGTTTATATTTTAAACGTGATCATTCATTTTTAAACAGCAGGAAATGGATTAAAAAAACTTCATTCTTTTGGATTTTTTTTTTTTTTAATTTTGGACCTGTACTACAGTAGCATTGAAATAACTAACTTGGTCAGTTTTACCAGCCCTGTGATAGGAACCTCAGGGCATTAAAGGCACAACTTCTCCTGTTTATTCCTTACTCTGCATGCAGGGGAATAATTCTCTGGCTTAGTCCTGATAATCCATTCTCACAACACTTCGAACAGTTTTTCACAGTAAAATAAACATTTTTTGTTAAGCAAGCATAGCTGATAACCTTACACAAAAGCAATTATTGCTGCATGTAATCTAATTTCTTTAAATTCGGATCTTGAATTTTTGAAACTGTATTTTGCAGAAGAGTTCACTCATGATTTAGGTAATAGAAGAAACATCTGTATTTTCTTTAGCTGTTCCCTGGGATTTAAATAGTCCAAAGAAAGCTGGTAAATTTTGAGAATTTTGATCCTTAACCTGCTTTCTTCCTATTTTTCCTGATTCCATTAATTTTCCCATTAGTACCCCCTAGTGTTGCTGCAAAGTAGGGCAGTATGATCCTTGCTCTGAATAATTCTCTGGAACATCCCCACTGGTTCCACTGTGAGTAATTGACAAAAACCATGATTTATTTTGGGAAGTGAGCACAGGTTGCTCAACCTCTGTGAAAGTTGGCAACAGGCTGTTGTGCTTGTTAAAAGGGTGCAATGCATGGGACTGCTGGTCCCTGGTCCACATGGATCACAAATAGAGTAATCTAAAGAATGGGATAATTCATTTGTTTGGCCTTTTGGAGAGTGGATGAGGGAAGGGGCTCACTTCTTCTGTTGAAAATACCAGTCTTGGAAAATAATGCATCTGTCACTGGCTGGGAAAAGCATTTCAGCCCAGTGAAGATATTAAACTGAGTAGGAACAGGAGTTACCACTGGACTGAAGTAACATCTGATCCACCAGCAAAACACCTTTGTCCTTGATAATGTGTCTTTTCTGTATTTTATGTGCTGGGCTTGAAACCTGCAGGTAGAATTTTTAAAGTCCATGAAAAACAGATCTATGTCTCTGATAAGAGTGTTGTCCATGGTATCCCAGAAAAAAAAAAAATCTTCAAAATTGTATTGTGCAGTTATGGTCTATTTAAATTTGAGATTGAGAGGAAAATTCTGAAGAGGATTTATCTTCTATTTTCATTGGATCTAGAATTGAGGTCATTTTTTTAATGATAAAACTAATTTGGATCCATTCCCTAGTTGATTGTTTAAACTGTTACATACATTAGGAACTCTTAGAAGCTGTTACTGAAAAGGAATTGATGATAAAATAATTTAGCATTCTTTTAGCACCACTGGCTGGTTGGACCAGGCTGGGGTGTCAGAAAAAAATGATAGCTTTTCATACCTCATTTTAAGGTGATGGTTTAAGTGAATCTTTTTATCCTAGAATGCTTTTCAAACATTCCTTAATTTCATTATTTTTACACAGAGACTAGAAATACTTCAAATATTTGAAACTTGCAAACAGCCTTCTTGTTCAGCAGTGTTCTTCTCCCACCAATCACTGACTGGTGTTCCAGTTTTTTTTTTTGTAGGCATACTAATATAGATGGTTTTCATCAACAAGACATAACTAAGTAGTTTTCCATGGGGATAGGAAGAAAAGAGGACATCAAAGAAGTGCTTCACTCTTCTGTTTTTAACATGAATATGTTAATTTTTTATGCACTTCAACCATGTTTTATTTAAAATATGAAATGATATTAAAATTAATAGGAAGAATTTATATGGGAATCTAGGCTGGTTTTTTGTCAGCCACCTCCTTTTTTAATAAAGGACTATTGTGATATTATTATATTACTATTATATAAATCATTATAAATTTTACGTTCATAATTTTCACTGTCTACTATCACAAATTATTTAATTTGGCTTGCCCAAAGAACCTTGATCTTGATGAGGGAAAGCTTTTTACCCTCTAAATGGTAATAAGTACTTTCCCAGAGGAATTTTGATTTTGCTGATCTCTGAATACTTAAATATGCTTAAAGACAGTTTCTTGAAGTTATGGCATGAGCAAAGATGGCTTACAGCCAGAAATGGATTATTTGGGGGATTGAATTCTGTGATGTGATGTTAGTAGAAGCAGGTTTTCTTTTATATTTCTTATGTCTTACTCTTATCTTACAGGGTCAAGAAAAGTATGGGTTATTAAATGTGACAAAAATCACAGAAAATGGGAAGAAAGTTCGGTAAGTCTTGGACTTGAAAAGTGCATGTGCTTAGGGTTTATCCAAGGTCTTTTGTATTAGGACAGCATACTGGGGTTTGCAACTTCTTACTTTTTGTGTGAATTTGCCTTAGAGGTTTTCCTGTGTGACACAGCTTAACCTTAGCCCATGTGTTTGTCCCAGTGAGCTAAAGCTGATGGACTGCAAAGAGCCAGAGGCTCATGGATCAGGGCTTCACACAGGCCAGCCTTTTCCTGAAGGGGCATTGATGAGAGACAGCTCTTTAAAATGGGATTGATTCATTGATTGATTTACTGAAGAACAAGTCTGTATAGGTTATAGTGTGCCTTGTTCCTTGGATAAAATCAGTGTAAGAGGAGCTTTCAGACTTTCACTTGCTGTCCTTTAACATTGAAGGAGCGTACATCTGTGTGTTCCTTATTCTCCCTTCACTATGCTTGTGAAGGCTTTGGAGAAGTGTTTTGCCCAGTGTCAGTCTCCTGTAGGTGATTGACCTAATTTCCAACTTTCCTCTGCGTCCCAGGCAGCAATTTGCACTATAAATCATAATGTGTAATCAGGTGATGCTGTCTAACTGCATTTCTGGTGTTTTGAATCAATGGCAAATACTGCAGAGGTGTGGCATCCTCAGAGTTAATTGAGATTTGCTTCTTGCCTTTTCCTCCCTTTTTATTATTTTTTGGTTAATTTAATCTTTTAGATCTATAGTGTGTTCTGTCTAGTTCAGTGTTTTCCAGAGTTGTGATACATGAAACATGCTTGTTCTGAGGATTAAATAGCCAACACCCAGCTGTTGTTGTAGAGCCACCCTGACCTAGTCCAGTCTGGCTGGGCAGCACATCTGACCTCCAGCCTGGCTCCTCAGAGTTCTACTGAGAGTTTGCTAGGGCTGGGTAGACAGCAGTGTGTGTGAGCTGCTGCTGGTGCAATGTGCTGTCTTCATTTATGTTGCATCTGCTGGAATCATTGATCTGGATTATTGCACTGCTGAACAGAAAGATGCATCGTGGCCATCCTGTCACTTTGAGACCTGCTAAGTAATAATTCATGGGGAGTGGGAATTGATATTCAGGGCTTGTCAAGATTTTTTTTTTAATAACCTCAGGAGGACAGGTCTGCTGGCATAAAATCAAATACTCAGACAACTGAAACAACTTGTTCTTTCTCTTAATTTTTCAGATGTGTAGGAAGTACTTTTTTGCCAATATAAATGAGCTTATTACATAAACATGGGACAGTTGCATCTCAGATCAGTGAATTTCAGAATTATGCAGTAGTTTGGCATGTTCTATTAAGTACACAGGGAGCTGAGCGTTCCAGATTAGCCCCTTTGAAATTATAATTGCATGGTGTTCTCTTGGTGTACTGCTTCTACTACTAATTAGCTTTGTTTGAGTTAGACTTTGATGGTCAGGCTGGGATTGTTAACATATGTTTCCTTCTACAAATATGATAGCAATTAAGACTTACTGATGCCACTAATGACTGTATATGTGCTTAACTATATTAACTTACAGGTCAGCTGAGCAGCAATGATCGACGGGTTAAATATCTGCTTTCAGAGTCAATTTATTTTATGTTTGTTTACAATTATTTACAGAAAGAATTGGATGTCATCATGGGCAGTGTTACAAGGGTCATCACTGCTGTTCACTAAAACCCAAGGAAGTGGAACTGGCTGGGTAAGCCCAGGAACAACCCCCACCCTCACTGAAGTGTTAGTCATGTAAAGCACCATAAACTAAAGCCCTCTTACTTGCAGGGCCTAAATACCTATATACATATATATGTATATATATATATACATATATATGTATATATGTATATATGTATATATATATACATATATATGTGTATATATATATATATATATATATACACACCTGCACCTAATACAGAAAAAAATACCTGTGTAGAAGTTGATATAAAATAGTTTCACATAACTATAATGTAATTATGATGTAGAATAAGAAGAAAACCAGTTGTATATATGTATTTTTGGCAGGCAAGAAACTGATAACATTTAGGTGTTTCTTAGGCTTGAAGTTATTTCTCCAGGCCAAATACTTTGGTGTTCTTTACTAATGTGTTTGTCTGAACAGTTTGTGTGTTTTACCATTCTTGGATTTTTTTTGTAAACTCCAGGTAATTTTGAATGTGATACATATAATAAAGAAAATAGTCTGACACATGGCTTCTTGCCTTGGCCTGTTTGAGCAATGCAGTGTTATTGTCTTATGATTTAGTCTTTGTCTTGCTAGATTCCATATTTTGTTCTTGGTCTTCATAGTGCATGATAAGTACTTGTACTTATTTTGTTGTCTGATGAAGACCAAAAGAGAAACATCACACTGAACATGACGATGATTCAATTTTTTAATCACCTCTAGTGTAATAGCACTATCATTAAATTTGTATTTATCCAGCTGCATTCCTGCATTAGTAGGTATAGAAATGGCTCTTTATATTTGGCTTTCATAGCCTCTTTTGGAGGTCTGATATTAAACTGTGTGGATCTCCTCTAATAAGTAAAGACAGACCAGAGCCAGTGTTCATTATTTTCATGTATTGTCATGTGAATTCCAGCAAAATTGCCTCTTACAGATCTGTGCTATCTTGCTGTGCTTTACTGGTCTTTCTACCTGCCTCCCTTTCTCCTGCTGTGCCTCATTATGGATAATGAATTGGAATTGACAGTTCCTTTCCATAGTATTGAGTTTTTTTTCAGATCTGTAAATATATTTTTCCCCCCTTCTGCAGAAGGGGTGGCTGGAAGAAAATAGACGAGGATAGATAAATAAAATTTGGAGTAGAAGAGAATGAAAAAGGTAAAGCTGGACAAGATGATCATCAGAGGGAGGAAAGAAAAACAATAAAGATGAAAGGCATAAGAGGTCAGTTCCACTGTATGGCAGGAAGTGGATTTTGGTCACTTCTGTGATTGACTTTTGCAGCCAAAGATCCAAAAAGTGTTTCAGTTTTAGATATTAATAGGCATATTGCAAAGTAAAAGTTCTGCCTATGTAGCTAGTCAAGTTCCAAAATCTCATTTACAGCTACTAATACTCTTAATTCAGATGTGGCTGTAAATCAAAAGAACTGTACTTTACAGCTGTATGTTCATATCATTAAAACACACAATGCTAAACTCTTCATGAATATATGATAATGATGATGTGTGCCTAAATTAATTATCCATAAAAGATAAGCTATAAGCAGAGTTGCATGATTTATGGGCACTAGTGTAAGTCATGTTATGCCAGATAGAATAATTTAAAAATAAATAAAAATCTTAACAAATAAATTTAAAATTAAAAATGTGTAAATCCTTTTGATAATTTAAGTGGAGCAGAAGTCCCATGGTCAGAATATTTCTGTGAGACCCTATCAATTGTGTGTAGTGTAGAGCACTAGAGTAGGGTCAGCAAAATAGATATCAACAGTACAAAGAGAATAAAATGAAGCTGGAAATATTAAAAGAGAATCTCTCTCAAGAACCTAATGTTTTACATCTGCATGATCATAGCTGACTTTGTAGGTACGTAATTGAGTGTTCAGCACACACTCTTCTTGGTCTCTGTAGGCAATTAATTTTTGTTTTTTAGGTACTCAAAATTCCATCTCTCAAACTTTGCTCTGTGTCTATATTTTGATAAGGTGAAGTCAAGTCTAACAGTGTGACATATGATAAGAATTACATTTCCTCTTCACCTTATGAGAATATTTAGCATTCATCTAGTGATTGATATGACCATATCTTCTTTTTTTGTGCATTGTTTTTTGACTTCATCACTCTTCTTCCTTTTTCTCATCAAGTCATTTTGCCAAGGGGCCTCAATTCCTGAGCTCTTGCTCTCGCTGCTTTCTTCTTGGAAAAATGCTCTCAGTCATCGACCTGCTGTCACCTATGTAAACTCTGCCCAAGTTTCAGCTATCACTGTATGTGTTCTTGTTGCATGCCTCTTGTCACTGTAAGGCTATTTGCCACTAATCCTGAAAGTAAATAGAATTTTTCCAAGATTTTGTTTTGACACTACATATAACAGCTCATGTATCTTGTTTGCTGTTTTTGAAAGTCATCCAAGGTGCAGATTAACACAAGTTTATTGCAATAATCCTGTTATTGTTCCACTGGAACAAAGTAGAAAGCATACCTAGTTGATTGGTGCTAGAATTATAATCCCAAATTTGCCTACTGTTTGAACCACTAGTGTCTTGACTAATAAGCAGCATGATATTCTGAATTTTTTAACAGATATTTTGTCTGATTCATTCTAACACAACTAATTTGGAATCTTTTTATGGTGCCTATGATACCTTTGATACAATGGTGTACATGTTATTTGATAATTCTAGCTGTAATGGGAATACCCAAAAATGTAAATGTTATGCATGAAGAGGTGAAAGGAAAAGAGCACAAGGATGTTCTGGCAATATTCCACATATAGAAAGCTGATGTAAATTTGTAGGATTTTTATATGTAATTTAAGCATCTGTAGTTATATTTTGAAAATGCCAAGCACAGAAGAGCCGCCTATCAAGAATTCATTAATTAACCTTGTGTTTAAAATGATGCAACTGTCTTTTTCTTGTTTGTGAAATAAATTGCTCTGTATGTGGAAGCCTGGAACAGATAACTTGTGGACAGTTTGGTAGCCTTGTAAAAGGCCACTTATAATAAGAAGATTGGATGTTTTTTAAAAGAATTTTTCATTCAGTTTTTGGTGTGAATGAGATGTATTATTGTCAAAATGACAGAGCTTCATAAAGCAAAGAAAATGGCAACTGCTTAGAAGGATTCATCTGTCAGCTGTCTGTAATAGTGACATGCCCTCAGTGACAAGTACAGTGGTGGCAAACCAAGCCTGTAAACTTCCCAAACATCATGGAAATAGATGCTTTTCAAGATTCAGCTGAGCAAACTCTTGTTGATGTTACACAACTGTGATTTTAGCCAAGGATGTTATGTGTACATTACCACAGTTCATCAGTATTGAACTGCTGATTATGCAGGAGCTCAGATGCTTTTGTGAAAACTTTTTGGAATGCAAATGGTCCTATCAGTCTGGTTAAAAACAATCCATCATTTTGCTGTGACAATAAAGAATTTCCACACACCCCCCCTTTTTTTTGCTTAAGCTGTAGTTTTGAAACTCCCCTACCAGCCAAAAAGGTGCATCTGTCTCCACAGCTTTCTTTCCACAGTCCATCCATGGATGAGGAGGACTTGGAATTAGAGCATCCTACCCAACTCTTATTAGAAACATAATTACAAGAATGTCAGGTGTCATTTGTACATCCAAAGTCTTCCAATAAATAATTTCCAGTTCTATTTCCAAAGAGTGCTAGAATGTGTCACAGTTCAGACTGTGTGGTTTGTCCCTGTGCAGGCTTCCAGGACTTGGAGAAAATCTTTAAAAGATTGAAAAGGCCTTCTATTTATTGATGTCAAACACATCTTTAAGGCTATCCTTAAGCTGCACAGCATCCTCTCTATCTAAAACAAAGAAAGCACCCTATTCTTTCAAAACAGTTATCTCTCCCATGCAACCAGCATAAGTACATCCCATGACTATGTTTTTGTCCAAAAAAAGCTGTCAGAAGTGACTGTGGGACAGCTTCATATCTGGGACAGCTGGCAGCACCACATGCAGACCTCTCCCTCTTTCTGTCTTCCACTGCTGCCCTTTCCAATATTCCCAGGCAGCTCAAAAGAGGAATCCAGTAAGAGTAAGGTGTCTGCTCAGTAAGAGCTGGATTTCTCTTGACTGGTGCTGACTAGGTAGCACTGTTGAAAGCAGACTCGATATCTGTGTGGCAGCAGATGCAAAAGGAAAGGCTTTTTTGAGCTCTGTCAGCAGAACCTGCTGGCTTCAGGAGGGTTCAGTTGCCTTCAGCAACCTTTGTGTGCAGGTGGTGTGAGCAGCCCTGTGCAGCACTTGCTCCTGAAAGCTTTGAGGAGGGAAATGGCTGCTGGCATCTCATTTTCATAGATCTGGGAGCAGAAAAGAACCTTGACAGGAAAGCTCAAAGGAGAGCCTGCATGGTAAACTTAAAATGTCCTTGAATAAAAAGGTTGTGACAAGAATGTAATGTGTTGGTGTTTCAGAAGAGCTTTGCAGGGTAGCTGGATTATTTGCTTGGGTTTCCCCATCCTTGGCTCTCACACAGCAGTTTGGCCAACATTTGAGTGAAGGAGTGGTAAAAGTCTTCTTTTTTTTCCCTTTTGGCTTTAGTTTTTGCTTTCTTCTGTGCTTCTCTGAAATACTGAGGGGACTCAGGCCAAAAAGAGGGGTACAGTTTAAAGCTGGAGGTAGTGCTGAAATCTGTCAGGTGTGGATTCAGCAAGCTAATGTAGTGGAGGGCTTTTCTTTTGGTCAAAACAGCACTGACAGGTGACATTTTTTTTCTTGGTATGTGCTGATGTCACCTGTAGCAAGTCCTGTCCTGTGAATCTCAGTATCATGTGGGCTGTGGTTTTAACTAATCACCCCCCTGCCCCAATCCTGTAGAGGACTTTGGCACTAGTTTCCTGTTCTCTCCAGTGCCAAACTCTATAAATTGATTTAATTTTTTTCCAACACGCAGCAAGATTGATCTAGACAGCCAGGCAGTGCGTCTGGGACACTTTGGGTGTGTGTGCAGCAGTTATGTGACTTTCTCTTGAACAGGCAGCTGCTGCAAGAGCAAAAATGGCCCAGAGATTGCTCTTTACACTCTGCTGCTGAGTTGGGCTTCTCTCAAAAGCTCTACTATAATCAATGAGAAATGTTCTTGGATGAGGTATCTTAGAATTAAGTTTGAAAGTGGAAGATGGTGGGGATTTTTTTCCCAAGTGCTAATTGGCATTGGGTGAATTAGAAGCACAGCCCTATTCTGATATTTCATGAGTAAAATAAAGAAGTTAAGATGCTGCTTTCCATTCAACACTTCATTGCCCTTAGGACTCTAGACTGGAGATTTTCCAGTGGTAAACAGCCTTTCTGAAACACAATTAGCATTAATTAACATCCATGCTGGGAGTTTAATCAGAAGCAGCAGATTAGTCCTGTTTTCTGAACCATCTTTTCTCCCCTTGGGTATGGCTGTTCTTGCACAGGCTGGAAACTTGTGTTTGCAGCAAGGAGCTTGTCCTGGGGCTTGGGTCCCCCAGAGCTGTCACGGGAGCAGCACTCACACATCAAAGGCTTCGTGAAGAAATAAGAATCTTTCTGGGGGAGCAGATGCTACAAGCTTTTCCTGGAACTACAGCATGAAATTTCTGTGCTGTAAACTGAGGGACTTCCAGCTTTTCCATATTTTACTCATGTCACTCGCAATTAGAGCTTTTTGTTTGTGTGGGCCGCTGAACTGGTTTCCTTGAGGAATTACATTTCAAAGCTGTGTGGTATATGTTGAAATCATAGTAAAAGTACTTTATTTTAAAAAATTCTGATAGCTTATATAAATGTGAAGGTAGGAGGTAAGAATAGCTCCCTGAGGTTTTCCTCCAAATTGTTTGAAGGAGTTACTTGTGGGTTATTTGCTCTTTAGTAGACAGACAGTGAGTTCTGTTTACTTGGTACGACATACTCCAGTATTGCAATAGAAGCGCTACAGAAAAGTATAAGTGTTGGGGGGTAAATGTTTTTAAAATATTATAAATAGAGAAATGTACAAACTGAGAGTGCTCTTTCAGTGTGGATGGATGTGATTCCTGTCCAGCAAGTCTACTGTTTCTGGTTTGATTTTTGGTTTTGTATACAACCGCTGATTAAGTGGCAGAATGTTGGGGGGTGTTTTGTTCAGTTACTTATTAGCTGGTTTTGTTTAAAGCTTGGAACTATCTTGGCTAAAATCAAGCTACAGTCAAATGTTGTATGGACTTCTGCCATTAGTCATAGGAAAAAAATCTCTGCTGGAATCTGATTGGCATTTAAATTTGTAGAATTTTGAGGGCTTTAAGCTGAGCAGCTTGTAACAGTCGTGCTTAAAGGTTGTTCTGTGGAAGGTTTTTCATTTTCCTGGTGTCATGCCTGTTGATTCGTGGCAAAGTACTGTATCTGGTCTAAGTTGTACAGACTGTAAATAATACATGTTACATTTAAAAGATTGCAAGACTGTAAAGAATTTCCTCAGGTTTAATTTTATCATCACTGTTTGTAATTTTTTCCAGAAGTTTGGTGTTAATCAGTCTAAGCCAGAATTTACAGTGGATCTCAAAGGGGCTTTGATTGACTGGGCCTCGAAGGACAAATCCAGCAAAAAGAATGTTATTGAGGTAAATTATTTTATTTAAATGCAGAATTATATGCACTTCAATTACTGATGTATGAAATTTTCTTTAAGCTTAAAATTAAAACCTCATAAAACTGAGTTTTATCCACATCTACCTGCTTAAATGTAGCTGTTAGTACCTGCAAGAAATGCCCATTTTTAATATGGCTGTATGGGATATGTTTTGCAGTTTTAAGCAGACTGTTAAAGACTGTTCTCCCTGGTAAATGTTCTGGAGTGTCTGTGTATTAGCTAACAATTTTGCCAGTGAGAAGGTTAATTTTATTTTAATTATTTTACTTTTGAACTATTGTGTGTTTATCACTTCTGATGATATCCGTTTCTATTTCTTTAAAGCTAAAAACCCGCCAAGGTACTGAGCTCTTAATTCAATCAGATAATGACAGCTTCATTAATGAGTGGTATAAAGTTCTTAACTACACCATCAACAATCAGGTATGTATTTGTATCATGAAGGTTCTGTTTTCACAGTAATATTATTTAGTAAACTAATTGATATAACAACTTCTAAAGTTTCATGTGCATCTTCATTTGCTGATTTTCTTGAGAGCAGGCAGGAGTTTGAGGATATGGCAGTTCTTCTTGGTGGTGGTAAGTGAAATATAACTAATAGTAGCAAAGGGAGAAAGATGGTCCACTAGCTTAAGATGCAGAAGGTGTGGGCTGACATCCATCTGAGAAATGAACTTACTTCTCTGGCCAAATACTTGTTCTGTCTCAGTGACCTGAAAGGTTCTGATAGAGAGGGAATGAAAGGGGGAGGATGGCCAAGGGGCAGCTTAATGACATACATTTATTAGCATTTGATACTGCCCTTCACTTATTATGGCTGCACTGAAGTGCAGATTAAAAGTCCTGGCAAAATACTGTATTATCTCTTCTTATCTGACAGCATAATGCCAAGTATTTAATTATCAGAGAAGTGCTCAGGTGTTTGCTTTTGATATGCCAAATAGGATTAACAATTTTTTAATTCAGAAGTTGGAGGAGATCTTGGAGAAAATATTGCTCTCTATCAAGTTTGCTTCATGTATATTCTTACTTTCTAATAGTTCTAGGCTTGGCTGCTGTCCCTAATCTCCAGTTTTGTTACTTTCAATGCCAGTCAGTGTCTTTGATTTCTCTTAGCTCTGTTAGTGCTTTTCACATATGGGTGTTTTCCACCAAAACACAGCAAGTTGATATGAATGGTTGAGTTTCTTTCTGAGCACTCATGGCTTAGTTCCTAATCTGCTGTCTCCTGGTATGGGAATGTCATGGCCCTTAATACCCTGGCAAAGCAGAGTCACTCAGGGACCCCTTCTCCTGTCTGCCCTGTGTAACACAACTGAGGCCACTCCTTCCCTGCTTAAAAAAGAGTGAAGATGGAAAGGCTGAGATATGCTGAGATGTGGGGTGTTACATGTTAGGTTGAGGAATGGTGGAATAAGGAGATTTTATCAGCATTCTGGAGGAAATGGTGATGGATACTGCTGGGAGCTGGTAGCCAAGAGACCCAAGACTACAAGGCATAAGTCAAGAAAGTGCTTTAGAGTACCTGATAATCTGAAGCATTGAAGCTTTGGGTACAAAAATCCATCAGATCTAAAGCCAACTTTTAATTTAGGAAAGTTTATGGTAATAGCAGCTGTGATCTCTTTCCCATGACCAAGGTACTATTGCTAGCATGACCAGATCTTCTTCAAAAGAAAAAACAGATCAGATTCTGTTCTCTTTGCTCCCTCAGGCTCTGTTGTGGCAATGTCCTGTACAAGAGGAACCTCCAAAGGATGTGGCTGCTCTTTTTTAAACATGGAAATTTTCATGTTATTACTTTAGACTTGTTGCATAGTACGAACTAGATCCCAGCTGACTTTTTTCCAAAGCATTTAATAGTTTTAAAATATGCCAATCCTAAAAAGCTTTGAGGCCTCTTGAAGAGTGGCAGAGGATCCTTAATGGGGACATTATTTGCCAGTTGAATATATTGATCTGTGATGTGTAAAAAGGTTATCTAGAGCTTTGGAAAAGGAACAGGAATGAAGGTGTTTAAAGGTAACAGATTAAAGTACAGCTTAGTCCAGGAAGTCATGCTGCTGCTCAGTGCTCTGGAGTGCACAACCTTGCCTCATTTTTTAGGATTTCCTTCCTTGTAAAAGAAAGCACTCTGCAGACAGATTTTGGAAACTGCATAGCAGTCCAGTTCACTTCAGTTGAAGTGAAGTAAGACATGCACAGGTTGGGAGGGGAATATGTTGTACTGAAGCTGAGGAAGCTTCTTTCCCCATTTCCTGGTATGTCTGCAGTCACACACATAGCCTGGGCTGCAGGTGAGATAGCAGAGTCTGGAATCTGCCTCCACACTTCAGCATGATCTGTGATTTCACTTGACAATGTTTAATGAGAATATGCTGATAGCAGGAACAGTGGGAGACACTGGTACACTTATTTTTCAGAGTGAATTCAGTGTATGTTTTGACAGTAGTGAGATTTTCCAACTGATGGTTCTATTTTCTATCAAAAAAATTTTACTTAAAGAGAAAACAAATTGGGTAAATGCTTTAGAAATTTTTTTCTTCTCCATCAGTCAGGCATTTCTGTGGCAGACCACTAAACAGCTGATGTTTGTCTATTGGATATGGAAAATAAGGCCAACCAAAAACCATTTCTGTTGTTTATGGGTTGATGTAATGAAGTGTTATCATGAAAGACTGATTGTACTTTGTTCAATGTCCAACAACATTTTCTTTATTGAGTCTTATGAATAAATAGTGTTTCTCAAAGTTACTCACTCTGCCAATGAGAATTGTCTCTGAAGATGTTTAACATCTAGAGTTCAGGAAAGAACAAACTGAATGTCATTTTAGGGGGAGAAATTGTGTACTGTAGAACTGTCTGCAGGAAATGTGTGTGTTAATGCTGTATTATCTGAACTGGCAAACTGAGCACTGCAAATCTTCTTAAATCCCACAGGTAATAGAGTCTGATGAAGCATTAGATGATGAGGTACCAGATTCCCCTGGAGTGGAAAAACAAGACAAAGAGAAAGAGAAAGAAAATAAAGACTCTAAGAAGCTTCGTTGTGAGTTGAATTTTCCATTAATTTAATCTAGCGATGGCAGTTTTCATTTTCTGCATCTTCAGTATTTTGTGTAAATAGGGAAGAATTCAAAAGGACAGCTAAAAATGAAACTACTGGAGTTTGGAAACAATCTTAATATAGTTCATTCTGCATCTTGGTGCCACTTGGTAAATTTTCTTCTATGTTTTATTAATCATACTTTAAAAAGGGAAGAAGAAGAAAAGAAGTGTGAAATGTCTTTAGCTCCTGTTGTATGACACATTTAAAACAGGAGAAAATAAGCAGTGGTGAAATTAATTATTTTCAGGTTGTTGTCAAATGCATAGAAATAGTATCTGACTTACCAGGCAAACTGTTTTCTCTCCTTTCCTTCCAGGCGCTTATATGAAATTTTCAAAAAAGTATTTATTTTTTTCAAGATAGTTAACCTAATGGGAAGCAGGACTGGTTTTGAAACATAGCTGCACTTGTAAATTTCCACATCAATTCCATACATAAGCTACTGTTTAGTTGGTTTTGCAAGTGTTCAGTGATAGGGTTGTCTCTTGGTAGTTTGAGAAATGGATGCTATTTACAAGGAGTTCCAGAAAATTAAGGAAAAAATTAGGGATGAGTTGCAAATTTGAGTAGATTTTTTGTGTTTTGGAACGTAATTGTTTTTTTCTTTAATGCTGGTTCTTTGGCTGATAAATGCAGTGTTGGTTCTGTGGGTAGTAATGCCAAATGTGTTTCTGTTTTCAGCAGTGAAAGCACCCAGCAATATAGACTCCACAGATCAGAAAAAGACCAAAACGAAGCTCAAGAAGTTTCTTACACGGCGTCCTACATTACAAGCTGTCCGTGAAAAAGGCTACATTAAGGGTAAATGAACCTTTTTAACAAAGGACATAATTTGAAAAGCTGAATTTAGTAGTTCATGTGTAAAATGGGGTTAAAATGGTCTAGTTTCAGAGTAAAATACATGTGTATAGTTGGTTTAACAAAAGTCTTGGATGTATAGTGGAACTGGTGATTGCTGTACTTCTGAGTGCTGTACTGGCCATTAAGCTGCTCGGAGGATGCCTCTCCCTCGGCTCCGTGCTGGCCGAACTGCAGTGAGAACTGGGGGCCCAGGAGCCCCTTTGGACTTGGACTCTCTAGCTAAGAAGCACTGCATTCCACCCTTCTGAGCTGGAAATCCAGATATCTGACCCTCATTTGTGCAAACAGGGGAAGGAGCAGCCCTTTGGGTACAAAGCTGAGTGCGTGTGCTCACCCAAGGGTGTTTTAGTCCAAGTGGAACCAGACAATCATGTGCCATATCATAAGAAATTAAATATTTAGGGAAACCAGGATGAGGTTACAGGAGTCTTAACTCAAACATCTTTTTCCCATAACTTTTTTTGAATGTATACATTATTTTAATTGTTTCAGATACTCTTGAATCAAAGTTATGAAAGATTTCTTTTTGTCACAATTTGACAAAATGGTATTTGCACAGGTTTCAGTTAATGTGTTTGTGTAAATTATTGACTTGGTACTCATTGTAAAACTTCATTTATTTATTTATTTGTATGCTTTAGCAGGACTTGTAGGTGGTGCTCTACTAGGGTCAAAATAGCATATGGGTAGGCAAATACCAGACAAATCCTACTGTGATTTGCCTCACCGCATACTTTAACAGGTGTGCTTCTGTTGCATGTGGCATTTGATATATTTGTGTATCTGCAAATATAATTTACTTGTAAATGATGGAAATTTTGTTTGGAATAAGGGAGCATTATTCCCAGACTTTGACATTTTGCTCTGCTTTGCAACTTAATATTCATGTCATGGCTCAGTGACATAACTTCTGACATTGGCAACAGTGAACACTAAGCCAAGTTTAACTTGTACATGTGCGTGCTAATGACTGGATTTTTAATAAAGGCATTAAGGAATGAGGAGTTTGGTTTTTATTTAAAAGCATGGTATAAGTTTTAAAAGTTGGATGGGCACTATACAGCTTTACATTGATTGTATGAATGAAGAATACAGAAGTCTTCATTTAAAAGCCCAGCGTACTTTGGTGGCTGCTGCAGAACAAGCCTAGTAAATGGAAAGCTTGGCAAATCCAGTATGAGCAGAAAAACTAGTGAAAAGTTCTGGAAGAAAAAAAATCCACTTGAAACAGCATGCACTAAGTGGAGAAGGAACTGTGCAAAAGTTTTGTTACATGGAAAATCAAAAGTACAGTTATTACTTTTAAGATGTGAAGAAAAAATACTACTTCTGTATATGTTGAAATTATTAAAGTCAAAGGCAATTGTAGCAACTTATTTTATTACATACTACTATTTTCTTCTGCTAGCTAATCTGCATTGCTTTACCTGCCACAGCTGCATGCTAGCCTGGCTTTCTGCTGCGTGGGCTTTTTCAATCCTTTGCTACTGATTCTGCTTATAAAGCTCGCTGCGTGAGTAGCTGCCACAGCACCGAGGTGGTGTGGACCTCTGGCCTTATCACTTCCAGCTAAGAATGCCATTAAATGCCCATTTTCATACTGTAAAATTGGTTTGGTGTGCTGTTTGGGTTTCCCAAAGCACTAGTCAAGATGTAAGAGTTGTTAATTTACTGAAATTACTGAACATGAAAAATGGGCTAGGTGCCGTGCATGATGCAAATGCAAGAGCAGTCTCTCTCTTGCAGAAGCTCTGAAGTAAGACACACCAGATTCTGGGAAGATGGCCACTTATGTACCTAATTTAACAGAGTAAACAAACCAACAAACACCCCTTCCCTTTAAGAGTGGAATCTTTGCTTCTGTCTCAAGACCCCATGTCACCTTCATCTGAACAGAAGAGGCCATCTATTATTTTGGCATCTTTGATGAAAGCCATAGAAATGGATCTATCAAAGGTTTTGGTGATAACAATCTTAGCAAGAAGAATTTACATGCTGCTAATTCACTGAGACATTGCAAGATTCTCCTCTCTGCCCAAGCTAATTTTCAATTTTGCTTCACTTTATGATGGAAAATTCTCCCCCTGGATTGTGCAGTTTTGAAAATAAGATTCAGATTTACCATTGCCCATAAATATTTGTATTTAGATTCTGACCTTGCAGCCAGGTTGCCTATGCATGGTTAGACTTGCATCCATTCAGAGCTCTGAGGTAAAAGGCTGTCATTTACAAATTTGCATCAGAACTTAATAATGTCAGAAGACTCTACATTAAAGTAAATTAATATGTAATGCTGTGTTAAACAGTGGATGCAGGAAAGATGACATTTTGCAGGGCTCTTTCCCAAGCAATGCCAAAAGCTTTCACACCGGTTAAAGTTCATAATCTCTTTGAATTTTTAACAAAGATTGCAATAAATGCATGTTGATCTTGGGACAGGAATGGAGTGTAACAGGACACATTTGCATCCATTACATTTCTTATAACATTATTGATGAAATGACTCATAAAGTATCACCTGATGGATTAAAAGGATTTCAGTAGCAAAACTTCCTTTCTTGTGTAGCTGCTGACACTCTTCTTACTGGGAGCTTTTCTCGCTGGGAGCTGCTGAGAACTCTTTTCAAAACTTTCCTATTTCCTCTCCAATGCTGCAACAATTGTATCCAGTAGACTTTGCCCTTTGTAGAGGTTTGTTTTAACCTGAACTAGTTCTGTCACTCGTGTCCTGTTCCACTGTAAATCAGTCTCTTTACTTGGTTCCAGATCAAGTTTTTGGTTCAAATCTCACCAGCTTGTGTCAAAGAGAAAACAGCACGGTGCCAAAGTTCGTGAAGCTGTGCATTGAGCATGTTGAGGAACATGGTATGGTTGAATTTTTTGTTTACAAATCTCTCTAGCTCACCACTCTTAATGTTGAACGTTAAATCTTAAAATGCTGTTGGTTTATTTGGGGAAGCTAATCTGAGACTTGTATCTGGAGTTAGCATTGGGTTTTCAAGAGTGAGGACACAGGTGGGATCCAAAGTGGGGAGAGGGAAGAAAATCTTATATCTGAGAACCTAATCTTCTTGAGTGTATTTCAAGCTGAGGAAAAGGCAGGACAGCCCCCTGGCAGCAAGGCTCCAAAGGAAGAGGGGAGTACAAGAAGTAGTAGAAGAGCTCAGCTCATCAAGTTTTCTTTTTCAGATTAAAAGTGAGACTATTGAAATGCAACCATTCATTTTTGGAAGATTTAAGCATGCTAGCAGTCACTTCTTTTAAAAATGCCTTGCAATGAACTTTTAAGAAAAAGTTCTGTTCCTGCTCTGTGTATGCACTGACTGCCAGAAGACCAGCCTGCTTGTTTGATGCCCTTCAGCCAGTTACACAAATTGCTGTGTTTTATGCAATTCTGGAGATTATCAGTGTCCACATATTGACTCCGTTTTCTTTTGCTTTGATTGAAAACTATGTATTTCCTACCTAACAAGTGAGAACACTTTGTTTGAAAGCTACATGTGACATTCTGGGTTTTCTGCTGTAAAGCGCATCTTCACATTTTTGTTGAAAATTTGTTGGTTGTGACTTCTAGCTTGGCTGTAGTCTCTGTGGGTTTTCTTGCCTGTTTCTTGCTGTTGTCTTTGCCTTATCTCTTGGAAAAGATGACTGAGAGGGGATTATGGAATCTCCATAATCATCATTCAGATATTTACCAGTCTGTTAATCTGAGAACAGTCCCTTGAGTATCAGGGTAAGTGTTACAGGGGAGTACATGTGAATTCTAAGGCACCTTCCATGGGATCTTCATTTAGCCTCTAGTCCTCTTTGTCAGTGTTTCTATCTTATGGCCTGGGAGGGGAGAAAAACTGCTTCCATTGCATTACTCCAGTCTGACAAACTGCCACCTTGCTTGTGGCTGCAGGCTTTATTCCATTTGTGATCTGAAGATTGTGAGAAAGGAATTTGCTCCTTGCTTTGTTCCTTTTTTTTGGTTTTTTATTTTTTTTTATTTTAAAGGCAGGACTGCAGTGAAGATAGTGAAGTTTTCCTTTTTTAAATACCTGAGGGGAAGCTGACAGAAATGAACAGCTTTTTTTTCCTACCTCTCCAAGTCTTCTTCCTTCTGCCAATACACTTCAGATCAGTTCTTTCTGTAGTGGATTATGGGGAAAAGGGATATGTCAGATGGTGCTGGTAACTGTGCTCAGTTGCATCAGACAACTCCTTGAGGAGCTACAGGGACTTGCAGGTATTCTGGCAACACTCACCCTCTCAGTGGCACTGACTCACCTGCTGCATCCAAGTGGCTTTTCAGATAAATTCGTTACCTCCTAATCACTGCTGAGTAACTGCAGTAGCAACCACAGAGACACAGTTTTCTTCTTTTCTGGTCGAGTGTGCAATCCTGTGAGGCAGGGGCTGCCCATTTTAGTTCTGTGGGCTGTTGGGTAGCTCTGAGTGTGCATGTGCATCATTCCTTCTGGTACACCTGGTCACTTGACAACTTTGAGATGCTCTCTATGCATGACTTGATTGGGTTTTCTTAACCATACATTAAAAAATGAACATTGTATCCACAAAATACCTGGTTATTGCATGTTGGACTCCCATGTATTCCCTGCCCACCCACCAAGAGCATCTTAAACAAGACATCTGATCTCATTCGGGAAACTTGGAGCTGTTGCCTCATTACTACTTGAATAGGAAGTTTTAGAGATTACTTTGAGCTTGATGCTGCCAAAGTTGTGCCAGCAAATTAAAACCCCTCTGTTTTATATGCCCTGCCCATCAAAACAAGCTAGTTTAACTTTTAATTTTTTTGTTACAAGGTGGGTTTCCTTTGCTTTTAATTTTGCTACTAGGTCTACTAGACCTATACATATGTAAGTTATTTAAATATATTTATCCCTTTGTTTCAGGATTAGATATTGATGGCTTATACAGAGTTAGTGGCAATCTTGCAGTGATACAGAAGCTGAGATTTGCAGTCAATCATGGTAAGCTTCCTCCAGTTATATTACAATGGCATATATTTTCAGATTGTTGAAGTCCTTAGAAAGCTAAAGAAAAAGATTTCTCTGTAACATATAATGAGAAATGACTGTCATCCTTGAAATAAAGTTACTTCAGAATTACAGAACTGACTGTATAACATACATTACTTGAAAAACCTGATATTCTGGAGGTTTAGTCTCATGTGAACCTTAGAGGCATTGCTAGAACAGAATTCTAAAAAAAAGATGGTAATAGAGTTTGAAGAAGGGAAATTGTTTCAAACAAAATATCTCACTGCCTTATGGGAAAACAGCAAGCATGTTGAGCTTTTACTAACATTAAAATTGTAAGTTTATGGGTTATTTAGTGAGATTTGCTACTGCCCTTTAGTGGGGAGAGGGCTTAGCTCCTCTTCGCTGTACTCTGTGTCTAAAACCCTTTCTTCTGGCAGTATCTTAGCATAGCCCATCCATCTGACCTCTCATTTCCTGATTGACAGGATCTAACAGTAAATTTTGTATTGTGTCAGCAGCTCCTATTCCCTTCTGGAAAATGCCCTGTATGTAGTGCAGTAGGCAGAGTTTAGCCATCTCCATCTGCTGCTGCAGCTCTGTATCCCAGATTGGGATATGGAATGTGCTGAAGTAGAGGGAGTCTTCACTGCTTTGAAATCAATAAGTGCAGAAGAAAAGTTGAGTTTATTTAAAAAAAAAGGGGAAAAAAAAGCCTTTATAGTTGTAGTATTATCATTAATTATTTATTTCTCTCTCTCAGATGAGAAGCTGGACTTGAATGACAGTAAATGGGAAGACATACATGTCATTACAGGAGCTCTAAAAATGTTCTTCAGAGAATTGCCAGAGCCACTGTTCACTTACAACCACTTCAATGACTTTGTCAATGCAATTAGTAAGTCTAGAGAACTGGCACATGGTGTTTGGACATGATTTTGGCCATGAGAAGGATGTTTTGGTTGTGAGCGGGGTGCCTTGTCCGGGATTCCTGTCGGTGCTGCCGGGGCCGGCCGGGAGGTGGCAGTGTCCTCTCTCGGATTAGCACTGCAAACCGCGGCTTTCCTGCCCAGCCTCTCAAATTTTACGCTCAAGTTTTAAACAAAAATACTGAACTTTTGTTTCTCAACCTCACCCTTTTGCAGAGCAAGAACCACGGCAGCGTGTCCCTGCTGTTAAAGATTTAATCAAACAGTTGCCAAAACCAAATCAGGACACCATGCAGGTACTCTTTAGACACCTGAAAAGGTAAGTGACAGGTAGAAGGAAAGGCTTTGTGTTGATGATCATTCCTTAAAGATAAAGAATCCAATTTAAAGTACCAAGTGACTGTTCTTAATGCATTTTTTATATTGGACTTGATAAAAGCATGTATCAGTCTGTTTGGATATGAGCTTGCAGAGCACCAGACTTGAGAGTATGTTGCATAGTTGTGATGTTTGCTGCCAAGTCCTTTAGAGGGACTATGAGAGGACCAGCGATGACATTTCAAAGCAAAACTTTTTTTATAGAGAGGGGAATTACAGCAGCTGTATGTCTTAATAGCAGGACTGCTCATTAAATAAATACTCTGAATAGCCATTTGCTTTGGGGTGTGTCTTTTTCTGTCATCCTATTGCTCTAACACTGATAAATCTCTTCTTGTGTATTGTTTTCTCTTTCAGAGTTGTAGAAAATGGAGAAAAGAACCGAATGACCTATCAAAGTGTAGCAATAGTTTTTGGTCCAACCTTATTAAAACCAGAGAAAGAGACTGGTAACATAGCAGTCCACACAGTATACCAGAATCAGATTGTAGAGTTAATTCTACTGGAATTGAATTCCATCTTTGGACGCTGACATTTTCCTTGGAGGAGAAACTGGAAGTGATGGGTTGGCAGCAGTACTCCATCAGAAGAAAAACCTCTTGCTGTATATGATGTTTTATGTTTGTGGACCAAGCAGCAACTTGTTTTTTTGCACTTTTGGGGAGGGAAGAAACAGGAGAAATGTTTGACCACTTTAATGCGAATTAAAGACAACACTTCAGATTTCTTTGAAAAGTTCAATATAAAAAATTAATTGAAAAGTTTCTAGTTTGCCTTTTTAAAGTATCATTGGAAAAATCTAATATAGGTTCATACACTGGATATCTTGGAGAGTAAAACTAATAATCTCAGACTGGATAATCTGGAATTTAATCTCAAAATTCTTCCATATGATGGGGAAAATTCCTACAATTTTTCCCAGTATGGAAAAATTCAGTGAAGTTACATCTTAAGCTTGTTTATTACAACCTACTTAGATCTGTATGACACTTTTCCAAGGGGTTTCTGCATGCCTGATTGTCCTAGACTTGTGCTAACAGTTTGGTTTAGTTATTTAAATCTAATTCTTCCCTTGATGTCTGCTGCCCTCTGTTCTTCTTTTTTTCCTGTTTTTCTGTTGTTGGGTTTTCTTGTTTTGGCTTTGTTTTTTTTTTTTTTGGTGGGGCTTTTTTTTTGTTTTGTTTATTTGTTTGTTGGATTTTTTTTTTTACTTCTTTCTTTCTTCCTCTTTTTTCCCCCAGCAACCTCTCTGGAAGTTCTTTGCTGCTTCATAGAGCAGCACACTATTACACTATTTCAAACACTGAACTTGTAAGAATATCCAGCTATGGTTATTTGTCGTGGGACATAATAGAAGTAATATTTAATAAACATGTTCATTTTTTCAGGGTATGTCCTGAGCTAAGTTTTGTGTTATACTGATCTAAAGCTAAAGTCCTAAGTAAATACCGACTGTAACACTGTATTGAGTTCTGGTTAATGCTGTGGTAGTGGAAGTTCATTCTTGGTGTAAATACAGGCTGTCCTTTTGATTCCTGTATATAAGTCAGTTCCTGTATAGTTGAAGAACACTTTAGTCACACATTTCTAATCATGGGTAGATTAGCTACAGTAGCGTAATGTTTCCAGTGGATGTCTGGGTTTCAGCAGGGAAAGAGGTTGTGGGGAGGGAGGGAGATCTAACTGTGTGCACTTTTAGATGTTAATTACATTTGCGGGCAAATAACTGTAATGCAAATGGTACTGGAGAAATACTGAGTGTGCTTGCTAAATTGTTAATGCACTACAAGAAGAGCCTTTTAGATTATTTAATATGTACAGGATACATTAGAAAAATGTATTATGAATTCTAACATCTGCAGATAGTGAAAGTCATGTTTTGATAGATAGATGTTTGATGGAATCCACTATGCTAAATTTAAGATTTTCTTTTTACATTAATGTAGAATAATTTGTAAAATTGGTTTTGAAAGATTTTGTTACAGGGAGCATGGTCTGCTGAAGATTTTTTTAAATGTATTTTTCTAGACTAACTGCTGTATCTGACATATTTGTTATGTCTAACCTGAATAAAGAAAACCAATAGTTCTTTTAGAGTTTACCATACCCACTTCAGACAACACGAGCCCCCTTTGAACAAGACCAATGTATCTCACCCCTTAGCATGGATGGATACCACTTGTGACAGAGCTGTCACACTGGACTGAAATATGAATGCCTACTTTATAACCTGACAATTTTAGGAACTTCCCAGTCCCCTTTTTTAACAACTTGAATTCTAACATAAGGTTCACAGAGGGCAGAAGTAATTTATGGATATAAATTTGCAATCTTTGAAACACATCCCAGCTTGGAGCCCGCTGTACAGGAAGCAGTTACGTTGAGGAGGGGATTGTGTCAGGAGCCCTGGCTCTGCTGTGTCCCTGTCACACACAGCCCTGGGGACACACTGAGCTCTAACCAGACTGATGGTACGAGAATTTCACAAGCATAGGGCTCGCATGAAAAGTTTTTGGAGATGAGCGAGGAGATTAGTAACCTTGTGGCTTTCTCAGTGTCTTCTTGTGGTAATGGTGAAGTCTTGTGGTTTGTTGCAAAGCGACCTGGGTGAGAGCTGTGAAAGCCCTGTCTCAGAGGTGTGGTGTCAGCCTCCCTCTGGGCTGTCACCGAGCAGTGCTGAGCCTGTGCCCTGACCTGCTAGGAAATATTGACTGAGTTGGAATCTGGGGCTGTGCATTATTCAAACCCTGCCTTTGGCTGTAAAGGAAGAATTCCTGCTGCTACATGAGAGGGCTTGTTCACCGGTCACCTTTTGTTGCAAGTGTTACCTTTTTCAAAGGAAGAATGCCTTTTTAAAGCAATTTGATGATGAGGATGTCACACTTTTCCTTGTATTCCCCAAAAATAAAGCATTTTGTTATTACAATATCTAGTATGGTTTTGTACAGTGAAGTTGTCTTAATGTTTTAATTTTTAGTTTGGGGAGGGGAGAGGATTCTTTTTAATTGAAGGAGGTGTAGGCAAACACTTGAGACATTCAGAAGAGGAGGAGCTCTTGGTACATTTGTTGTGGCCAACATGAAACTATGTATGTCACCACATTAGGTTTCTTCAGTGCTTGAAAGATTTTGTCTTGTTCCTGCAGTTAGCTTTCTTTTAAGTCATCAAAATGAGGGATTTGCACAAACTCACCAGGGGAAAGCTATCTGTATCAGATGAAGCATAGTTAATTTTTTATATTCCTCGGTTCAGGCTCTATATCAGATTTAGTTCTGGTTTAAAAGCAATTTAAAACCTGAATATAAATTTTTGGGGGCCATGACTACTCAAGAGAAACTGGAGGAGCAATATTATGCATTGGTGCCAGCTGAAATATTTGTTCCAGCACTAGAGCTGTGTTCAGCTACACAGCAGTAGTACCAAGCAACTTTCAGCTGTGCTTGATCTGTCCTGGTTACAGGTTTCTTCATTTTGAAGCTGGAGAGAGAAGTGGGCACAAAAAAGACGAGGCAAATATGCACAGTCAGTTTACCATTTCAGGTAAACTAGTTTTTTTAATTCTGAGTTGCACGCAGGAAGCTTTATTTACTTGCAAGTGGATAGGTCATGCTTACTGTCCAGGCTCAGGAAAGCCTCCCTGTTTTCACAGAAATCCACGATAAATTCCCTTTGTACTCAACTCACTGTATCCTGGCAAGCGAATCCTCGCCTTGCAGCATGAGAGAGAAGGGAGTTTATAGGTAACACAGTATCAGTTTATTCCTATGCTGGGCGCTGACTTTCTTCCCCTTGAAGGGAACAGCTTTATTTAGTCCTAAAGTAGTGATATTTTCAGAATCAATTGGTTAATTCATCAGGCATCACGTAAGGCAGGCACAGTGGGGCATTCTGCCGGCCCAGGGGGAGGGACAGCATGTCTGATGAGGCTGCCTGCAGCCGCTGGGGAGAGCAGAGCTCCTCTGAAGAATCTTAATTAGCCTCCACAATTGGGAAGTTTTGTGGGCAAGCAGCTGGTAGGACTGGATCAGGCCTTTACAAAAGTAGCCCTATGTGAATGTGGGGCTTAAATGAACATTCCCCCCCTCTCCAGCTCCCCCAGCATTCTTGTAAACAGAGCGCTTGTAAAACAAGCTCACACTGTGTAACAAACCAACATGAAAGGCATTCAGAGGCGACTTGGCCTCTCAGTCCGTTTTATTGCCCTGAGAATTAAATGGCAGCTCTAATATTAGTTTCCTACAACTTCCCCAAACAGATTCTAGTTTCAGCTGCTACTTTAAAAAAATAAAAGAAATCTGTGTTGTGTTCAGCAAACTTAGAATGCAAAGTGGAACAAGCTGGTACAGTGTCAGTTTTATTTTTCAGAGAACCTCATTTTACAGCTTATTACACTAACATATAGTGGGCTGGGGAAGGGGAGAGAGATCCTAAGTGTGGGAATAAGTAAATGCAGAGCACTGAAGGTAACAGACAAAGCAGGTGTGATGGACAAGCAAGATAGCAAAGAAACATTCACTCAGAACTGCAGGAATTCGGGCCAGAGACCTGGGAGAGAGCCAGGCTGCCTAGAGTGTGGGCTGGAGTTGCTTTTTATTTTCTCCTTTTCTTCATTTGCATGTCTTAAAGTACAGATGAAGGCCCAGCTATGTTTTTAAGGGTCATTTGCTCTGCAAACAGGTGGAGTTAAGTAACATTGCAGAGCAGCAGTGCCTGCCTCTCTCCATCTTTTCTGCAGTGGCTTCTGTGTGTCAGCTCCTCAGGGATCCACTTCTCTGTAACTTCCCTGGACAAGCACCTGAGTGCCAATGGGAGTCAAGAACTATGTCCCTTCATCCAGCATCTGTGCAATACAAAAATAAACTTGTTCTCAGTTTGGCAATGTTGCTCTGGTGGCACTGAGGGCCCCATCCAAGATCCAACCCTTGTGGCAGCAGATCCTGAGAAGCACAGGTGGTCCTGTCTGCTACAACCTCAGCACACAGAAGAAACAAATGCATGAAGCTCAAAAGTGAGAGTATGCCAAAAAAATAAAGCTCCAAGCTAAACTATCTTCACAGCTAGTTCAGATCTGTTTGCACAGTACAAATCTGCTCAGAATAGCTTGTTAATTCATAATGTGAAAGAAACAGCTGTCTCCTAAAAAATTAAGTACTGTAATTAAAAGCTGTCATTTCTTATATCAGGCATTGGAAAATGCATGTTAAACATTGGTCAGCCTGTCTAGTTCATCAAGTGCTGCCGCCAAATGACTGGAATCAAACCCCTGGCAGTGTTTCCTGGCCACTGCTGTGCCGGTGCTCTTTGCCTTTATGAGGAGGCTGATGCTGAGCTGGTGGTGGCTTGGTGGCTCCTGCATGCACCTGTCCAATTGTTCCAGTAAAGGAGGTGACTAACCTGGAAACAGAACTGAAAAATCACCTCTTTACAAGAAAACCTCTCCTATCAGCCTGGGCTGGGTGGTTCTTGGCTGCAGGGGCTTGAGCTGCACAGTGCTGTCCCCAAGCTCTCCTGCTGCTGCAGGGATGTTCTCCCTGGCACTGAGTGCATCTTCTGTGGGTGCTGGCCTTGCCAGGCCCCTGCCACACACATGTGAGCTGCTCAACTTCACAGCTTTCTTCTGTGAGGAAGAACTGAGACATGGCTGTGCAAAAGGTGCAACCTGCCCCTCCTCTGGCAGGTTGAAGGGTGCCACTGTGTTTCCTGCTATGACAAAGCTGTTTCAGAGCTGAAGTGCTGTTCTCAGTAACACACTAGTCCTGCTCTGATCCAGCTCGGACCTTTTGCTTCCTTATTTGTACAAGAGTCTGGAGCCCTGGAATGTGCTGGGCTCTGCCCAGGGCGCTGCTTCCCTGGCAGGGCTGAGGCACGGACACGCAGCCATAGACACAGCACAAAGAAGACATCAGTGTAAAACCAGGGGCTAGAGAATGAGAGAAATGTTCCTTTCCAGGTGATAGTTACAGCAGGTTGTGTGCTGCTCCTCTGGTGCTGCAGAAATGTCTGTAAGCTGAGCAATCAGGTATTGCATTTGGCACAGGGCTGGAGGAAAGCAAAGTGTTTCCATGCAACCTCTGAATCCCCATCTGCATTGCTTGTGCAGGCTGAGATGTGAGCCAGCTGCCAAGAGGACAGCACAATCTTCAGGTTTGCATTAAAACACTGCAGCTGTAGGCCAGGATCATCCTTGTTGCTTTCTTTTGCCTGAGCTTCCCAGCCTGTCCCATTCAAATGCATGAAAATTAATATCTTTCTGTCCACTTTTCCTATTTATGGAGTACAGCAGCTCTGTGCAGCAAGCCAGGTGCTCAGGGCCCTTGGGTACAGCTTCCCACCCTGTATATGCACAATTTAGTTAAGAGGGGGAGAAGACAGTTCATTATAAACATTGAACAGTGGGCGGCATCATTAGCTTTTAAAAATCATAACTAACTCCCCAGGTGGTTGTCCTAATGTGTTCTGGGCTTTCCTTGCATCCCTGAGATTAAAAGAACGCCTGAGCATGAGGGTGGAATGCAGCACAGTGAAATGTTGAGTGCTGCTGTTGGTGGCACAGCAAATCCTGCTCTGCCAGCACCAGTCTCAGGTGGCAGAAGTGCTGCCCATGTTGCACAAGGCAGAGCCTGGGGACCAGAGCCTTTCCTTCCTTCCTGCTGCCTTTCTCATTTGCTTGGTTGTGATCTAAGGCTCTGGGCATGTTGCAAGCCAGACATCACCATTGTAGCAGTCCTCCCAGGTTTTGGAGAATCTGTGAATGGAATTGGCATTAGCCTCCTGTTTAGCGATGGGCTTCCTTGCTCCCACTTGGCCATTCATGGTCTCTAGCAAATGAAAGCACTTCTTCTGGCCAAAGGCTTCCTTCCCATTTTTGTCCTAAATGAGCACTATCAGTTGAGCAAACCTGTCTCATCAGCCATGGCAGCACTCACAGCCCTGCTGGTGGGCAAATCACTCTGCTTGACATCTGTAGGGACATGTCCTTGGGAGGAGCAAAAGCTTGCATTAACAGCTGATAGATCAAAGTGCTCCAAAATTTACAAACCTACTCAGAAGAGTTGGCAAGGAGAACTGGCACTAATTATCAGGGAGGAAAGTGAAAACCATCATGGGCAGCTGCACTGGGTCTGGGCAGAGGAGCTGTTTACTCTGACTCCTTTCCAGAACAACAAGTTTAGGTGATGTCACACTCAGGCAGGTAACCCTTATTATCCTTGTGAGCCAAAGCTTTTCTGGAGTGCCAGGGACCAGAGCAGTGGCAGAGAGTGCTGCTCCATGGGCTGGGCTGTGTGCAAGGCTGAGGGAGCCTGGAGCAGCGCTGGCGAACCAGGGCACTGCAAAGGGACTGCACTGACCCCAAAACCAGACTTTGGATGGGGAACAAGAGGAAGAATGACTTCCAGGAGCTGTCACCAAAGCAGCAGCCCTGGCACACCCTGCTGTCTCCCTAGAATGCCCCACAAACCTCACAAACATCCTGGAAGGGGCAAGGGCCACAAAATGGGGAAAACCCTGGGGTTCCCCTTCCCTCCTCTTGGCAGTACCCTCCCCTCTGTGTCTCCCATCACAGCTGCCACACTCTCCTGTCTTGCTCTGTAGTTTCCATGAGCCAGGTCACCTGGGCAAGAGCTGCCCTCCAGCTCTGCCCTGCACAGACAAGGAAAAGCTGGAATTACCTTTCTGCTCATGGCATGCATGTCAACATTGAAGGACCATGCTGTTAGCTACCTTGTGGCAGCTGGAAGAGGTTTTGGACACAGAAACACCAAACACATCTAGCTTGCTTATTGTTTTGGAGACAAAGCTTGTTGTGACAATGAACTATTTAACTTCGTAATGAGTCTCAGCATCTTGTAATTATGTACAAAAAATTAAGGCTCTGAACATTCAGAACCAAGATTAAAATAAAAATAAGGTACTAGCACATTTGGCTTAGTCTAGCAGATTTGGCTGACAAATTAAAAGAACAAACAGAGGTGCTATTTATTATTATTTTATGTGAGCTGGTGATCAACACTACACCTGCAACACCAGGAAGAGGGTGACAAAGCTGAACTTCCTGTCATTTACAGGAACCCATGAAAAGCCTTTAATTCAACCCCTGTAAAGCCATTCAGTGGTAGTTTGGGGTCTAATAATGATTTCCCCACAGTGCATTGCTGTGTGGAGGATATGGCCAATCCCCTTCCTGCCAGAAATTCAAGGTCTGCAAACCAGAGCCTCCATTTCCCTTTTTATTCACACAAAATGGTCCCCAAACAAGTCACCAAATCCTGGGTGAAGTTGAAAGAGCTGGAAATTATAAGCCAGGGCAGAGCAGATGGTGCAGTCAGAGTGAGTGAGTTACTGCTCCTTTGATCCCACCATCTGGGCCCCCTCCCACCTGCCCTGCACACAAACCCTGGGCAAAGTTGTTGCCCGCCCCCAAAGCTCTGCTCCCCACCAAGCTGCCCAGCATCTCACAGTCTTGCACAAACACATTTTATAATTAAAGCACTGAAAAGAGAGGGAAGACACAATTAGGAGGACTCTGGTCCTCTTTTTGCAACCTTAACCCTGCTCCTGTTCAATCTGGCAGAACAGCACTCTCACCTTTCCCCAGGATAATGAACTTGGCTCTGTCAGACCCTTTCCTAGGGAGGTGAAATATCTAACAAATTCTGGCCCCTGTTACCCATTAAGCACAAATTGCTTCAGAATTGCCTTGACCTCATCACATTGGTCATCCTCGGTCCTGGTCATCATCCTCATTACATCTCCTCTGCAGAGCACACTTATGAATGCTACCAGGCTGCAAAAAATTCCCTCTTCTCATCCTGATTCTGGAGTCTGACACTGGATGCAGCTCCCTGTGGGCTGGAGGGCCCCAGCTCCAGGCACAGGAACCAGGGCAAAGTTCTGGGCTGGCCCTTACCATGATGGGCACGAGCAGGAGGCACAGCCTGGGCCAGGGTGGGCTGGATCCCCTGACTGCAGAGTGCCCTGGAGAGCATAGGCAGTGCCTTCGAGCACAGGGCCAGGGGGGTATTCCAGGAAAATTTCCAGGCCAAGTTCTCTCCTTGCCTGGGACCTCACACCCATTTCCTGTTTGCTTTACTGTCCAGTTGTTGGCCACCAGTAGAATGAAGGTCACAGCTCAGTTTGTTAAAAATACCCACTCAATTATCTGTTGGATCATAGTTATCCTGTATTTTCCTGGTTGTGAGCAGTCCTGGAAGGCACAGGACCACTCTCCTCAATGAAGGCAGCCAGTCTGGGAGTGTGGTGTTCTATCATTCCCTGCTTTCTCCCAAAAAGTGCCATGTGAGGGCTCTGAGCTCCCTTTTGAGGGGGTCTCACAGCCTTCCCTCTAAGAGTGCTGTGAGGTCTCTGGCACAGAGCAATCTGCTCACAGCACAATTATTCTCTGCTAAGGCCTCAGCGACCATGAGGCTCCTGACATTTTTCACTGCCTGGAGAGGGGTAATTTTTCATTGCTTTCCTGAGGACTCTTGTACTTTGCAACAGTAATGGAGCATCCAGCTACACCAAGCTGCAGCCTACGGTTTATTTTTATCTCTTGATGGGCATAAACTGAAGGACTTCCAGCTAAGATCAGGAAAATGGGGAGTTATAAGCAAAGCTAGTAAGTACACAGGAGAATCTCCTATCAAACCACAGATTTTATCATGGTGCACGTAACATGTTTTTGAAATTGTATAATAACAAGATATGCTTTACTAACTACTAAGTAAAAAGTAACAGGAGAGACTGGATCTTAAGTTACACCAAAATAAATAAACTCTGAAATACAGTCAGCAGTATCATACATGCTTCTAACTTCATCTGTCCCCAGCTACAGATCCAGAGGCCACATCCAGCTGCAGCTGGTGTGGGACTGTGTCAGCTGAGCTGCTGGTTGGGAAAGACATCACTTAATCTCTGGATACATACTGAGGCAAAAAGAGCCCAGAAACTGTATTTTGGCAGGATCTGCACATCTCCAGCTAGTTACTGCATTTTTTCACATAGTCTGTTTAAAAGAAAGTAACTGTTACAGAAATCACTCTTGCAAGCACAGCTGGTAAAAAAGAAAAACAGCAAAAAAGCAGAGTAGAAAAGGATTGAAATTATAGCTCCTATTTGAAGGACCATTGCAAGAAAGAGGTGTTTGCAAATACTTCTGAAATCTAACATCTAATTTAACTTAACAAAAAGATAACCAACAATCTGCAAGCCTGAAAAATAAAAACATCTGAGTTTTGCCAAACCTTTCCAGTGATTTGAGAAAGAGTAAATATTTTCATTTCAAGCTCTAAAAAAGGAATTATTTCTGAGAATGAAAATGTAAAGCAAAAATCAAACTCTTTTAAAATTTATTTTTCTGGTAGCATTCCCCGTGCAGCTGCTGAAGGGCAGCAGGCTGGGCTGCCTGCTCAGCCTTACAAAGAGTGTGGGGAGAGGGAGGAGGCACAAACAGGGCTGGGGACACTGCCCTGGGCAGGGCAAATCCCTGCTCCCGAGACAACTGAAAGCCTTCCTGCCCTGCAATTACTTCTCTCTTGCATTAGACAATCTGCACTTAGGTGACAGAGTAAAAGTCACTCGAATTTCTTTGGCACAGTCTAGGACAAAAATTAGGTTGATGCTGTTTGCTCCAGACAGGGTGGGTTTTTTCTTTTCTTTTCTATTCCTTTTAAACCCAACCCTAAAATTCAAATTAGGCTCCAGCTCAAAGCCTTTACCACTAGGGCATGAATGCTAAATAGCCTGTTCCCAGTCCAATCTGTTCACTGCTTGGCTAATGATTATTCTCCATAGAAACCTCACCAGAGTCAGTTATTATTCTCTCCTCATGCACTTGTATCTCTCTTGTATTTATATAAGATTAAGTAGCCCTGTTAAGTTTTTACCTCTCTGATTGGAGCTTATTTTAACCTCAATTAAGCCATCAGCCTGGGTTTCTGAAGGCAGAGCAATAGCATAGCCATTATCATTCTCTCCACCTTTTGTATGAAAATGATGTTGGGGATTGGTTGCTTTGGGGATTGCTCTGTGGCAGGTAACCAACGCCGAGAGTCGGAGGATAAATGGTGCCAGACTCCCAGAGGTGCCGTGGCACTGTGTAATTATTGTTCCAGACAGCTGAAAGCAGCAGGGTTTCTGGTTCCCCTGCTTAGTTTCAGTCTGCCATGATTGCTGGCACAGAAAGATGCTGATTGTAAGTAAACATCAATTATGCCCCGCTACCCCACTGCTAACATCTCTGGGCTTGCAGGAAACAGAAGCACAGTGCTGTGCTTGGCTCCTACTACCAAAAACCATCTATATGGATTTCAACTTCCAGGTTTTTGTCTTGCTTGTCAAGGGACATTGCTCCTAAATTCCATCCTCATGAATAATGAGAGTTATGGAGCTCTTTGTATCACTACTTAGGTGCTGTACTTCAATGCTGTAGCTAATATAATGACTAAAGTACTTATTCTTTGAAGAAGGCATACTCAGGTGATGCAGCAAGCAATTCTGTTATCTGCCCTGGAGCAGAGGAAGCATTTTAGAGTCTTTAAAAGAAAAAGAAAAAAAGCAACCAACCAACAAGGCAAATATAACTTATCAATCATCCTATATGTCAAGGTAATTCTTTTCAGATGATGTGTTTTTTTAAATGTCAGCCTATTCCTTACCCTTTTTTATGTGGCTTTGGGATTTCTTTTTTTCTTTGCTAAAGGAGGCTTAAAAATGCAGAGCCCAGGCTGTGGCAGATGACAAGCCCTGCTCCTGGGGCTGTGTGGACAGTTACAGAGCGATTTCCGTGGCGCTGGAAATGCAGCCCCGTCGCTGATGGAATTTCGCTGTGCTGTGATTGCACCGCACTGCAGTGAAATGGGTTCAATTTGATTATCTGGCTATTCCATTTCGCCTATATTTACAACCTGCCTGACCTCTGGGGGAAGGGGAGGACAGGCAGCCAGTCATGCTGGAGACATTTCAAAAGGTCAAAGCAATACAGCGTTTACCACTATAATTCACAGGCTCCACAATTCGGAGATAGCGCTCTCACGACAAAAATTGGCAGACGAACACAGTTAATGTGAAATATTTATCTATTCCCAGAGCAAACACAGAAAGAAGAGAATGTTTTCAAAATTCTTCCCTTTCTCCTTTTGGCACATGATGATATATAAGTGCTTAAAAGCAGTGTGCAGACAATACCTTCTCTTTTAGAAGTTGCCCTTGGATGGTGCCAAAAGGTTTGTGTTGGACTGGCTACCTTGTTCACAGCCTTGGTGCTCATGTGAACACATCCACAGCCCCGCTGGGAGGATTTTGAGTGTGTTGTTGCTGCTGATGCTGCTCCCACATGGGTTCTACCCTCTGCACCTTTACCATCTGTACTCAGCAGTGAGGCCTCAACCTCCCTCCAATGTTGTACCAGGAGCTTGGGGGTGGGTGAGAGCAGAAAGTCCCCTGCAAATCTTAATTAAACTTCACATGCAGTCCTCCTGTCTTGAGGTGCAGATTCATTAAGGTTGTAAACAACCACCACTCATCCCAACAGGTTAACAAAGAAAATGGTGTGTTGACTCCAAAGCACTATTTAAAAATTCTGGTGTACTTTATAGACTCCAACAGTCAGAAAGTAAGAAAACCATCTTCATGCTCATGAGGTCTGTGCAGCTGCCTGTTTCTGAGATTTCCATCCCTCCCTAGCCTGGACCCAGGCCTGGGCGGCCATGCAGTCTGGATCTACATTTTGTACCTCCAACCTCTTTGTTTTTAAACACTGCTTATTCCTAAATGTCCCCCAAAGTTAAGCCTTCTGGTACTGGGGACAGAAGTGTTGTGAGTTATATTACTTTCATTTTGAAAGCTGGACTGTTTTTTTTTTTTTTTTATATGAACACTTTGTATGACATTTCTGAGAGCTGCTGTCTATCATTTTGCATCTTATTGGATTAACGTGTAAGACAAAGTGGAGTGTGAGAGGCAGCTATAGGACCTACTTCTTAGCATCTTTCATCTTTGCAGGAAAGATATTTGAAAGTCAGCCTAAGAGTGCAGAGCAGCTTGAAATCAGGTACGGCCTCAGCTCTGTGAGTCAGCACAGATCAGCCCTGGAAGTGTTCACACAGGGAAGCATCTCAGTCAGATGCTGCATCACATCCCCAAAGGATCACTTGAGGCTCATGCAGCCTCTTCCTGCAGCTGCCACAAGCTCTTGGTCCTCTTCTTAATCCCTAGGAGAGGTCTCTGGTGACAGCCAGACCCTGCACAGAGCCCAGCAGAGTTTTCTGTGTGGGACAGGGACAGGCACTGGCTTCACTAGTGCTAGTCAGACTCTTTCAGGCAGAAAATATTTTGTGTGTCTCCCTGTTCTCCAGTCAGCACCACATCACCATCTTCCACCAGTCCCCACGTGGGTATTTGGTGACTCACTGAAGCAAGAGCAGCTTGCAGGGAGGGGAAGAAGAGGAAATGAGAGCTGTGTGCTGCTGGATATGATAAGCCAAGTGAACAAGGAAGAAAAAGGAGTGTGCCAGAGGCACAGACCATGCTTATGGTGTGTTCAATTCTCACCCACAGAGCATCTCCTCTGCAGCCCAGCTCACTCACAGAGGAGGAACCCAGCTCAGACCAAAGAGCAGCTCCCTGGTTAGAGGGTGATTGAAAGCAGCTTCTGCTTACACACAGGGCTTAAAAAAACCTTTGCACCAGAGGAAGTAAATGCTGCTTTAAGGTCACAGTACCTGGCACTAGCTGGGAGTTTCCATGACCTGGGAGTAGAACATGATTAGGCAAAGTGCTTTGGGGTGTCTCATCCCAGCTTAACCACCAGCACACTCTTGGGGTTTTCTCCTACATTGTAAAGGCTGCAACTTGCCTTTACCTCTAGATTCTTTTAACAATTCTCCCTATCTCCTTCCATTTCTTTTTCCTCATCTTGCATTTTATGTCTCCCATAATTCACTCACCTCCCTCCACCCCTTTCCCAAGGCATGTCAGGATTTATAATTATAAATACTGTAAGCAGTCCAAAATTCCTTAATATAAGACCATTTTCTGGTGGATGATAAACCCATCAAGGGCAGAAAAGTTTACAAGGTTGGCTGTGTGGGATTTGTACTTTGCTTTGTAGTGTTTGGGAGGCACTGTCACAAAATTTGCTCAGAGAAACCTCAGAAGGAGCTCAGGGGAAGACCCTGAGGTGAGAGGCCTTCAGTGTGGAGCATTAGCACATCTATTGCTCAAGGCAAAAATTCAGAAACTGGCTGAGAGGTCTCATGTTAGTGATGAGATTTTGTCATTTCCATGCAGCTTGACCAAATTTGGCCAATTTTTGAGTCTGTGAAAACTTTCAGACTGCACATGGGCAATAAATTCCAGCTGGAGGTTGCCAGCTAAAATATCTTTGCACTGAACATGTGCCCACTGAGGGGCCATGAGATGCCAGATGAGCTTTCCACACCTCCCCTTGTGGGGCACAAAGGACAAAATTAAAATTATTTCAGAAACCTTAATATTAGAGGCCCCTTTTATTAATTGCTTGGCTGAATGACCTTATTGGAAGCTGTGCAGACAAACAAGATGAAGATTCCCACTGTAACAAAGCCATTGGAGAAATGAATATGTGCTGTATTTAAAGTATGCAAGATAAAGCTTTTACAAGAAACACGTTCATATAACCAAAAATGTCAAAGGTATGTCTTTATTGTTTGTCAAAAGAATTGTTTAATTATTTATTGCTCCCCACTGCATTGCCAAGATTTACACATTGGTTCAAATAACAGAGTTGCTTAAAAGAGCAAGATGATGTCTTTACAAAACAAGCCTGTGCAATTGGTATAAGCTCCTCTTGGCTGGGCTCTGTCATGGATTGTCTGTAATATTACATTGCCAGGACACAGGGTAGAAAGGAGAAAAGCCATCAGGCTAAAGTTCAGGATGCAGAATGCTGAGAAGGGTGAAAGCATCTGCAGGAGTTTCTCCCCTCTGGAAACCAGGCTCAGCAAAAGCCTTCGTCAAAGTGAAGCAAGTAGTAAAAATAACAAGGCAATAAAAATTGAAAGCAAGACAAAAATATCCACACCAAGAAACAAATCTACAAGGCAGGACGAGGGAGCAACTCAGGGAATTTTTCTGCAGATAAGAGAACTTGGTGAAAAATCCCCAAGCTCTCCACCCTGCAAGGCATGCACTGGTGATGGGTGGATGGAGGATTGGATGTGAGTGCAGCCACAGCTCACCCGTGTGGGGAGGACACTGTGCTGTTCACTGAGACCATGCTGCTGCAGGAACTGGCATGCAACAAGGGGTCAGAAGGTACAAATCTCTGCCAAAGCCACACCTGCACACTGAGCAGAGCCAGCGGAAGGAGGATGGTGGAGACTCAGTCTCCAGGTGTGAGGTGACCAGAGGAAGGCATCCAGGCCAGGTGAAGGAATGAGCCACAGGAAGAAATGTCATACAATTGACAAAATGTTGCTTATAAAAAGTCTACAAAGGAAAAAAATGCCTTATAGTGTTTCTTGTTACTAAAGCTCCTTTCCTATTTTTCTTTATTTAATTCCAGCCATGAGCAGAAGGAAAAGCTTTAAAAAAGAGGCAAGCAAACCTCTAACCCTGCATAGGTTCCTCCAGGCTGTTAACAGCTCTCCAAACAACTACAGCTACACAGCCTTGACATTCCTGATCTTTTACAACAAACTGGGCTTTGAAACAAGATTTTCCATGTTTGCTTCTTCATGTTACAAAAATTAGAAAGGAACAAAAAATTATGGGCTGCACCAAAGCACAGGGACCCAGAGGGACATTGCTGAGCGCCCGCCCTGTGTCTGACCCTGCTCTGGCACATGTAACTGCAGCTGCTCTGGAAATGCCAGCCGTGTCTGTGGCCTTCAGGAGTTTTCCTGCCAGGGCTGTAACTCCAGCAGCACATTGCTGAAAAGCCACAGAAGAACTGCAGGAGCCTTGTGGTACAAATGGGCAGTCAGTGCCATCATTCCTGTCCTGCGCAGCTATAGGCTCTCTGGAACTTTGCCCTGATGGGAGCAGTCAGAAGCACAGTATCACTGTAGAGATAAGAGTGCAGGGGACTTCTGGAGGTCAGCCAGGGACACCTAGAGGAGACTGCCTAGGACCATGCCCAGATGGCTTTTAAATATCTCCAATGATGGAGACTGCACCACACCCCTGGGCACTGTGCCAGTGTTCAGTCACCTTCACATGAAAAAGTGTTTCCTCACTTTCAGAGGAAGCCTTGCACTACCTAAAACATTTTGAGCACTTGGGCTTTAGGGTCTTGTGAAGAAGCAGGAGCAGAACGCAACAAAACCTGTTGTTATCTTCTGCTCATGTTTCATATTTCTAAAGTCCCATACTGTCGCAATCATATTTCAAAAGTCTCATACCTTCTCAGCAATATTTCTTGGGGGCAGCGCTTCACAGCACAGACTTCTTCTTCTTCTGCTTGTTGCTGCTTCTTAGTCAGAGCTCCTTCCAAGCTCTCCTTGATAGCCAAGCCCACCCCCTTTTATCCCAGTTATCTTCATTAGCTACAGCTACAGCCCAATTAAGGACATCACAGTTGCAGCCTGTCAAAAACAACCAGGGCTTATCAGGGCAAGGCCTATATACAGATATTTAGATACAATACAGATATTTTACTAGGACTCCTACTATAAAAACCCACTCTACCTCTGCTTCTTTGGTGGCCAGCAGGCAATGATTCTCCAGCCTCCTCCCTTCCTACCACAATTTTATTGACTGCTGGAATAGTGGCTGTACCCATTGACAGAGCAAAAACGAACATTCATGCCCAATTTGTTAACAGATGTTGGGAACATCTCAGAACACACACGAAGCCCTAAATTGGTCTTACAGTGAGATTAATATTAAAACGTCATCCCGGCATGGTGCAGTTCACAGCAATCTGCCAAGACAAAGAAGGCCTTTTAAAAAGTTAAGCCTGTGCTGTAAGTCCAAATAAGGGAAAAATGGAAGTTTACCCTAAGCTATCCTTAGCTCACCTTACTATGTCTAGATGTGGCAGGTTGTCAGAGAACTCTCCAAGAGCCCTGGGAGCAGGTATGCAGCAGATCAAGCTTTTCAGCTCCCAGCTGGCAAAGACGTCACTGGTACTTGCAGACTGGAGCTCACTGGGAATGTCAGCAAACCTGGTTGGATTTTAAGCCTGTGTTTTTCAGTGTCCTGACATATTTAGGCCTGGGATGAATTTGCAAAAACTCCAGCACCACAAGTTTTATACAGAGAGCCATGGGACTTTTGTTACTCTCTTGCTGTCCCTTCCAGGTGTTTCGGAGGAGTCTGAAGAATGCCTCACTAAAGAGATCCCCACAGAGCATCCTACCACTTGTTAGCTGATTTACAAAAGAAAGACAGTTAAGTATCAGTTTAAGGGCAGTACAAAACCCCTGAAAATTTGCACTGACTATGATTTGACACCACAAACTGCCTACTGCACATGCACAAAACCCACACTTGGGAAGGAATATTGCATTGGGCAAGAGAGAGAATATGTGTAATAGGGTTATGGATTCAATGACTTCAAAAGAAAATAAACATGCCCAAAGAAAAGGGATGTTCAAAGAACAATTTAGTCTTCTACATTTTGGTGCCTTTTGAAACTATCCTGGTGCAAAAGAATTCTCTTCAGGCACAGGTTTTCAAAGAAAGGCTTTGAGAAGTTTTGCCTTAGAAATTAGTACTTGTGATGCAGCAGTAGAAGGAGATCATGATGAGCAAGAGCTGGTTACAAAGAAGGAAAAAGATAGAAGCTAAAGGGAGCTGGGAAAGGTCAATAAGCACAAGTGGAGCACAAAGCAGACTACAGCAATTACAGCATCATTCTGCTCTTATGCCAGTACTGTACTTTGTTGAAAACATGGTGCTTTTCTGTTCCCTGCAGCATAACCCACAAACTGGCAGGATTGCTGTGTCAAAAACCTGCAAGTCAACATGCTGTGTATTTGTATCATTAAAGAAATAAGAGGTCACTTCATCCATGGTGTTTAAGCTGATATATTCAAGACATAAACATGTTTTGAGTGACAAGGCCTAGTAAAGTCATTCCATAGTTTCCTGCTATGAAATTTCTCCAAAACTTCTGACTGACTGTTGCTACAGGTGCATATGGGCACAGCTGGAATACTCACTACAGCAAACTCGTGCTCCTGCACGTCTCCATATTTGCTCCCTGTGCTCTCCATATCCCTCTGAGATCAAAGATACCACCATGTCCTGTTTCACAGCACAGCAGGAGCTGAAACTGGAAGTGACACGTTTAGAGAATGGTTCTTTAGCGCTAGCACAGGTGCCATGAGTTGCCACTCGCCTTGATATTAAACAGGTGTTAAACAGTAGGCAATTTTATAAGTTCCTTTTAACTGGAAAGTGTCTGGAAAGCAATGAAAACCTCACAGAGAAGTTTTTGTGAAATGTCAGAGGGAAACATCTGTTCTTTGAAAACGTAATAAGAGGGAAGCACTGCAGTGAGAACTTTCTCTTTGGCGCATTTTTCCCATGCCGGGAAATGCTCCGCTGGGACTCTCACTCTTGCCTGCTGCAACGCTGCTGGTTGAAGGTTTTGCCTGCAAGAGCTGTAGAATCTAAAACTGCCAGAGCTTCAGGCAGAACCTGAGCCACCAGAGAGCAGGTGGAGTGAGGCAGCTCAGCATTGCACAGGCTTCCCAGGAACACACGGCCACACAACTTAGCAACATTTTGCCTTTAATTTGTTGCATTTCCAGCAAAACTTTAAACACCACTACTGTTCATTAAATTATGTCACTTGGCAGGTTATTTCAGGGTCTGTCACTTAACTGAAGTTTACTGAAGGCATCAAGGAAGATTCCAAACAGAGAATAACAGGTAGGAATGAATCAGGAGCGCTTACAGTACAGACAGATCCAACACATTCCTCCTCCCAGCATTTACTACTGACCACCCATAGGTCACTGGGCAACTCAGACAGAGCTTATCCTAAGGGATAAATTTGAGATGGCTCCTGAAAAGCTGTTGCTTCTGTTGCAGGTGCAGCCCTGGCTGCTTTGCTGGGGCTCAGGGAGGAAAAGTGACACTTCTAGAGCATCATGCAGCTGATGTTTCAGCCTCCCCTGATATCCTCTGCTGCCCCAACCCCAGGCACAAAGATGCTGTGGGTCCCCACTTTGTTGCAACCTCAGAGACTCTTGACAAAAGCAATTTGACTGGTCATGCAATGTGTCCTAGGAGAGAGAAAAGGGGCTGCTTTTCTAATTAGACCTAAGGCTTGAGCTATATCCTGAGTCTGGTGTATACCTCAATATAATTTATTTGCAAACTCAGGAGATCTGAATTACATCAAGAGAAGCAAGACAAGTTATACTCAGTAAGATTCTCATTTCTCCAGCAATTTCTTTATTTTTCAACTCAGTCAGAGGATAGCAAGGACTGATATCCTCTTACGTCAGGGGAAAGAGGTTAGCTGGAGGAACTGCAAAGCATTTCTCTCTATGGACAGGTGATGACAAAAGCAGAAAACAAACCCAATCTTGGAAGACTTCTGTTAACTCTCAGTTTGTTCAGCTTAGGGCAAACTCTCAGAGCCAAAGAAAGTGGTTGTTTACTGTTGTGATATCAGCTTTTAACTGTTTGGTGTTTTGGGTAGAAGAAACAGCTTTTGTTCCATTCCTCTGCTTTATTTGCATGCTCCTGCCTGCACTGGTTTATTGGATTAAAACATACAGCTTGAGGGGGTAAACCAGCCAACAAACAGGCATGGAGCTCCACTAGGCTGGGGCAGAGGTGGTGCAGTGCAGGCTGCCAGCAGAACATCCACACCTGAGAGCATCATTCCTCCCTGGGCACGCCTCTGTTGGGGCACCTCTCCATGGGCAGCACCAGGGCTCACCCCTGGGTGAGAAGTCACATCCATGTTCTCTTGTCCTGGACTCTTCTTCTGGGTTTGTGGGGGTCCATTTGTTCCATGTCTGCACCTGCCTAGAGAGCTCCTGGAATAATTTTGGACCCTAATCAAGTACTTGCAATGTCTGTCCTGGAAGAAGGCTCAGGTGAACTCAGGCCAGGGCCTGTGACACAAAACTCTACCTATGGGACATGCAGGCATTAGTTAGTCTCATGTTTTCATGGTCCTATTTAGCCAAAACAAGATGATTGGCACAGGATGGAGTTAATGTAGGAGGCAAACCTTTACCAGACACCCCTGCACTGATTTTCCATGGGCACAAAGGCCATGTGTTGGGGTGCAGGCTGCTGGCAGCATTGAGCCACTAGCTGACACTGTTTTTTGTCACCCTCCAATGTTTAAACAACAAAAAAAAGCAAAAAACCCTAACAAAAAATCCCCCTTGATTTTGGGGGGCAGAGGAAAAGTGACCTGTGCACATACAGGCACTTCCCTGCTCAGGCAGGGGCTCAGCCAGGTGTGCTGCTTTTCCTCTGAGTAATCTGCAGAGGCACCAGGCTTGAGTTGTGCCAGCTCTGTGCAGGCTGTTTGCTGCTGTGCTCTATCCCCACAGTATTTGCCATAAGCCAGGCTCCTAAAAGGCTTAGTGTGAAGTCCCTTACAGGAAAGCTATTTGGCATTCATCTGCTGCTCAGTTCCAAGGCAGGTTATCTGGGATAGGCTGCAAAATCATGGTGTACATATTTACAGCTTTGCATTACAGAGCTAACCCAGCTCCTCCCACCTCAGAGCCTTCAGGAGAAAGGCAGCAAGAGCCTCCACAACCCTCCTGCAAAGAGCTCTGCCCTCCCTGGCAGCAGAAAGGCTGCTGTGTTCACAGAATCACAGAATACTCTCAGCTGGAGGGGACCACCAAGCCCAACCCTCAAGCAATAGCCCCTGCTGGGATTGAATTTGTGATACACAGATATCAGCTCACAAGGCAGGCAGTGTCCTTGAGCACAGAGAATTAACTTCATGACTGACAAATTAACTGTCCCATCTTCATTATTGTTCCAAAAAATTCAGAATGTAGCAGGAAATCTGGCCTCCTTAATTGCCTTTTTCTCCAAAGCAGAAATCACATGAAATAAAAAGGCTCCAGCTTCTCACCCACAGGCACACTTTTAACCTCCTGCAAATACACAAAAATGATGCACAATGCCCATATCTCATCTGCAAATGTTACATTGGGCTTACAGCCCAGGCTGAAACAGATGGGCTTAGGTTCTAAAGGCAAATAATGTGTCCTGAAACACTATTTCAGCATGTTCCTTTTAGAAGTACAGCCTAAAGAGAAATTCTAGGTGCACTGATGGACAGCTGCTTCACCTCTGAGCAAAGTGAAGCCTGTGCTTTCCTGAGCCACAGCCTCTGCTGCACAGACCAGAAAGCCCAACCCATTCCTACCTGTGCTCTGCAAGCCACTTTCTCCATCCTCTGCCCCTTTTGTCTCCTTTCAGTTGTCTTGATTTTGTGGTCTGAAGCATTTGGACACTTCCTGCAGGAGCCTTTTCCCTCACAGAAGCCCCAAGTCTTGAGCGAGGTCATGAGCTTTGCATGAATGGCTTAGCCTCCACTAATTAGGAGCACCTTTTTAAAAATATATATTTTTTAGTCTATACTGACATCTGCAGGTGCACCATAATGGATTTTGGAAACTAGAGACGCTATCTTTGGAGAATCAGCCTCCAGGTTTGCAATGAAAAGGATGATAGGGGTGATTGCATCCCTGGGAGTGAGGGGAGGGGGAGCAGGGCCAGCTCCCATGAGAGGGGGCTGCCCACTGCAGTGGCCAAGCCCTGGGGCAAACCCTCCCTGCTGCTAAGAGCACTCACTCCTTCTTCAAGGAATTGTTCTCAGGCCAGCAGGCCAACTTCATACAGAACCTGCAAGGTGCAGCTGCTCAGAATTAGCAAAAAATTGTATTTTGTGATATTTTGGCTGGTATTCAAACCTGTGTTGATCAATGTTGACCTTAGTTTAAGCAATAGCCATAAAAACCTACATTTGGAAAAATGCAGGATATTGTAGATGAGAATGAAGGTTAAATTAACTTAGGTCATTGTTGCTTGAATTTATAAATACCTATTGAAATTGTACTCAGTCAGAGCATAATGTGCTTTGCAAATAGTTTCAATTTTCTACAGTTCTGATCTCAAAGTGAACAAGTGAACATCTCTGATGCTGGAGATGTCACTGCAGCAAGATGTCACACATTCTTCTAAATCAAATGGGGTTCAGAGTGCCTTGCCTTTAATGAAGCTGTAAACAAAAAGTCCATGAGAGATGCCTCTTGAAATAGTTGAACAACAGGTGCCAAGACAGGTGGGAATTTCTGCCACTTCATGCATGCCTGCAAGCTGCAGAACTGAAGGAAATTGACTGAAGCTTAACTACCCATGACATTGGTATAGTATAACAGTTTTGTAAGTTTATGATATACCAATAGTTGTTCTTAGATATGTTCTTTGTGAAGTAAACAAACACACAGAATTATCCTCATTTACCTTCCAAAGATTTTTCTGGCTTCTAAAAATATTCTATTACCAGTACAAGACTTTCTGTAGTATATCATTCTAAAATCATTTCAAGGCATAAGGATTTGGACAGTCATTGTGTTGCTTCTAGGTATTATTACACTATGAGAAAAGAATAAATAAATTAACAAGACAGAGTCCTTTTTGTTTAAACAGAGGAACTTCCAGTATCTAAGTTTTGATTCGCCTCACATCAAATTAAAACTTAGGTTCTTTGCCCAGGTTTTGAGGGTCCCACCAGACACCCAGGTCTGCCTGACCACAGGGAGGCCTGAAGCAGGGGCCTCCAGGGACACAATTCCCACTTTATCCCTGCAAACTGTGCTTGTGGAGCCCCAGGACCTGCACCTCTGAGCCTTCCAGGCACATTGTCACTCATGAGAGGGGCAGCAGGGACTGATCCTGGAAGCTGTTACTTTTTAAAATGAGATTGCCATGGCTGGGTAGCAGGAATTAGGTGACATGCAGATGAACACAGTAAAGCAGAAGAAAGCCTGGTATGAAGAAATTACACTTTTTATGTCAAAGGTCAGGCTCTGCTCACTTTGGCTTTCCACGTAGTCCTACTGAGAGTAAAGCAGATCCTGGAGCAGCTAAAGAGAAGGAAGTTGGACTGTGAGTGTGCTAATGTTAGAAATCCTTTCCCCCTCCCAACAAAGACACTACATGTGAGTGCTGCCTCAGTGCTGCTGCAGGTGCAGAGCTGCACTTGTACCATTTCCTGGGGCTGGCTGAGCTGGTGGCTGCCTGGAGAAGGAGCTGAGGTGCTATTTCCCCTGTGAGCTGGACAGGAAGGGGCTCGGGCACCTCCTCTTCTGCTGAGATCTAAGTGCCTCAACCACAGCAAACAAGAGGAGGCAAGTCAGCCAACACAGCTGCACAGTGCCTGAGAGTCACATCCCAGAGTCAGATTGAAGCAGCCCTCAAAAAATTTGAGCAGCCCTCAAAAAATCACTGCAGAGCTTAAAAATGATCCCAGCATGTGCTGGTGCAGAGTGGAGCCAGCCATGGGTCAGGGCCTGTGAGCATGAGAAGTGACCCTCTGCTAACACCACACTCTCAGTACACATCTCTCAGGGCAAGATTCACAAAAAGGGTTCTTGAGACCTTATCTGCCAGCTGGAGTCATGGCCCTGAGTTATGTCCTGGAGGTCTCTGCACATTGTATGACTGCAGGGAGTCAAGCCCCTCTGGGTTTTCAGCACACAAGGAGTGATAAAAACCAAGTTGCAGGGTAAGAAATAACCCTGCACAGCAATTAGGCGACACTCAGATCTGTCTTGTGCACTGGCCCATGTACCCAGCAAACAGAGAGGTCCTACAGCAAGGGCAGTGGCTTATCTCTAGCTGAGATTGACACCCTTGGAGCTACAGAGCCTATATCCCTCAGGCAGAGCTGCAGCCTTTTATAAATCCTGCAATGGCACATTGGCTGATGAGGTAGGAGGCAGAGGTACAGCTCTCCCTGGCTGTGGTAGCCTCAGGCATGTCCCTGCCAGCCCCAGTGCAGCGAGGGTCTGACTGAGGGCAAGGTGGCTCTGCCAGTCCCCATAACAGAAGCCACTTCTTATGCCTCACAATACAGGACAAGGCTGGAGAGCCTGAGTGGATCAAAGAGAGAGAAAGCTCACTCAGCCAAACAGGTATAGCAGCTCTGAGGCAGATTGCACTGAGTGTGAGCTTCTCTCTTCCAACCATTTAACCACCAGCATGAAGTGCCTCAAACGGAGAAAAGCTGATCCTTCTGACTTGGCTGAATTAGGGAGAGAGGTTTTCAAACATTCTATAGAGACAATAAAGGCTAAAACCACTAGAATATCAGCAAATCTTTACTGCCTTCACGCAGTTTATTCTGAGCATCTGGACAGAGATTTTGCCTTACATGTGAGCTGTGGAGCAGCCCACCAGGCACATGCCAGAATGCCTGGCAGCATGGAATCTCCCAGGAGTTCATCACTTAGCCACGCTTTTGCCATGTGGTATTTGCATCCTTGTTCTCAAATTCAACAAGCACAACCCCAAACCAAGCAGAGTGTCCATGGTGCCACCATTTCCATCACAGCTTTACACCTATGGAGAGAAAACAAACCTCCTGTCTCCGAGATTCCACAAGAAAAGCTCTGGGGCAGGTAAACTCTGATGTAGTCATAAACTGTGTGCAGCATGGCTGACAGCCATGGACATGAAGCATGTGAGAGAAGAGGAGAGGAGAGGAGAGGAGAGGAGAGGAGAGGAGAGGAGAGGAGAGGAGAGGAGAGGAGAGGAGAGGAGAGGAGAGGAGAGGAGAGGAGAGGAGAGGAGAGGAGAGGAGAGGAGAGGAGAGGAGAGGAGAGGAGAGGAGAGGAGAGGAGAGGAGAGGAGAGGAGAGGAGAGGAGAGGAGAGGAGAGGAGAGGAGAGGAGAGGAGAGGAGAGGAGAGGAGAGGAGAGGAGAGGAGAGGAGAGGAGAGGAGAGGAGAGGAGAGGAGAGGAGAGGAGAGGAGAGGAGAGGATGGGTGGTGTTCTTATGTCCCAGCACTGGTGGAGACCTTGGGAAGAGGTGCCCAGGAGGACAAAAGTGCCAACTTCTTGCTTCTCAGTGCCAAAAGGCTTTTAGTACAAATTACCTAACAGACAGAAATATAAAAGCCATGACCCTAAAGGCCAGGGCAAACCTTCCTCTTCTTCTGTTATGAAGATTAGACATTTAATAAAACCAGGAAAATTGATTGCATGCAAGACCTGTTGAAGGCCCTGGGCTGAGGACCTGGCTCACGTGCTGACATGACACAGATTTAGTTCAGCAAAGAGGAACCTGAGGGCAGGAAAAATCCTCATCCAAACTCTACTTGGTAAAAGTGATGGGGAGAAAAAAAAGAAAAACCCAGAGTCAGTAGCCAGAATGTATATTTTGGTTTGTGCTTTGTGATAGTCTAAACCTGAGGTCTGATCTGAAAACATCTGAAATGCAAGGAATTCAAATTCAGGTATGAGTTCATATTTGGATTCATTCCAAGCAAAACAAAAAAGGACTGTCTTCTGCTGTTTGAAGATGAAACACCTTTTTTTCTGCCAAACTGTCATTACCAAGCACGAATTTAGCACAATTTAAAAATATTTATAAGGGTGGGGGGGGGAGCGGAATACATTTACTTGAGTTTTAAACAGATATTAAATAGTCTAGATATGGAGGTGCCACCTATGGAGACATAAGAGACTAGCTCAGCTCTGAAACTGGGAGTTTTCCAATCTTTTAAAAAAACATTTTACACATTGTCAAAACAAACTACAGATAAACAAGCATACAACAGGTGAAAAATGTGACTGCAAGGGCTGTGATGACAGTTCTGTTTGCACAATACATTCATTTCAGGGTACTTGAGCATCTGTTACATATTTAGTTCTTTCCTGCTAAAGACAATAAAGCGGGTGAGCATCACTTACACCTAAGAGACCATATGTTTGTGAGATGCTGGGAGGTTCACTCAGCAGAGAAAGAAATGCATTCCCTTCAGGGAGAGCAAAGCAGATCAAATTTCTTCTTTGCACTTTATTATAATGACATTATTAATGCAAGTTATAGAAAATAATCTACACAGAATACAGCATCTGGGCTAAATGCTTCCTCTTCCTTGCTGCCAAGACATTAAAAAAGAGTCTTGCTTTGCGTTTTGTGGACCAAAAAAGTACAGAAAATAAAGTTAAGAACAGCCGATTTCCTCTACCCTTTGTAATGAATCCACTTCTGAATTGTTAGAAGGACACACTGGGCATGAAAAGGTGGCTTCCATGCAGGTTTCCCCTACTGGAGAGAAACTCCCAGATGCTCAGCTTAAAGCCTCAGCTGAAGACAGGAAAAGAAGAGGTTGTTTTGATTTGAAAATTCTTGTTTATGATGCCCCCATTCCCAGAAACACAGCAGTGGCTGCTTTTGCTCCCACAGTTTGAGGCAATTTTTCATGTTTCGAGGAAAGCCATGATTAACATTCATTCAGAATTATGTACACTGGGAGTACCATGTCCACTTTTGGACTGTCCAGAACAGAACAGACCTTGAGATACTGAATTGTGCCCAGAGGAGGCCACCAAGATTGTTGGAGGCTGTGCATGTGAACAAGGAGGGGCTGAGAGGGGCTTGGCCAGCCTGGAGAGGGATGGATGGATGTCTGGGCTCCTGCTGCTGTCTACAGCTAATGGCCGGCAGGGAAGAAGGGAGAGGGAGCCAGGCTCTTTTAAGAGGTGCACAGCAAAAGGCAATGAACACAATCTGGAACCTGGAAAACTCCACCTAGATACTAAGTTGGACATTCTGCAGTGAACGGAGTGAGATCTCCCAAGGTTACTCCTAAATGACATCACTCTGCAATGCTGGAGGAGCAATCCACCCTCTTCACATCTCAGTTGTGATGGGAAATGCAAAAGCAAAGTAGAGGAATCATATGAAAACAAAGATGCATTTTTTATTTGACTACATGGTGTCCAGGACAATTCAGCCAGAAGGGCCCAAGCAAAGAAAATTTCCCATTTCTAACTTCTAACAAAGTTCACCCAGCTCAAAAAACTTACCAGGTGAATACATCTCCTCTTCATTGGCTGCAGCTCTACTGAGACAGACAGGGGTCTCAGCCTGAAGAGAGGTTGTAAATTTAGAAATTAAATTTAGGTGTGTGCACTAATTGGCCAAATGAGTTTGTGTTAGTGTAGGTGCAAAAGCAGAACTCCAGGGGAGTCTCACTGCAGCTGAAGATGCTGGTCAAGTCATAACAGGAAAATATTGTTGGCTGTGAAGATACCCAGGTTACTTGCTGAAGGGGTTTTGAAGTGTTTAGGTAACAAATAAGATGATACTCTTCTTTTCCAGCTCCAAGAAATTCAGGTCTAGACTGCAAATTGAAGTTATACTAAGAAGACAGGAAAATTACCCTAAAAGACATTTGGAGAGGACTGAGTTTCTTTGTGCATACTGAAGTACAGAAGTGCAAGTGCTGTGATGTGACCTTTCCCTACAAGTATGTGTAGTGGCAACAAAGGGGAAATTTTGTGTGAGAAAAGCCAATGGATTTTCTGCTTGAATGGGTTTTGTTTAAAACTAAAGCACTAGTATTCTAAATAGTACTTACTGTGGGGTTTTTAACAATGCATTAAATGTTTGTTTAGCAAGGAACTGAATGGTATTTCCTCATTGATGCTAACAGGAAGCCCTGAGACCTTTGGTCAGTAACTGAGATCTGTGTATTGCTCTGGAAGGACAGAAATGATGCTGATGTTTCAGGGAAGGGTTAAACAGAGATCCTCAGTGAAGGAGAGCTGGATGGTTACAGCAGGACTGGCAGTGAAATGGGGTTGCACAGGCATGCAAGTGGAGAGGACAATTCCTACAGCTGAGCACTCTCTCGCTGCTTCCCTCTTACCAAATCAGGACAATGTTATCCAAGATACCCCAGCTCCTTGCTGGACAGATCTCCAGCCCACCAGATAAGGGCCCTGAGAGCTGTAGCAGTCAGACAGGACAGAAATGCTCCCATGAGGAGCCAGCTGGCACAGGTCTCATCCCATGAGAAGCAATAGTGTAAATGGATCTGCCCCACAAACACTCCTCCTTCTGCATGGCCATTACCAGCTGAGGGGGTTCTCACTGACACAAAGGGCAGAGGAAAAATCTCTGGGGCCATGCAAGCCTGCCAGCATTGCAGAGCTGGCAGTTTAGGGATGCACTGTCGGCCTTCCCAAGCTCCTGGGGATGGAGACAGGCCTGAAAGGCATTTTGCTGGGCCAAAGAGATGGTGCCTGGGGCTCCTGCTTTGCCCCGCACCAGTGCTCCCAGCAAGGCAGTGGTGGCAGAGGGGAAGCAGCCCCAGGGGAAGCAGAGCTGCTGGGCTGCTCTCTAAAGCACACTCTGGACTAAAGCATTGGTCACCCTGGAGCATTTAGTGGGGAACAACTGAGCTGTGCAAAGTCCCAGGGGAAAGCCAGAGCTGACCTTCACTGTGCCCTCTCACTCCCCTGCCACCTCCTCCTCCAGGCTCCAGCGGCCCAGAGCCCACCGAGCCCTGTGCCTGCTGCTTATTTATTTATCTTGTAAAGATGAGCCTGGAGCGTTTCATGTTTCAGCCTTTTGTGCCCTTGAGGGAGGAGATAATGGAAGACCTGGCAGGAGATGCACACACTCTTCAGCTCAGGGATTCCCCACACCACCTTTGCAGGGATCCCTGGGAGGGCATCACACTGGTATAAATAAATATTTACCAGCAGTGCACCATTAATCCATATACTTTTTAAAACAGAGAATGTGAACATAAATAAAGCTGGGCTAAAGCACATATATAAAATTTGCAGGAAACACTTGAGACTTGGAGAAGCATCTTTCCTGTACTAGTGGGTTTCCTTCTGCAAAAACACAACAATAAATAAGAAGTACTTCAACTAACAGCTATAAATAGCATCTTGTGTGCACACTCAGATGATTTACATGCTTGTCCTGGAGTGATTGGGCTGGAATGAGTTGCAGCCTGTTCCTCTTCCTACATGGCAGGAGTTCTCCCATTACCTAAGCTTCATTGTTTTTGCACTTTTTATTCCAGGGCTTCACGCATGGCTTGTTTGCTGCTCAGTTCCTTCCCGTGTCCAGCTTCCCTCCTTGCCAGCATTTCCAGCCATGGAGATGACACCTGATGGTGAGCTGATCAATGGCTGGTTTCCTTCCTCTGAACTCACCCACAGGGTGAGTTCACACACACACTCACCACAGTCTGTCGGTTTCACAGATGTTCCCACTTGTTTTCATGGGATATTTGAAAACATTTCAAATCCACCAGTGCCTGAATGAAAATAATTCATGCCTGAAGTAAATGTGATAATTTTAATCATATGAATCCTGTTGTAGAGAGGGACACACACATGCATATACATTCCACACTCTTTCTTATGCAGATAATATGTTTCTTCTATTGTTTTCTCTTGGTATGAAGCAGTATCTTTAGAGACAGGAAAAATTGCATAGCACTGACATGAAGTTTTTACTATTTGAATTTTTATGGCAAAGGCACTAGTGGAAATTTCCCTTGGGAAAATACTTGGCATATGAGATTTGAGATTTCTCCCTACATTAAGGAACATACATAAATGAATCTTGATTGTATGAATTGCTAATTGAGAAGATACAATGTAACTCTCCTTGCTATCATAACTGTAGAATTGCATTTGCCTTCTTTAAGACTTTGGTACTGCCTCAAGTAAATAAAAGCCAGAGAACGTGAAGTACCCCAGTAAAACACACCATTGTCCCAGAACAGGAGTTCAGAGTGAAATAAACAGGGCCAGGAGACTTCTTCTCCTTTATAATGCCTTTATTAAAAGTGATCAGCTCAGGATTGGGCGGCTCGGCAGGGCTGCAGTCCCCGTCGCGTCTCCCAGGGCAACTCAGAGGAGGAAAATATGCGCAGCTCCGTCCACCAGGGGCAGAGCCGGGGGATCCAGTCCTCGTGGGAGCTTTAGGGCGTGAGGTCCCCGTCGGATGTTGCCCCTTCTCGCTTATCCGGCTTGGTCTCCCCGCCGGGGACTACTCTCATGGTCAGGGCGAGAGGGACTCCGCATTTCTGCAGGCTCAGCACTTGGCTCCTCACATCCGGACATCACTTTAGTCTCTCAACTCTTAGGTGGCTCGTTGTTTTTAGGGTTTTCTCGTTGCATTTTGGAGTCGGGGTCCCAAAAGCATGCTGGTCTTGGAGTCACTTTGCATAACCCCCCCCACCCTCTCAGGTGTCTTCCCTATGCTGGGAAGAGAACACAGCCTTGGGGAAGGGCCATCACCCCACCCCAGCCAGGGCCTTTACTAATACAAAAGGGGTGATAAGCTACAATGACCCGTGATTACAATAACAAAGCACACAGAACCCTGGCAGAGACAGATCTGACTGCCTTTTTGTAACTTTTTCTCCCAAAAAAAATATTGACCGAATTTTTGTTCATAACACAGAGGCTTTTTAATCTACTGTGCCAGTTCTCAGCCTTTCAAACTGCAGCTTCACAGATGAGTGCCATCTCCTCTGCAACCCACACGTTGCTGGAGGTGGTTCAAAGACATATGGGGAGTGAAAGCCTGTTACCAGCAGCAGACAGCACAGCTTCTGCTGGAGGCCAGACACAATGCAGCTGAGAGCCTGTGGAGCACAGATGAAGCCAAGGCTGTGCCTGCTTAGCCCAGTGCTCTGTCAGCCTTGGCAACCCCCACAGGCCAGCACAGAGTCACAGCCATCAACTGGGAGCTGTTGGAGGCTGAGGAGAAGTCACCCATTGCTTTGTTATTTCTTGTAGGAGCACATGGAGACAGACCTCCCAGTTTATCCCTGTGGAGCCCTGTGAAGATTCCTGTTCCTCAAGCAGCAGTAACAGCTGCCAGAGGATGTGCTTGTGCTGAGGCTCCACACAGCTGCAGGGAGCTGCAGAAGGGCTGGAGGCACTCCTACTCACAATGGTTGTCTGCCTGCAGCTGGATTATGCACATGGTTGCTTCCAATGTCCTGAAAAGGTTGAAGAATGCAGAGAGAACAGCTCAGACAATTGTTTATTTGTTTTCAAAAAAGGAAAAGAAGGAGACTGTCTCAGTGGAGAACATCAATTCATAGCAGAGTACCCGTCTTTGGGACTAGAATAAATGGTGTGTCCACCAAAGGAGATGAATGCTGGTATCTCCTGCCAGGCTGGGCCATGACACCACCTCCTGCTTTTGCCTCACCATGAGTGGCAGGACAGCTTCTTCTCGAGTGAAGTTCAGCAGAATTAGGGTCTCAACCTCTTTGGGCATCTGTCAGTAGAGGGCAATGTAGTTACAAACAACCGACCTGCTCCAGGTCCCCACCCAGCAGAAGGCATCGACCTTACCTAGTGTTTTATATTGCCATGTGTGACCTAATAGTGTATCCTGCTGTTATGTGCCGTGTTTAACATACCAGCAACACTATGTCATGCAGCTGATACTAGAATTAAGGTCTAGGGTATGTGTTTATGAAGGCAGGTTCCCTTGTGATCACTGCTATTTGTGGCAGGGGAAAGGAGGGACACAGCCCTGGAATGGGTTTCCAGTGGGCGTTTGTTTACTGTACTTTCGATGCACTGGTTTATCAGCCCAGGGAATAAGTTATAGCTTCCCAGCCTGCCTGTCTGGTTACAAATTCCAGTCTGTTCCTCCAGGCTGAATATAGAGAGCAGCTGGCTGAAGCTAAATGAATAATACTGCCTCACAAAACAATAGTGCTGGGCTCAACATGTTGCACAGACATCTATTTTGAGTTTGGATATTTAAAGACTAAGGAGGCATGACAGGCACATTTATGGGGCAGCAATTACCAGCAGCCTGCAGACTGTGCCTTGGATGTGAACAGATTAACACCTTCTTCTCTGTGTGTGTCAAATACTCTGGTAAAGAGTTCACCTTTGCAAAGAAAGTGTCTCTGAAGAGTTGACAAGTCCTTCCACTTCCTGTACATCCAGCACTTTCCTGTTGGATAACCTTAAGCAGAAACTTTCTGTGCTACAATCAATCCTATCTAAAATAAAGAGACAAAATGTGCTGCTGTTATTTTACTCCATTCTGTAACTTTTATTGGTGGGAAATGGTAGAAAGATCTAACAGATCTTTCTGGTTATTAAATTTCTAATTTCATTCTGGTCTAATGAAACCACTAAGAACCTCCTTAGCACATAAGGTACCTAAATGCTCAAAAGCAATCATTGCTGTTCGAAAGCCAATGGAAAAGGGAGGTAATTTTCTGCTTTTCAAGACAATCAGAGCTAGGACATAACCAGATACATAGGTTGCTTTTGGAGATACTTCACCTCTTTTGGTTTCATCATCTCACTACAGCTATAAGTACCTGCATATCCCAATAATCCAGAAGGAGGCTGGATTCTCATTTTTCTGAGTACAACCTGATAGCCTCTATTAATTTCAGACCAATCAGAAAATGGATTTGTTTGGCTTTGTGTCCTGAGCTTGCGAGTATGTACTGAAAAGCGCAGCAACAGGACACTGTCACAACAGATTGAAACACTCTCATGCAAGGCAGTGCAAGGATGAGGCTTTAAAATGTATTTGTTTTACAGTTCATGCCATAAAATCATATATACAAGCAGTCATAGGGACTTGCCTTAGGTTTTATAAGCTTATAGTAGCTTCAGGTACTCGGAAGTTCTAAACTTTGACTATTCTCTCCAGCAGAAAGGAAAACTACTCTCAATTAAATGGTGCTTAAGGGAAAAATTGAGTCTTTCTTAAGAAGTTCAGTGGCCAGTGACTCTGGGGTTAGAGAAAGCTCTAGATCACAGTGGGAGGTCACTCAATAACCCAGGTTTAGGGGCTCAAATATAAATTAACATAGGATAAGAAAGTTCCTGGCCTAATCTCCAGCTAAATTAGCAGTGTGGACTGGCCTGCAGATAGCTTATGCACTGATGCATTAGTAGGTTCATGGCAAGTAACTAAAAATTCCTAGGAAAAGGTATTGAGATGATTTGGTAAAAGAATGCTAGGAAATCCTAAATTGCTATTCATGCCAGAATTTGCTGGGTTTTTTCTGCAGTTTTGAAACTGTTCTCCTATCTCATCGTGTAGTTCTGCGTACAGAAAAAACTGTTCTCTTATCTCATCATGTAGTTCTGCATACAACAAATGACTGGGACAGTGAAAACAAGCAGCAAACAGAAAATCCCAGTGAAAAATACAGTATATCACACTTCTGACTTTTGTCTGAAGATGGATTGTGATACAAGTACTTTGGTCTAACCAATAATGTCTGTAATCCTTAAGCTGGGCATGTGTTTAAATGCTTTGCAATACTAATAGAATTTATCTGAGGTTTTTGGAAAGCTGAAAAAATAAGTATTTAATATTTTTTTAAGAAACAAAAAGATTCAGAAATCAGGTTGTGATTTCTAGAAAAAGGAGGATCTAGTAGCAATTTCAGTAGAATTAAGCATTCACACCTGTATTTGTGTCATCAGGCTTACAGATAATTAAAGAGGATATTCCCACAACCAATATTGCACACTTATTTACCCATATAATCTCTCTAAGCTCTCAATAAGGAGTAAAAGGCTTCTTAGTGGTCAGTTCAAAGAACCTAACCTGGAACTGTGCTCTGGAGCACATGCTTGAAGAGACCAACTCAGCAGTTAGCCTGGATCATGCCTTAGAACCACAGAGTAATTTAGGTTGGAAGGGATCTCTCTCTGCAGACCATCTTGTCACCCTGCTGCTCAGAAGGGGTCAACTGCAGCACGCTGCTCAGGGTGTTGATGAGCTGGGCTTTGCACAACTGCAAGGGAGGAGACCCTACAACCTCCCTGGAAACTTGTTCAGGGTCAGGACATTCCTCTGCCCTGCTGATCAATCAGGTTTTCCCACTGCCTGATTTGAATTTCCCATGTTCCAGCTGATCCACTGCCCATCACTGTGTACCACTGAGGAGTCTGACTCCACCTGCCCTTTTGTGGACCCCCTTCCTGAAGCTTTCCCTTCTCCACGGTGAACAAACCCAGTTCTCAGCCTCTCCCCATACATCACCTGCTCCAACCCCCTCACCATCTCTGTGGCCTCCTCTGGACTCAATCCTGTTTGTTGATGTACTGTGGAGCCTAAAAGTGGACAGAGTGCTCCAGATACACTCTCATATCTCCCTGCCTGCTGCCTCTGCTTCATGCTCCCCCAGCTCAGTGTGGAGCTGGCTGCCTTTGCTGCAAGGGCACACTGCTGCCTCACGTCCCACATTTGGTCCACAAGGACTCCCAGATCCTTTTCTGCCAAACCCCTGTCTGTTTGCTTCACCCCCACCCTGTCCTGCTGTGGGCGGGTGTCTCATCCTAGGTACAGGACTCTGTGTTTGTCATTTTTGAGTTTCAAGAGATTCTTCTCAGTTGATTCTCCAGGTTGTTCAGCAAAGCCCTGAAGCACAGCAGCTCTGCCCTCCTGCATTTGAATTATCCACCTCTCCCCATTTCAGTACTGCCTGCAAACTGCAGGGAAGAGGAGAAAGGAGTTAATGGGACAATGTGCATCCAAACCCCAGACAAGCAGTGTTTGAGGTCTTCTCTGCATGACATAGCAGCCATGCACAGCTCTCCTGTGAGTCAGCAGTGGGCACACTCACAGCACCTGGCAGTGCTGGGGCAGCCAGGACAAACTTCCTGCCACTAGCAGAAAACCTTTCTGGGTGCCTGTCATGTTTCAGGCAGACAGAAGTGTAGGGCTGCTGTGACTGAATGTCTAGGGAATTTGCCTGCTCCATCTGAACGGTTTATTTTTGCAATAATGTAATAGTAGTACGGTAAGCAGGAGACAAAATGACATTATATATTTTTTATCAATTTCTTTGCCATCAAAAGGCACTGTGAAATTTTTTCCATGCCCCAACAAAGGGACATGGGAAATAAGAATCACTAACTGAGCTGGTAGTTTCCCCTAATTTCAGCTATTCCCTATAGCAGTTTTTATCCAGGGTTATTTGAGGGTTTTTTTTCTGGGGCCAACTGTGTCCCCCACTGAAAAAGTTGCAGCTGGTCCAGATCTAGTGTGTTAAATGCCTTGTTCCTATTTCTGAGAATGTTTTACTGCCCTGGAAACTCTTTTAGGGCCGTGTGTCCAATAAAATTCAGTATCTAGATAGTGAAACAAACTATGCAGAACACACAGAGCCCGGCCTCTGCTCACCAGCGCTGCTGGTGCTGCACAGCTCCGGGCCACAGCCCTCTGCCAGGATGGCTGGGAATGGCTCTTTGTGTCCAGAGGAAGATACCAAAGCACTCCTGTACCAGGGAGAGCCCCAAAGCAAGAACAAACCACTTGTCCTCACCTCATGCAAATGTTACTGAGCACAAAAGGCCGCGCCGTTTCTCAGGGATGCCATTACAAAGGCGGGGGACGCACATGCTCTGCCTGTTAATCACCCCTCGGGTGCTTAGAAAATGTAAATGTGCTCTCTGTGTGCTGGGCTTTGGCAGTGCCAGCTCAGAGAGCTCCAGCTTCACCCTGCAGCGTGCACAGCGCTCCCTGACTCTGCACTAAATAGGCTCCCACCTGCTGCAAGACCTGAGCAACCACTTGGCATGGCTTGCTTATAAATAGCACACACCTAATCCCAGCAGCAAATTAAATTAGACTTAAAATATTCACACAGTCTACACCTGGCTTCCTGCTAATGGCAGCTACACTAGTAAATGTTCTTTTTCTCTACCAAGCTGTCTCCTCCAAGGCAGATCCCACAGAACTCTTTTCTCTGAGCAAGCATGGCTGGGATAAGGGATGTGCTCTGCCTCTGCCCCTCGTTTGAGCCAAGTTTGCCACCCAAGCAGGCCACCCCTGAAGCCTGCTGGCTTTTTTTTTTTTTTCCCCAAAGAGATATCTTCAGTTTGGGTTTTTTTTGCATCATGCACAAAGTACCATCTTCTTTTAATTTTATATACATATATATATGGGGGGAAAAAAGACAAAAAAGGACACCATTTGCATTTTCAGAGATGCTGGCAGAGTGTGTACTGGGCACTTCTGAAAACAGAAAACTGTATTTATTCAAAGTGTCCAATAGGTGTGCCCCTGAAGTCTTCCATTTTCTCAGTGACACACTGAATACAGAGATTGATGATATGACTTTAAGATTTGCTGTATAATTGTTTCCATATAATAATATGATAAAATGTGTTGCTTTTTTTAGCACCTACCTTTGGCCTAAAAGGCAACTTGCCCTGCTAGACTTCCAAGGAACTGCTGCAGGAGGAAGCAGCTACTGCCATACAAGTGGTTCAGTAAGCAGAACCTTTATCTGAGCAGTGTTGTTCAGCCCAGGCTGCAGCAGCTGGACCAAGGATGGTCCAGAAGTTTGCAGGACAATCAAATCCGTCAGTGTGAACTGTGAACCACCTGGGCTGGACCCTAACAGGCTGCCCCAAAACAGGAAGAAAACTTTGAAACTTCTACATTATTCATTTATTTTAAAATTCAACATTACTTGTTTTTGTTTAACCTTGATTTATGCTAATCATAATGGTAAGGGCAAGTAATTCAGAAAAAAACCCCAAAAAAACCCTATCTTTATCTCTGGCCTGAGGACAGTATTTGGTAGTTCACTCTTTTATAACAATTCTGGCTGCCAGATTAAAAAAAAAGCATTATTAATACATCTCTTTTCAGAATCTATCAGTCTACATGTCCCATATGGCAAGGTTTAGGCTTTAAAATATAGTAAATATAAAATATTTATCCAATTTTGGGGTAGGGGGAATATGGAAAGACCAGGCAACAGTTTATAATTCAGGTTCTGTTAATTCCATGCTAAAAAAAAACCTTTGAAAACCACTGTGGAGGCAGCATTCAATCATGTGTCTAAGTCAGAGCTATATCTCCTGGCAAAGTTGGAACTGAGTAAGAGGCACTAAAACCAGCCTTCACAAGCCCTATAAAGCCCTTGTGCAGTTCCTTTCTGCTAGTAGTTATGAGCCTTGCTCTTAAAGATGTGGAGGATTTGCCAAAAAGCTGTATCCATGTAAACACGACTTCTGATTTCATCACTTTGGAAAAGATAAAACGGCGGTTACACTCAGGGCACCTGAGGAAATGACAGGCAACATTTGGAAAAACTGGTATAAAATATTAATTGTTTGCAAATTGCTTATTATTTGCAGAGCACTGTGTAAAAATAGAGAGGTTGCCTGTTCTGGCAAGCCTATGGACTTTGTTGTTTTAGCCAGGAGCATGAAGCCAGACTGCTGTGGCTGAAGGGGAACCACTGCTTTAATCTGCACTTCTCACCAGCAGACCCACACATTAAAAGCTGCTGCCTGAACAGCCAAGCCACCCAGTAGGAAAGATGAAAGGGAAACCAGGATTTTGAAAACAGTCTTTCTATTCCTTGCTTTGCCTCAGAGACTGTGGGCAAGCCAAAGGCTCATGTTCCCCATCTTTTAAAGGCTGGTGACAGCATTTTGCTGCCCTGCAAGGATGATGACGATATGTACATTTAATACTCTGAGACTCTCTGTCACTAAAAAGAGAGAAGCATCCTGAACGGATACAGAGTAGACAGGCTGCCCTGGAAAGGAATGGCTGAGGAATGTGGCTTAGTATTTGCAAATTATAGTTGACACTTTTTTTAGGACTTAGTATTTTCTGGCAATGATAATGTTCTCAAAGGAACAGACCTACAGTCTCTTGCAAATCATGCACTAGAGCAGATGTCATATTTCTGATATTTCATTCCATTACGTTTATTTTTGGAACTCTAAAAATTCCCAAATCCTCCAAATCTAGACAGAACACCCTATCTGTGTTGTAGCATAAATATGCATAGCTGAAGCCCTGGTTATGACTGTCAATACCAACTAGAGAGCCCTAATGTACTTAAATTTAAGCCCACTTAATTTGCAGAAAGCTATTCAGATGCTGTCAGTCAAGCTGGGAATTTGAAGAATATTTAAGTTGTTGATTAAGTACTTAACATTACAGGTTAATCCAAAATTGTCTGTCCTACTTTTCTTGTGGTTATATGGTGACCTGTATAAATATTGGAGTTCTGTCTCACTCCCTCCAATGCAGTCAGATCTCATCACCCCAAATTATCCAGGACTAGAAGAGGTACAAATCTGCATTCCTATGTCAGGCTGCTCACTAACAGCTCCCTTGTGTTGCCCATTAGCTCTCACTGATGAGATGCAGATATTCACTAGTAGAGTGTGTGAGGCCCAAATAAGGCAGGAGGAAGAAGAAGAAGAAGGTCCTCAGAGCTGCTCCTCTTTCCATACCTGTGGTGAGGCCATGCATGGGCAGGGAGTAGGTGAATGCCAGCAAAGGCACACATGGGAACAGGCACGCTCCTCCGAGAGCTTGGGTTTTATTAGAGCTCCAAAGTGCTGTGAGTCAAGGTGAAACTGGCAACGCTAGATCCCTCTCTGCCCAAAACAGCTTCCATCTGAGAAAATGCTGGCCCTGTCATCATTTTGCACATGAAAGTGGGAAGGTGAAACCCTCTCCCCTCTAGAGACTGAGGATTTGTGTGCAGGACACCAGGTCAACATCACAGAGCAGAACAGAGCATTTGTGCTGCCAGCACCAGAGCTTTCATGGGGAGGCTTTGATTTCGTTTTTCTTGAAGCCATAGGGTCTGCAACAAGAGTTTACAGAATGTTTTTAGCATAAAACAAACCAAACTATATACAAAACTCCCCATCAACTTTCTAACCCTTCTTCTTACAGAGAAATGCCAAAAAAGATGAGCAAATGCCATGTAACAGACTTAAAACTCAAAAGTCTCCCATCTTTGTTGTGGGCTATTGTAAAATCTTGTAATTTTAAGCAGATGGACAGGAGGAATGTTGAGGCTGCCAGCCCTACTTTGTCTTGCACCATGCAAGCCAGGACAGCTCTGTACTTCTGGAGTTCTCTCCAGCCACTGTGTTAGCAAATTTGTGCTACAAAGCCTCTCTGCAGGTGTGTATCTTGCGAATTTCATGTAGGGAAGAAGACCTTAGGTGCCCTCTGCTCTCATAGGCTTCACTTGAGGTGTTTGGGGCCAGGAAGAGTTCACATTTACCTATCTTTGATGCTGTTTCAAGAGATGAAAAAATGCAGTGTGGTGATTGAAACTCACCAACTGATTGGAGCATCGATCACCCAGTGACAACATCCTCCGGCACTTCACATTGTCACAGAACCCACCTCATCTTCTTCAACAATTCCCATAGCTGCAATTGCCTGCTCTTCCATGTGAGACCAGGGAAGAGGATCATTGATTTCTTGCCTGTTTTAATGGAGCTTAGCAATTAGAAGAGAGATAGAACAAACATTGCATCATCAACCAGTTCTCACAGGTAAACACCAACTGATCCTCACACCACAACTGGGACAGCAGTTGGTAAAGATGAGAGGTACAGACATATACACAGATTCAACATGATGGAGGAGTTCCTGGTACTAATTTTTGGGGTTATCTGCACAAACCCTGTGTCTTTAGCAAGTTACTTTCTCTGCAGTTAAGGAAATTAAAGTTAGATTACAACTTGCCTATTTGTCTTCTGGACTGTAAGGATGAATGGCTTGTTAAAATAATATATTCTTTAAACATGATTGACATGCTTATAACTGGCCTAAAAATCCAGGTCTAGTAAAATGACACATGGAGTATGTGCCTTTGTGTTAGTTTAGTCTTAAATGTACATGGGAATTGAACCAAATGTTGTTCCCTTCAGTGTTAAAGAAAAAAGCTCATGGCTTATCTGTAAGTGTTTATTCTAGTATGTGTTCACTTCTCTGGGAGTTAGTTTTTTAGCTGTACTCCCAGGGTAGCCAGGATGTTGGTAAATATTCATTGGCAAAAACATCCCTTCATGATTGGAATTCACTCCCAGCAGGCCTTAAATTGGAACAGAAGAACAAAGGATATGCCAGACTTGATCAGACCACTGGTCTGTCAAGCCTGGTACCCTGCCTCTGGCAGTGGCCCATTCTTTATGCTTCAGACAAAAGAAAAAACATTTTAAAAAACAATGCACCTGTCTGGAAATCCATCCCAAATACCTAACTCAGACTTACTGCCTCATCTCAATGTAGCCAGGACCAGAGTAACAGAGAACAAAATAACTTAATACAGTACTGCAGGGAATGATTGCATTAATTTTATTTTTGCTTCACTGTATTGATCATTTCTTTAGGAGAGACCTTACTTTAATATTTATGCAGTTCTGAGTATCTCTGACACTGTTGAAAATGAGCTGTGGCTTCTCAGGGATAATTTTGTGGGTGAGTGTTTCAGAAATCAGATTTTACTCTGGCAGTCTGGCACACAAAACCTGCCTTTCACTTATGGTTCAAAAGCCCATGAAGTCACCAGCTTGGGTGGCCTCAGCAACAATTGCTTGATTCCAACAATTAGGTTCTGCTTTTATTATTGCAGTTTATCCTGTATTAAGGCTTTATCAGGTCACCCTGCTCAGGACCCACTGTAGTGGCCCATGCAGAGCCTATCTCAGTTTTGACACCCCCTTTCAAAGGTTTACTGTGCTGAATAGAATCTGTATCAAGAGAATGGAATAGGTAAGCCAGCAGGGAAGGTGAAGGGCAAGTTTCTACACTCATCAGGAAAAATTAACAGGATTCTCCCACACTGGTACAATGACAGATCTGATCTGCTCATTGAGGATGTGGTTTCATTGGCAGTGTCAGGAGAGAAACTGAGGTTTCAGTGACATGGAAGCTGAGTGATGATCTCAGCCCAGGTATAATTGCCTTCTGGAGAAGATCCGAGGCCTGCTGATGAATAAGGTGCTCAGTACTCAGCCTTGGGTGCCAAATAGCAGCTCTTAGCAAATCCTAGAGATCCCCAATGCTGTGTTCTTCATAGGCAACACACAAATAATACAAATATGCCATGTCTTTGGGCAGGTCAAGTCTCTTCAGGCCTGTGAGCAAGCAGAGCATCTCTGTTTACAGGTGAGTAAGAAGGGCATTTAGACAAACTTCCTGCACACTTTGAATTCCCCTGCCTCAGGCCACTCTCAAGCACTGCAGCTGAGAAATCTTTGATCCCCAGTGCACTGTATCACACAAAGTGTTTGTGTCATGAAGTCCTTGCTTTTGTCCCTGATAAATTGTAGCCACGTATGTCTAAGGCAGAGCTTTGTCAAACCAAAGTGCGTGAAAAGCAACGCTCACAAAGACGGGCGTGGGGGACGCCACCAGCAGTGAGTGCTGAGGAGCCCGGCCTGGGGAAAGGGACCAGTGCGTTGGCCTTAAAAGCTGTTCTGAGCACGTCCAGTCTGCATGGGAAACTCAGTCAAGAGCGGACATCTGTGTTTTCGGTCTGTTAACTTGTATTTGACAGCTTGGGTTTTGGCAGCCTGAAAAGATTAAAAAAACGCAGCCCGGCCAAGGCTGGCCTTGCACCGAGGACGATGGCGGCGAGGGATTAGAGGTGAGGGAGGCCGAGGTGCCAGGCACAGCGGTAGTGGTGGGCCCAAAGCTATGACAACAGCCACGCTGCTCACTTTTCCTCAGCTGGTAGCTGTTTGTTTGAGGATTTGTGCTGTCTGCCCCCTGGGTGAGGGCTTGCACAGTGCCTGCTTGGAAAACATTTCCATCTGCGTTTCTGCACACAGCTGCCGGAGGAAAGGAGCACGGCCTGGGAGTCTGACAGTGTTCCACACACCCCGTCTCCCTCGGGTGTGCCCTGGGCTGGGTGACTTCATGGCCAGATCCAAGCTCTTCCCAGTGCCTTGAGAGCTGGCAGAGCTCTCCCCCTGCCTCTACAGAGTGTTCACCCACTGAAGGTAATTCAAAAAAGGAGCTCGTGTATCTGACTGCCATGGGGTGTAAAGCTGGCGGAGAAGGAAAAGTGTAGAGCCTCCAGTGGGTAATGAATTTATGAGTCTGCATCTGTGGTCTTATTTGATGGTAAAGTTTTTTGTTTCATTGACACAAGAAGGGAATCAAGATTTTTGCCTGATTGAACCTGCAGCAGGGCAGCAGATTTAGAGAAATGTACTTGTCCACTTTTTGCTGCTGGAAGTTAAATGCTGAGAGAGCTGCATGCAATACTCACAGCAAGATTTTATCAAATCCTGCCATTGTTAGGACTATGTCAGACCAAAACACCTCCATCACATGGAATCATCTAATGCTGATGAGCTGATGGTATACTAGGGACAAGGATTTTGCAGGCATTCTCCTTCCCCCAGAAGCAAGAACCAAGCTCCTTGCCCCAGAAGCAAGAACCAAGAAGCTGAGACTGCTGTGTTGCTGGTGCATATCCTGGTAAAGAGATACTTCTGTGCAATGAGATAGGAGCTCAGAGTAGTGTTGAATGTCATTCTGAAAAATGTTGGTTTTGTGGAGGGGGCAACTGTTGTAATATCCAGCAGTGTTGTCTTCTGCCGGTGTGATGGATGAAGGAGCCAGCTGGAAGGCAAGTCTGTGCTGCTCCAGAAACCCACCCTGTAGGTGAGCAGCAGGACTAGCTGAACCTTCCAGACCTCTGAGAGCCTGTGACCATTCTAGCTCAAGGTCATTTAGCAGTAGCACCTGACAGAGAGACCATTTCTTACAGGCTAACTTGTGATTGAATATGTTTTGTGACTGAAAAAAATCCAGTCAGTAAAGAGCAATAGGAAATGCCAACCTAGCAGGTCATTTAATTCAATAATTTGTAAAAAAATGTGACGGGTAAGAGGGCAGGCTTACATTCCCAACATCTGTAACACTTATAATAAACTACAGAATAGAATGGCAACACAACAGCTCAGTTCTAGTCTCTGGCAAGGCCAGAAACACTGAACATTTGGAATTATTTTTGATTACTCCTCTAGAACAGCATGCACAGCCCTTATGGAGTGCCCAAGCTGCCATGTGTCTTGTTCATGGGAGCCGTGAGTGTCTGAGCAGACATATGGTGAGGCGAGGAAGCAGCCGGTGTGGGTGATGCACACACTGCCAATTCTCTTGCTGCTGCTGCTGCTGCTGGGCAATTAGGCACATCAGGAACTCACTGAGCTTCTTTCCCTCTCTACTTGTTCAGAAGTGAAAAGACAAAGTGTCTGCAGGGCTCATGCACACTTTCCCTGCCATTGTCTTCATCTGAGTCTCCCCTGGCAGTCACCAAAAGTAAGACAAAAATGTCACTGTTTGAGCTGAATGTATCTCTGTGCAGAGAGACCCTGTAATGCCTTCCACAGCATTCAGGCCTTGCCTTGGGCCTGCATGTGGCTCATGGCTGAAGCAGCCGTACAAAGGGGGCCCTTGTGCTGGACAAGTTCCTTTGGCACAATAAAAGTCTCTGCCATAAGAATAAAGCTTCTTTGTGCCAGGAGCAGAGCATTTCCAGTGTGTGGCAGTGGAAGGAACACGCCTAGAGACTGGGCAGCATCAGGCATCCTTTCCCAGCATGAGGCATCTTCCTCTGATGCTGCAGAGCACACTGCAGCATTGATTGCAAAGATACAGGATACCAAAAGGGGCTTTCTCCTGCACCTGCCTCTGCCCCCAGGCCATGGGCCAGCTGTGCCTGGGTGGTCACCTCACTGCTCTGTGGGAGAGCTTGGGGCTGCAAAGATGAGGATTTGCTGCTGCAGGGTTGTCTCTGAAAGCATGAGGTGGCCAATATCTGCTGCTCTAGTACAACCAGGCCATGCTGGGACCTTTGGCAATGATGCCAGACATGGCCAGAACACCAGAAGTTGGTAATCTCTTCTGTACCCTGCAAAGCCAGGGTTGTGGTTCTCATGCAGGCCGTAGAGCTGGAAAGCCCCAAACAAGTGTCCATACCCCAGGCAGAAATGTCATTTCTTAAATGTTCTTCTGCTGCTGGTCCAAACCCAGCTTGCGAGCTGAGGGGGCCCCTGCTGCCACTGAAATGAAAAACACTCTGTACAGACAGGAACACTTGTGAGGCTGGTGCTTAAAACCACAACTGAAAACAAACCATGTCAACAGAATATCAAACCAGACATTGACTACCTCTGAAACCACATGCAAGTCTGACTTCAGCTGAGTCTGCCAAATGTGCATGGCAAAATGGCTGGTGTGGGCACATTTCCTGCTGTGCCCAGGCCTGGGCGCTGCGGTGCTGGGGAGCAGAGCATTCATCCCTGGGAGCAGCCAGGGGATGGACTAGCCTCTGGCACTTTGGTATGAATGCTCCCAGTGCTGCCAGGGGATGAACCAGCCTCTGGCACTTTGGTACGAATGCTCCCAGTGCTCCCCTGCCCCACAGCTGCTCCCCAGCCCCATGGCTGCCCCCTGGCAGGTTGGCGAAGCACTCAAACACTGAGCTGGGAGGTGCAGTGAGACTCAATTGCATCTGCTGGCATCAGTACAGGGCATTGGTGGGTGGGCAGGGTGGTCCCAAACCATCATGGTATGCAGCTGTTGGTGGCTGAGGGCAGCAGGCCCTGTGGGCACCTTGACGTTGAGCAGCCCAGAGAAGGTTGTTTTATCTGGCTTTAGTTACAGCTGGAGCTGTGGTAGTTAGGAGGACCTTTCACAGGGGCTTAGGGGATTCAGGCAGAGCCTGCAGGTAGAAAGAAATATTTCTGGATTTCAGACTTCCCTTTGGTTTGGGAAAGGGATGTTGATGGTGGGAAAGCTGGGCTAAAGAGAGGTCATGATCTGCTGTGATTGCTCTCGTTGACAGTGCAGGAGACACAGTCTAGTCTCCTCTCCCTGGCTGAGGGAAAGGCTGCCAGCTCCCGGATCCTGTAATGGCAACTGCCAGGGCTTTGTCTGTGAGCAGCTATGGCTGTGCACCACTGGAATGCCTGGGGAATTTCTGCCTTAAAACCCACCCTGCCTCCACAGCAATCAAGTGTCAGGATGAGAGGGACCAATTAGAGGGACCAGTGGAGAGTGGGAGAGGCTGCAATGCTATTCACTCTCTGTCACTTCAAAAGGGTTTTATTTTCTGTATGTTTAATATGCAAATATTTAATGGGGTGTATTAGAGCATTACAGCCATAACTTGAGACCTTTCAGTCAAGAGTAAACAGGTGCTGAGTCTTTCTTTTCAAGGCCAGGCACAGCTGCAAGCCTGCCCTCCCCAGTACATGATTATGGGAAGCTGCTGGGACTTTTTCCACATCCCTCCCCCACGATGCTGCACACGCTCCTGCAAAGACCCTTTTTTTGTCTTTCTGCAAAAGACTGTCCTCACTGTTCAAAAGGAACAGGAAAAAAGAAATGTGATTTATTAGCTCTGGCACAGAGGGCAAGGTTTTGACCTCAGGTGTGAATCTGAGAAAAATACTATTTTCTTGACAGCCAGCCCTCTTGGAGTGAATTAAAACTGCTATTGTGAGGAAATGGATTAAAGCCGTTTCAGCTTTTATGACAATACAAGCTGGTTACTTTATAGACCATCTAGGATGTAGACTCACCCCAAGGTGCTTTATAATCATGGGTTTAAAGGGAGAGAATTTGCCTGCAGAGATGAATCAATGGGTGTATTTTATGAAACATTAATGACTGCTTTTGTAGATGTAAATTTGGGGGTATGTGCCTGCATCTCTCTGTGCTGTCCTGCAGCTGCAGCTTAAGCTTTTTTGCTGTTAGTGAAGATCATAATCCAGCAGTGCAGTTTTGCTGGAGGAGCTTTACATCATCTTGTAATGTAAACAATATTGTAAGAGAGCCCGACAGCCCCACAGGATTTTCATTGAGCTATGATTGATGTGGAAAAGGATGGAGCTGCAGTGATTCTGCATCAGTCACAGCTCTTGCCTGGCTCTAAAACTGACCCTGTTAGCACAGTCTGACTTGGATCATTTGTCTCAGAAGTACCAAGGGATTTTAAAACAGCTGTGGATTCAACCATTTCAAATGGGAACATATTTTTGGTTTGTGGTAAGAACAACATAAACCGTATGTGTTTCAGAACTCGGGCCTCAGCATTCCTGGCCTGTTTTGTCAGCACGTCTTTGCTCCTCGGCAGCATTCACACGTATGGGTCCATGGAGGCTTTTTTGTTTGGTTTTGTTTTTCCACTTCAAGTCTTCCTCCCTTCTTTTTTCCTTCCATCCTCAAAGAAAGACAGACAGAAAGAAAATTAATCACCCTTGCTTTTTGGGGCTAGGCAAGGTTTAAGCTAAGGCAACACTTACGCAAAGGGACAATTTGTTTTTCAGCCTTTGATGTATCCCTCATCTGATGTGTTTCTCCTAAATTCTGTAGAATGTGCAAGTGCCCAGTGGTAAAAGCAAATACCAGGCACCATGGCAGAGCCCTGAGCAGTGCCCTGTCTCTGTGTCCAGATGGGTAACCTATTTCAGTCACGCAAATTATTCTGCTTTTCTACTCCTCAGCCCTTTAGATCACTCCTCCCCTTCTCCTTCAGCAGGTTCCTTCCCCACTGACATCTGTTCCCAGGAATGATGAACTGAGCTTTGGAGCAATTACCACAGTTTGTATTTTCCAAACCAGCTTGCAGCATGTGTATTAAAAACACCAGCATTAAAAGTCAACAGGGTGTAAAAGGTAACAGAGTCTCCCACCTCAAAGCTAATGATGTTTTGCCATGTGAACAAGAGCTGTGTATCCTAATTTGCAGGCTCCTTTCTCATTTGTACAATTTTGAGCCGTTGTTTAATGAAGCCCGTCTGGTTCCCATGATGGGAAATTATATTATCACAATGCTCATGTTAAAGGCCTTATATTTCACCCCAAGCACCTGTGGCTGCACAGCAAGGAGGAAAGCAGTAATGTGCCAACTTGGATTCAGATTTTGAAGCAGGGAAAGGCTGATTTAGGAAATGCTCCTCTGCCTTCTCTGCAGCCAAGCACAGCAGGGGCTGGGGAGCTGGTGGGTTGTGGGTGCCTGCAGTCCAAGGCAGCTCTGTGCTGCAGCCAGCAGCTGGGGATTAATATCACAGAGAGAGTAAGAGCGGAGTTATTTCCGCAATCCGTTCACATAATTGATGCGAATGTCAAGATGTCGCCATCTGAAGTATGAGCACCTTGGAACAAAACAAAAAATTACTGGCAGTGTCAGCTTTCAGGAATGCTTTTCAGAGGTGGTGGAAAGCTGCACACACAGCACTGATTTTCTTCAGCATCTTCCTTTCTGAATAAAGGGTGACCTCGGGCCCTCTCCTCTTCCCCCACAGGCAGTCATGCACAGGTCTCTTATAAACTAAACCCTGTGCACACTTACTACCATGTGAGCAGATATTTGGCAGGCAGTTTCTCAGGCAGGCACCCTGCTCTGGGTGGATTTGTGGCTCCAGTGTGTATTCAGACTCTGCCAAAGGGCTGTGAACAGACCTGAGCATCTACAAATCCTTCCTGAGGTTTTATTCCCCACTTAGCTGCAGACTGCCTGGAGCTTGTGTCAAACATGTGACATGGGCTGATTTGGCAGTGTCCCACTTACAGACACACCCTGAATCTGTAGCTCCAGGACCAAAGAAAGCTGGAGCAAGGGTTACTGCCAAACAGGCGATGGCTGAGATCACACTGGTACTGAACTGAAGTAATTTATGCTCAGGAGCTTCCTGCCTGGAAGTTTAAGTAATGTCCACATTGTCACCATCAGTGCATTTTGTCAGAATAACCTACTCTGTGAGCTCTGATTATACTGGGTAGCCAACTACTTTGAAACTGTTAAAATGCTTCTTTCTCTATCTGGGAACATAGGCAGAGGAAACTGCATCAATACATCTTGGCCTTGGATGCCCAACAAGCCTCTGCCCCCAGAGCCCTAATACTGCTATATGACATCAGTAGGAAATTTTGCCTTGCATGTCCCATAGAAAAATGCTACTGACTTTGCTGTGGGTCAGCATGTGGGACAGTGCTCCTTCCCATTTGTTAGGATCCTGGCCCAGGCCCTGTAAGAGCTTTGTAACAGGGCCATGGAGAACAGAGAGGGAGTTTATACAGGAGCTCCTGTATTTGGTGCCTGTGCTGAACAGTTACTGATGTCTTAGAAATAAAATGCCTGTTGTATCAAAAGAGATGTGAAAATAATTTTTTTTTTTCTCAAATAGACACTGCTGCCCAAAAGTGCTCCCCAAAAATTGTCAGTAGGGAAACATCAAAGCTGGGGTATCACTCCTTCACCATTCCAAGTCAGCTGCAAGGGGATAAGTGGTATTGAAAATATTGGATGCAAAATAGGTATCTGATAATTGGATCCATCCCTGTCCATGGTCTGTCAGGATCCTTCAAGGGCTGAACAGTATTTCCCATCTCCCACCCCATGTCACCAACTTTCCCATTAGGTAAAGAAGTCTAATCTCCAAGAGAACAGAAGTGCCCTGGCATTCAGACCTGGCTGCCTGATTTGAATTTAGATTATTTCATCAAGGTAATAACAAGATCTGGGATCCAAATCTGCTGGAATAATTTAGAAAGCCATGTGAGGTCACTGTTGCTTCTTACAAATAGAGCTTAGACATAATTTACCTGGCAGTAACTTGACCTGGAAGAGAGAGGTTTATCTTCTTGGCATGCTGAGTCTGAGTAGCTCGACAATCTGTACATAAATTTGAGATCTTTCATTCTCCAGCTGGTTGTTATTACTTATAATCTCTTAATGCAAAAAGTATTCCTTCCAGGGGCCCCTTTCTTTGCCTTTCTTACCTTTGCTTTTTTTTTTAAAAAAACAGATATATTGCATGTCAGTTTGCCTTGGGATCTCAGGCCCATGTCCTTGAAATCATAATTTGGTCAGTACACCTAAAACTTTTGTTATGTTTTAAGTGCCTCTTCAATTCTAAATGTTTCGCTGTATTATAATATACAATTTTCAGGAAAGATTGAGACCTATATTGAAAATTTTGTTTTGTGGGCACACCCCATAGCTTTGCTTAGAATCCCTTTTGTGAGGAGATTACAAGCAGAACAGCAGAATTGCAGGATTACTGTGGAAATGGGGAAAAATTGTTGCAGATTCCTGAGAGAAGCCTGGTCCTGACCTGTCTTAAGGTAGTTATGGTGCAGTTCTTACACATCACACTCCACTCCTCTTTGAGTGTTTGAGACTGCCAGGGCATTGCTGTGTCCCCTCTCTGGGCCCTTCTCCATGTCTTGGGACACACTCCCTGTCTCTTGTCCCTTCCTTGGTGGCAGCAGGGACTAAGCAGCTCCTCCTTGCTGCCTCAGCTGCCTGTCTGATGTCTGCAGTGCTGCCCCTTCTCCCTCATCTACTGCTGACACATTGGGGGATTTCTGCTGCCCTTCAAACCTCTCTGGCTGCTGGAGCATGAAGCACCTCCTCAGCATTTCCATGTTCTAAGAAAGGGTGGTTTCACTTCCTTTTGGGGTTTTTGACTTTTCTTAACTCCAGGAGCACAGCCCACTGTGGGTTCTGCTTGCTGCTCCCTTAACCAGACAGAGTCAGTACAAAAGAGCTGCCTTGTCCTCATGACCAAACACCGTGGGGAGCCTGTGCCACCTCCACCACTGTGCAGGGAAGGAGGGAGAGACAAGATCAGCTGGAAATGAGCTGTGCCTCTGGTGTCTGCCCAGGGCTGGCAAGAGTCACTGTGAACTTCTGTCTCATCCTGGTCACCCATGGTCCCACAGGCATGAGATGGCTGCTCCTGGCTGTGCACCAGAGCTTCCCTCTGGGAATCCTGGAGGCATGGCCCATGGCCAGGGCACGTGCAGGGTGAGTCCCAAAGGACTGGGATGCTGGGAAGCCTGGTCCTGTGTAAGACCCAGCCCAGGAACTGGAAGGCAGCAGATCCCTGGAGCCCAGCCTCAGTTTCTGTGCTGGAACAGTCAGTGCCCTGAGGTGTCTGGCACCAGCCCTGGGCTTAGAGCATGCTGACCAAAATGCAGCCACCCTAGAAGGGAAGAAGCAAGAATTGGTGCTGCAGAACATATTTGCATCAATGAAATTTGCTGTAATACAAACATCCAGTTTGATACATTCATTATAGTTGCTGCCTGTGCCTCTGCTGTTTCTGGCAACAATATTTTCTCTTTTCTTCTCTGATTACCTGGACCCCAATCATTACCAGCACCCTTCCATTATTACTGAACCTCATTTTAGCAATGTGACAAACAACAGCAGCCTCAGAGATGCCAGTTTTAACATGACTAAACCCTCACCCACACTTTCAAACTGGGACAGCTGAGAAAGAGCTTTTATGTAAGATGATGCAGAGCATTACAGCCATCCCCATCAGGTGTTGGCTTTTTTTTTTTTTTTTTTCCTTTTTCTTCATCTTTGCCTCAAGATGTTGCAGTTTTAGCTTGTATTTGCTTTTTTTCCAGCTCATGACTCCACGTGTGGCTGGAAGGCAGAGCTGGAGCAGGCTGTGCTGATGTGTGGTGTAACATTAGTGCGGGGCTGACGGGGAGCAGACGGCATGTGACCAGGACAGGCTAAACTGGGACATGGCACTCACATACCGCCTTCCCTATTTCTGGCTCTGCCCCGGGCCCAGGTTCTGCCACTCCCTCTCTTGCAGGGCCAGCACAGCAGCCAGGGCCAGCAGCCAGGCCCCAGACTGGGCAGGAGAGGCAGGGCTGTGAGGAACAGCATCGGCCATGAAAGGGGAACCAGGGAGGGGACAGGGCTGGAAACACTCCGGGGCGCCCAGTCCCACTGCAGAAGCTGAGGCAGTTCCTGCTTCTCCAGCAAAAAGAAACACTCAGCCCTGCAGGGAGCTGCTCTGTCGCCTCTGGCTCCTCTGCCATTGCTTTTGGTTTTGCTGTGAGTTTCTCAGCTGCTCTCCCCACAGCCTGCCACCCCCAGCTCTTCCTCCCACTGCTCATCAAGTGACTGAGGTGAATAGAAGGTGGAGGGACACTCTTGGGGAATTTATCCAGCTACCTTCGAACTGTGCAAAGTGTACAAATTCAGCAAAGTTTTATCTTTACATCCTGAAAGTTACAGGTTATTTTTTATTGGAAAAGAGATTTAACTGAAAATTCAGGACTATGTCTCCTGTTGGGTTTTTACCTATGTGAGTTAAAACATGTTACATGCAATTTTACTTTTAAATTATGGGGTAGTTATCACACAAAAGGGGCAAAATTTCGTTCTCCTAAGAGCTGCCTACAGACATCTGAGAGCAGTGCTCCTCCTACATAGCCTGCCAGAGGCCTGAGTCTAAAATGCATCAATTTACAAGAGGTAGAAAGCAGAAATGAAACTTGGTCACCAATCTCCACTGCACAAACTGCTAAAAAAAAGGTTGTTCTGTACAAAACACCTATTTAGGTGTCATGTGTCATTTCAAATATTACCAAAACACCTATTTAAGGCTGTTCTGATATTGCAGCTATTATGGCTGATGACAAAAAGGGGTGGAATAAAAGCTCCTCTCTTTTGGTGTTCAGTGAGTGTTCAGAAGAAGCAGGTACTGCTCCCTGCCTACAGGTAACTTCTAAAAGCTTTAATAGAAGAACAAAGAGTGAGAGCCTGTGGCATAATGCTGGCTGCAGGCAGCCTTCTCCTGCCCAGCCAGTGAGCCCATTAGAATGGGCAGAACATCAGGGCACAACATCTGCCTGGATTTCACAGCTCCTTCAGCCCAAATCTTCAGCCTAAAGCTCTTGATCAAAGGCCTCCCCAGCCCTGTCCCTCTTCCCAGTCCTTCTCCCTGCTGGCCTCAGTCTGCTCCTGAGCCTGGTTCCCTTTTTTCCCAGTTTTCCTTCACAGTCTATGTATTCTTTTCTAGCCCCTGTAAATCTCTCTTGCTGTCTGTGACCTACCACAGAGAAAGAGGTGTCTCTCCCACAGTCTCTCCCCTTTTCCTCATCTCCTACCCAAATTTTTGTGCCCCTAGGGAAATGTCACTTTCTGCATCTGAGCTGCTTTCCCCCTGCCCATTAACTTTGCCCAGCTTCTGCTGGGTCCTCCCTCTTGTGTCTCCTGATCTCCTCCCACAACTGAGTCCAGTTCCACCCCTGCCTCCCTGTATTTGTATCTGCTTCAGAGAAACCTCCTGCTGCCTGGAAGCAGCATTAGACTCAAGAGGACCCAAAGCAAAGTGGAGATTTGGATATTCCTCCTCTATGAGCAGATGGAAAGAAGCTGCTTAGCCTGACTGTGAAGAACCCCTCCATTGCCCTCCCCATGGGCAATTGGCCTAGCAGAAAAGGCTTTCCCTCCTCATAGCCTCTCTCCCCCTCTCTCCAGCTGTGCTCTTTGCCTCTGGCTTCTCATATTCCTCACCAGCCACCAATCATCCCTTCCCCTCTGCCATCCTCCATGGGCTGTGTGTGGTTTGGCAGTGGCAGTGTCACCTACACTGTCACCTCTTGGTGATGCTGTGCTCTGGCTGCCCTCTGCACCTGCCCAGCATCACCCCATACCCGACACACAAAGTCCTGCTCTTTGACTCATACCAGACACCCACCAAGGTGGCAGGATGTGGAAAGGGAAAGGAGCTTATTCTCGATGCCCACCTGTTCTTCCTCGTGCCAGGTTTTCTTTCCCCCCACTGTCCCTCACTCCATCAAAGATTTTGTATGTTAACATGCCCTGATTTGATTTTTCAATTCACCCTGAGAGGCAGTAGTTCATCTCTCTTCTTGGTCTTAGCTGATTTTATTTTCTCAGGAATTTTTGTCACCTTTTTAGAAACCTTTCCTGCTCCCTCCAGCTCGGGTTTTTCTGTCTGCCTGTGATGCTGCCACTCAAAGGACTCCTCCCATTTTCTCCCTCCCTCTTGCATCTTATGCTCAAAGACATATTAGATTAGAAGAATTTGGGAAGCTTGTGACTTTTAAGTTCCAACAATGCTCTGGTCTGGGCAGATTCCAGTGATGTTGTCACAGATGAATCTATTGCCTGGGAAACTGGAGCACCCCACCTGCGTCCTGCCCTGCCCTGCCCTCAGCAGTGACACACACTTGGACTTGGCTGCCTTTGATGTAATCATTCCTCCAATATGTCTCTGGGCTTATTATTTATCCTATGTACCATTCCCTCTTACCTTTTTATTTCTGACACTGGCCACATCTCTCCTGCCATGCTATCCCCCCTACCCCCACATTAGCCGATCATTTCAGTTCATTTCTTAGCAAAAATTATGTGTCTTCATAAGTTTCTATTATAGTGCTTCTCTCTCCAGTCAAAAAAACAGAGGTGACATGAAATTGAATGAGTTTTTGTGTTTTCCTCTGCATATTTGTAATCTCATGTGGAAGAGCACTTAAAAAACATTGCAGATGATCTTGTTATGACTAATACAATTCTGTCATGCAATTAGCACCAGACTTATTTAATAATCTAGTATTCAGACAAAAATTGCCATATCAATAACATTTATCAACCCCCCATAACACAAATCACCAAGGTACCAATCCATCTTTTCTCTTCAGTCACTTGATACTGTATAACCTCTGTTAAATGCAGCACACCTGCTTATGGGAGCCCTTTTCTTCTTCAGAAATAATGGTTTGCCACACCATTCAAGAAAAACAACCCAGCCCAGGGGCTCTTCCCTAGCAACATTTGGTGTTCAACGTTTCAGAGGAATGTCTAAGCTTCACTTTCATGAAATAAGGTAATTTTTTTTCCTGCCTCTACCCAGCAATGAGGTTATGTACTTAGGGAGAAAGCTTGCCTCTCGTGTAGTGTTACAGTCCCTGGCATAAATACAGGTACAAATCTCACTGTTACCAGTACAAGGACTTAATGTTTTTGGTTTGACTGTTGCAAAAAGCCACCAAAGCCTAATCTAAGTGGAAAGCTTTCCCTTGCCCCTGCAGTTTCTGGTGCTGTCTTTCATCTCCCTCCTTTTGCCTGCCCAGAGTGGGCTGGGGTGAGCTGGGTGTGCTCAGCCTTGCCTGCAGCTCAGAGAAACCATTTCTAATTCATCCTTAGCAGCATGGTGTGAGCAGCCAGCTGAACTTGTATCAGGAATCAAAGCAGTTCTGTATGCCATGCAGCAAGTACAGGTCTAAAATAATAGACACTGGGGGGAAATAAAAAGCATGTCAGAGTGTGAATTGTTAAGCCCTCACAGTCAAATCCTGAGAGGTCTTTAGCCCTCCTAAAGCAACTCCTGTTGGCTTCAAGAGGCCTCCAGGTGCTCATCTCCCTTCAGGATCTGTACATGGGGCTTTTACTTAATGAAAAGATCTTCACTGACTGGTAGAAGAGTGAAAGGGTTTTGAGCACAATAAAATATTTTCCCTGGATTTGTGGAGCAGGCAGCACAGACTGGGGTCATAACAGCAGTTTCTGCTCCCCTGGAAATTGGGGACACAACTCCTGGTTCTGGAATATTGTGCTGCTTCTCAACTTGCTGCAGTGAAACAGCGTGTAAAATGGGGAACAAAAAGAGCTGCTGTCAGAAGGGCTGGTAGGTAGCAGATGCCTGTGTAGATCTCTGGAGAGAGGAAAATCTCTTAATTCTGATGGCTTTGAGCTCCTGACTCTTCAACAGACTGCATATTGTAAACCCCAAAACTTGCATTGAAACAAAAGACACTTACTTGTTTCCATGTGGAGTGCAGGGGATCCCATGACTCTTTCCAGGGAGGCAAAGTGATTGCTAATAAAACAGTATTTCAGTGCTCATGCATCCCACAAAGGGCAAGTAGTATTGTTATTATCATTATTATTACTGTTATTATTATTAGACATTGAACAGAAGTGCTGTAACTCAGAGTATTATTTTCAGTAGTTCCAGCTCTGTCTGCAGGACACCTGCTCTCCATGGTCATTTCAAGACAGCTCCTGCTCTGCTGTTATTGGCTTCATACCAAGAGCCAGCAAAGCAAAAAATTTTTCACTTAAGCCCAAACTTACTGTTCTCCTGTCGGCTTCCCCATAATGTATTGCTTCACCATGTCCTTTGACCTACTGCATTTCCTTATAGAGAAATAGAATTAATTTTGAGACACAGCTTAGCTCTGGGGTTCAAAACAGTTTCATGTGTTTATTCAAAACATTAATTTTCCCTTCTTTTTTAATTTTCAGGCAGAAAAGGTTATGAGAGTTAAACCAAGCATTGCTCCTTCCAAGAGCTCCAAACGCCAGCATGGCTGGAGGAAGCTGATGGAGGGAGGAGGATGGAAGGGACAGAGGTGGGGCTTTCTCAGCCAGAACTCAGGAGCCAGAGCTGTTCCTGGGAGCTCAGGTAGACACCTCTGCTGCACAAATAACCAGTGGTGTATGTGAGGGTGGATCTCTGCTGATCACTCTAAGCTTTGAGGGAAGATTTGTTGACATGCTGAAGATCCTGCTGCCCACAGCTACACCATCACCTGCTCTCCCTGGCAGGCTCCCCCATGGGGATAGCTCAGCCTATCCAGCAGCATGTCCCAGGGATCCAGGCAAAGAGCAGCATCTTTTTCTCATAAAACCAGGACACAGATGGGCTGTTAAAGTGACCTGCCATCCTCCTTGTTCATACATTCATTCATGAGGATTTGTCACATGAATGATGACAAATCTTGTCACCGGCAGAAGGTCTTATTTGTCATACCAATAGCACTTTCTTCATTTGTGGATTATTGTCCCAAGACTGAGGTGTTTCTAGAAGCCATGAAGGACCCAGTTAAGCCTCTTTTCTCATCTTTTCTTTCTGCAGCAGAATTGCTTACCTTGTGGAACACACAGTCCATCTGAGAGCAGGTGCTGCAAATCCAACACGTGGGTGCTGTTAATCCCACAGGAATTATTTTAGGGAATGGAGGGGGAAGGGAAGTTACATATAGGTATAGGAATTAACAAAAAATCCTCATAAAAATTTAGCACATCTCTGAGTACCCAGCAGCATAAACAATCAGTCACTGGAAAGAGATCTATTTAGCGATAATGAGAGATGCACTTGGCATCTTATGTTCAAAGGCATGTGAGGTTTTTAGTCCTTACAATTTCAACAGTAGTCCCATATCTGATGCTCCACAGAGAGCCTTGATAACCCTTTGCAAGGCCAGTCAGCACCTTTGAAGTCAATGCTGCCACAGTAATAGCTCTGAAGATCTGTGCTGGCTCTAACCTCGCTGGAGGAGTGTTACCATCTATTTTGTAACACTCAGGTTCTTTGAACTAACAGCACTCCCTGGGCTTACAGCACCTGACACGTCTGCTGCCAAGCTTCTTTGCTTCTTTCTTACTGCTTCTCCAAAGCAAAGTCTCCCATAACTTCATTTTTTTATTGCTTTCAATAGAAAAGAAACCCAAAAATCCTGGTTCCACATTAAACTTAATGTTTAACTTTGCAGGAATTTTACACAAATAGCCCTGCTGAGATTGAAGCAGTAACATTTTGCTGGATACTTGTGTTTGTACATCCTCTTGGTTTAATGCATTTTCCTCAATAAGAGTGAAAACACACTTCCTGAAAACATACTTGCATGAAAACTAGCGGGAAAAAGTCTAGATTTAATATCAAGCAAGATGCAAAACTAGTTAGAAAATGGACTGTGGGCTGTTTTATTTTGTTTTAAGTCAATATTTCATTGTCATATTGGGAGGATTAAATAATGTTCAAACAAGGTTTGTCACAAATCTGGCACAGACTAGGCAAAGGCAGTGCTCCAAAGCTATTATGAAAGCCATAGCTGGCATTTAACATCATGCATCACCTATGAAAACAAGAAACCTCACAGCACACACTGATCTAATCATGATACATTTGACAGCTGAATGCCAGAAAGTTCTCTGCGGTTGCTTAATGCACTATGGAATATCCAAATGGTAGAGTGACCCCTGCCCAGGCCTGGCCTGGGGGCTCAGCTTTGAGGCTGTGGGGTGAACCAGGCTGTGCTCACCTGGCTGTGCAGGATCTGCTAAGCTGTGTGAGACTGCACACCAGGCCAAACTTACCCTTTGTTTTTTCGAGCATTTGGGGCACAATGAGAAGTGAACTGCTCAGTGCTGGGTGCTCCTACAGATCCCACTGTGCCTTGGCAGTGCTCACCCCTCCCATACTGCCCCAGAATGGAGAACCTAGCACAGAGCTGAGCTGCCAGGCCACACCACAGGCAGTCCTTAGCAAGGGCAGAATAAAAGCAGTTCTAGAGTAACTGGCTGTAGCCAGGGACAGGAGAGCAGCTCACAATGCGGTGAACAACCTCTAGTTTTTTTTTATCTAAATATCCATGTCATTATGACATCTAATAAAGAAGGGAAACCAATAGTAATTTATCTGAAGTGCTAAAGCCTTTTGAGTAAACTAATTCTCCAGCCTGTCAAGCATAAGTCCATGAAGCCAAGACTCACTACTCTTTGGTACCCAAACTAAGATAAATGATCATCTTGTCCACAAGTCATCTTATACCATTTCCCACAGGAAGACAAGGTTTGAATCCAAATTGATTCTGAAAACCCCTGAGGTATGGTCAGAAATCAAATAGACGTCAGTGAAAAGCACTTAAGAGGGAAATGTCAAATGCGAAAGCTACCAACAAATAAGCCCAGCCTGTGGCCCTCATGAAGAGTGACCTGCCAGGCAGTGCAGGCTGCAGAAAGGTACACACAGTTTTCAGAGATCCAGCAACTGTTTGAATGCTTGGTGTTGTCTGCCCACAACAAAAGAGAAGGCAAATGCCATCCTGGCATACACATACCTGTGAGTGTGTTTTGTTTAAAACACGGAAGAAATTTTTGTTCTCTAATTGGCACCAGTGCATTCTCTGTGTAGTTTGGTGTCCAGTTCACAGCATCATGTGTTAAGGAAAAGGGATGGTCAAGGGCCAAAGAGTCTCATATGAAAGCCCAAAAGTTTAGAAGATGCAATCCAAGACAAAAGGCTGATGAATTGGGCATTTTCTATGTGGAAATGGGAAGTTGAGGAAAACTTTAAAATTAGCTGTCTAGCAGAAGCCTGGCTTCTTTCCTCCCATTATGAACTGGTGATGTGAAATGTGATGTCTTCCACTCTCTGCTTTTGTTTGGTAAGGTTTGGTACAGCAGGACTGTGCAAATTTAGACCACGTGTTAGGGAATTTTCAGATCTTTTCTCTGTCTGAGCCAGAGCTTCCTCACATCAAAGTCCTGCAAGACTCCCCTCAGGATCCAGTTGTTTGGCTAGCATTCATCACAACCAACTCCTTTTGAGCACAACCAGTTGTCTGGGATAGTGCATGGCTTAGCCCTGAAGTGCTGCAATGAAGCTGAGATGAGCTCTGGCACACGATGGTTCTTGGCCACAGCACCAGAGTGAGGGGTGACTGCTGGCCCTTGGAGACACACCTGGACACAGTGTTGGAGGCATTTCCAACATGGGCATCCTCAGTGTGTACCTGCCAGGGCTGCCAGCTGTGACACAGGACCTACAGAAAACCTGCATCTGGACTCAGGTGGCATTTCCTAGGGGAAAATGGCCAAAAGCCTGTGGCCAAGCCCCTGAGCTGTGCATGCTGTGAGCAGAGGAAGAAGAATTGGAGCAGTGGAGTGTTTATTAAAGCACATATAACAGGGGCACCCAGTGCATGGATAAAAAATGACATCATGCTGCAGTGACAGTGCTGGGCAGGGTCTGGGGTTTCTGCTGTCTGTTTCTGTCCTTCAACAGAGACTCCCAGACTGAAGCCTGGGGCATCCACAAGCCTATCCTGTTGATGGACCAAGGGCAAGGTAGTGCCCAGCAGGGCTGGGAGCAGAGTGCACAAAAGAAGGCCAAGGAAGGCAGCAGAACAAGGAGAATGGTTGGGATAGGGGCTATTTCCCTGCATGTTACTGCAGCCAATTGTCCCTGCAGGCACTGCCCCCGTCCCCTGCTGGAGCTGTCATCACCAAACTCGCAGCTCACCCAGGGTGTGGAGCTGGCACAGACCCCATCGACCCCAGATCCTGTTTCTGGGCTGCACTGACCAAGAGGGCAATCATGCACACTTCCTTCCACATTTATGCAAAAAGCATCCACCCCACACGTATTTCCACTGTATTTGAGGCCTTGTGAAATCTTGGCAGAAGTGGATGGATTTTGCCCAGAATACACAATTTAGTGCTAATTATCTCTTCCTGCTGGGCTTTAGAGCACAGAGCTTTCAGTTCAAGAACAACAGCTACAAGAGCTAATGGATTGCTCTGTTACCAGGAAGCAAACCCTTTGCAGAGCGTGGAGGATCCTGCCCGGCTGCAGGTCCCGGGGAAACTCTGCAACAATAGGAGGATGGAATTCATTAACTCTTCAGGGAAGGAGAGCACAGCACCAGCATCGTAATTGCCTTCCGCTGGTGCTGCTGGGGAGAACACCCCAACACAAAAGAGCATCTCACCCCTCCCAAGCCACAGCAAATTATGTTGTAAATGTAGAAAAAGAAAATTCCCCTTGTTGGGTCAGTGAGAAGGTGCAGAAGATAAAAGGATGAACTGTGGTTGTGATTCATTCCCTTCCATGTCACATACAGTAAAGTCCATATTTTCTGGGAATGAGTGTACAGGATATGAATTAAATTGTTGCTTTCCAAACCCCACTTCCCACGTGCACTTATCTCACATCTAGAAAGGCCTATGGGTCTCTCTGACTGGGCTCCACTGACAAACACTTCCTGAGACAAGGAAGAGACTTGCTCCACTCTGCTGGCAATTAAGCTGCAGGTAATGAATTAACAGCATATAGGAGTCACACTGAGAGCCAAGGATAATTTAATTCTCCTGCACTGACAGTTAACCACCCAGCAGTAACCACCCCAGAGCTGCTCTCCACACAGCTGATTTTGGAGTTTTACAGACCTACATATGGTGATCATTTTGGTGATTCCAATGCTGACATGTAGCCTGAAGGAGAGTCCAAGGTACCTCCTAGCACAGCGAGCATTTTGGCTGGTGGTGACCACGTCTTAGCTTTTCTTTCAAATCCAGTCTTTTGGTGTGGCTACTCACCTTCTCAAATATCCTTACAAGTGTAAGAAAAAAAATACCAAAATATAGAGCAGATGCTTCAGTACCTTGGACTATATCCATTATTGACACAGGACCAACATTACACCCTTCTCAAAGACACTTTCTCACTTGCTCATATGGTGCACAGATGTAAGCTGCTGGCAGTGATCTCTAAAGCAATGTGGGCAACTTCCAGATTTTCAGGTACCCTTTGTCTCCATTTCTTGTGCAAGATTCTGGGCAGTTTATTCTCATTTGGGTCTTTGTAGTTATAAGGCTAAAATATCCTTATTGTTGCTGCATTTTTCCTTCCTCTTGGAAACAGAGTGGGGGAAACACTGCTTTGATGAATGGAACAACACCCAGCACTGAAGGTGAGGAGTGGTGGCATTGTTGCCACAGGTCACCAAGATAATCCTGTGACCTGCCTGCCCAACACACAGAGGTTTTAGTGGCAGCTCTTCCAGAGAGCATGCTACTACCAGCGGGAAAGGTTTTCATAGCTTGGAATCATGATTACCACCACCAAAAAGTAAAAGGCTGTGAGACTAAAAGGAGTGAGAATAATTCTCCATGAGCTGAGGAAACAGCTGTACCAAGCCTGACAGGTCTTTGCTGGGACAGTTGTAAGCATCCTCCATCATGTCCAGACAGTTCCCTGTCTCAAGAAGAAGTTGTCCAGCACCAGTTCACTGGGAAATACCTAGGAAAAAAAAAGGGAAACACCAAATTGATTCCAAGGAAAAATTTCTTCCTTGAAATGAAGATAAATAATTCTGCTGCTTTATAACTGGTGGTTTTACTGTGAGGTATTGCACAACAGGATTAAATAGTGTTCTAGTATGACTGCATCCAGTTCTATTTGGCTGTAATGTTTTCCTTAGCTCATTGTGTCTCGGACGAGGTTGGTTATGAAGAACAAAAGCCTTTTAGGTCTGCAGATTACATGCACATGAGCCCCTCTCACCTGAGTTTGGTAACAAGCATGTGGAATACATATTGAACTCATTCTTCATAGTGTTTTGTCTCATAATATTTGGAATTCAAGTAAGCTTTGTACCTTAATAAATAAATATTGAGTTAATTGCATTAATAAACACAAAGCAAAAGGCAGAAAATACCCTTCCTATCCTGCATGTGGGCAGCCTCACTTTCCAGCATGAGCTGGAGGATGACCATGGCCAGAGACCACGGGGTTAATCAGACCAGCTGGACACCCTGGACACCCTGGACACCAGACCCCAGGAGCCCCAGCCTGGGCTGCAGAGGGCCCTGTCTCCCATCTCTCTGCCTCGTTGGCCTGCCCCTACTTCCACCTTTTTAGCAGGGGTTGCCATGCTCCTTTTCTGTCCAGGTGGTCTCTGCCTTAGTACCATCCCAAGAGACAGGAGAGACTTGACCTCCACAAACCTGCTGCCTGCCTAATCCAATGGAAAAAATCACCATGTCAACCCCACCTTTGAAAGAAAAGCATTATTTACCTCTTCTCACACAATACACATAATAATGAGAGTGCTCCACAAAGACTTTCATCACCCATCTTCGCACAGGACAAGATGCTTATCCTCTCTCCTGTACTTTTTTCTTTAAAAACCAAACAAATAAGAAACAGTTGACAAACTGTTGACGAACAGTTCACAAATCTGAGATGAAAATTTCCACATGAGAAAAAGAACTTTTGCAAAAAATGATACGCAGCTTGAAGCAGACCTTACTGGGGCAGACACCAAGCAGGCCCAGGGATGTCCTTCTGCCTTTTGTGCAGTGCCTCCAAGCCCAATGCCCTGGGGGGGCTACAGCCATGGGAGAGCCCCACATCACAGGCAGGATTTAATGTGTTGCAGCAAACGTGTAGGAAAGCCATGGTCTGTGTTCCCTTCAGGCAAGGCTTGGGATCTGAGCAGTAAGTCCAGGACAGCCCCTATTGCATGGGGCATCTGGAACTGAGCACCAGGCAACCTCCATATTACAGACAACATTCCAGCCCCATCCACAGGGCAGCAGCTTTTCTCTCGTAGAGCCCCCACACTTTACCAGCTAAGCATTACTGAAATTGGATCCCCCAGCATGCCTGTGGGTAATGACTTAGATTTACCTTTCCTCTAAAGATGGGGAAACAGGACCAAATACAAAGATTTTTTTTTTCCTGCTGTAGAAATGGTTCAATTGTTTCCATCCTGAATGTGATGTTTGTGATCCAGGACTTTTGCCTTCCACCTCATGTGCTCCTGCACACAGGAAAAAGCAGCACCTGGCTGTTTCCCCTGGCAGCTCTGCCTGTTGGCTTTGACAGAAAGGGACCAAGACCCACTCAGATGCCCACAAAAATGGTTAATTTTTTTTCAGGAGGGCAGCACACTGCTCACCCAGGGGGAGAGGAAACAAGGTTGATCTTTGGGTATTTTTTGGAGGCTTTGCTGACCATCTGCTGGATAGCTATAAAAAAGCTTCTGTGGGATCAGGTCTGAAAACACTGCAGAGCCATACTCTTAGCTGGAAAAATTTCATACAGATACTGGATGAAAACCAGCAAGGCAATGTACAAGGATGCATTTCTTTTCTGTTGTCACAGCTGATGGAAACATCCAGTCTATGCTGGATGTTTGCTGACATGATGTAGGCAGCAGAAGCCAGATCTAATGGGATGCCTCAGCCCCTCCAGCAGGCAGCCAGAGGTCCCTGTGCCCAGGTGATCAGGGCCACTCAGTGCCAGTGGGTCAGCACGCCCTTCCTGCCCAGCTGAGGGACATCTTGTTTGAGAGAGATCCCAAAACCTCCCAAGGAGCTTGATCTGCAGGCCTGAGGTCATCTCAGTGTATTCTTCCCAAGTTTGGGTGTCAGAGGCGCCTCCCCTGTTCCTTGTGCAGCAGCTTGGAGTGAGAGCACTCAGCAAGGACGTGGTGCTGTGCTTGGGCTGGTGCTCCTCATCTCCTACACCACCAAGATGCCACCATGGACTGGTCCTTGGGACACAGCAACAGCACAGGGCATCTCCTCTGCCAGGGGACTGCTCTTCCCACAGGATCAGAGACAGGCTCCTTCTGGTGCCCATGCTTGCATTTATCACTCAGGCCCTCACTCCACCTTCTCCTTTTTCACAGGTCCTGAGACACTGTCTAAAGAGGAAAACATCCTCAACAAAAGGAAAGGGTGTGCACCAGTGTTGCTCTGAAATTCTTTGTGTCTGCTAGGTTATGGTGATCAACTACTGAGGGACAATTGGGGGATTAAATAGGATGTTGGATTCCTTCTCCTCACATGAGTAATTTAACTTTTTGCGCATGGGCAGGAGAGGGGCTTGAAGGAGTGCAGTGAGCCCTGTCCAGCTGTCCAGCACAAAATGGAAAAACAGATTCTCAGGGAGAAATCCATGTTTTGGAGCATGCATGGACAGAAGGACCTGGGTGCATCCCTGAGCCAGGGCAATGCCAGGCACTGAATTTTCCCTTTGCACTCTGTAGCTTCCCAACAGAGATGCTTGGACTTTATTCCAGGGACTTTACTCAGACCCCCCAAGTATTTTCTTGTGTCTAGCTCCCAGTCCCAGTGTGATGACATCCTACTGCCAGTGCCTCATTTATAAGCAAGGAAAAATCCAACCCATTCAGATTTTGAATCTGCTAAATGACTAATGGAGCTAATTGTGCCCTCTGCTCTTGTAGCAGCTTGAAAGCAAAAAAGAGGGGTTGACACAATAGGGCAAAGGACATTTTCTAGCTCTGACAATAACTCAGCAGCCACTTTTACATTGCAGAGATGTGCTGCCAGCAGCCCACTCTTACTGGGCTCCTACTCACCTTTGTAATTTACTTCAGTTTTTGGCCTTCAGTGCAGTCTTAAGCAACATTGTTCTTGGCTTCACTCTGGCACCTATCAGAGCATACAGAAACCCTGTGATGAATAAAGCAAACCCAGAAAAGCAGAATACCTGTAATCCAGGGCCTACTTTGTAGTTTTAGCAAAAGCAGCAGCAGGCAAAGCACAGACATAGCAGTGGGAGAATTAAGTCAAACAGCACAGGAAGGGGTTCTTAGCTCAAAACAAAAACGATCTGCTTGCATCACAAAATAAATTAAGCTTTTAGGAGTAGCTGGAAGTCACACATGCAGGGAACAAAAGAGTTCATTTGCACAACACTGATTACTTACATTTCAGAGTAACCAATGTCAGTGCAGGACTAAGAGCAGAGCAAACCCAGTAGCCTGGGTTTAACTATGAGCTGTTACTGCTGCTGACTATAATGAGAGGGCATTTCCTGAATTATTTCTCAACACTGATACTGGGATATGTGTCTTGTACTAATAAGTTGTACAGGTTGTTTCTTTTTGGGAAATCAGCTTAAAATTAAAACATGTTCAGTGCCTGCATTGCACCAGTCTAGAAGGAGAAAATCCACCCCCCAAAATTCCTTTCTCTTGCTTTGGAGTTACTTGGGGGACTGAATCAGCTGAAAAATAGTCCAGGAAAAATGTCCGGTTACTTGTCAGCTTGTTAAGGATCAGTCCTGATGGGGCTGTGCTGGAAAGGGCAGAGGATGAGAGGCCGCTGGATTCTTCCTTCCAGCAGCAGCAGCAACATGTACTAATACTGACTGCAATGGCTGTTGAATTGCAGACTTGAAGTTTGGAAATACAGTTCTCAGGAGGTTTAAACATCTGCTTCTGGCATTCCCAGAAGTGCACCAGCATCAGCATGCTGATTAATCCTTTAGAGCCCACAGACCATCTCTTCCTTCACCTGTATTGACTGGGGAGAATGGCAAGAAAGGCTTAAACCCACCTAAAACATTTGGACTGAACTGCACACTGGTGTGGGAATAACGAGATAATTCATGATTATGTCCATGTTACAGCACTCATGAAGGACATATGAAACTTGCACTCACTTTTTCCATTGAAATGAAGAGGTTTCAAGGCAGCACACTCCATTCTGGCCCTCCTGGAAGACAAAGACCCCATTGTTGGGCTAGTTCCACTTTGCATGACAGAATCCTGTATTTGTTTGGCTGGAGAATGAGCAAATAAACATGATTCTTAGCCTGTGATGGAGATGGAGGTATCAATCCTGTTGGCAGTGTCCCATATGGATAATGGCCAGACACTGCAGTTAGCACCATAATTCAAGTTCTCCTGTTTCAAGGCAGTGCAATTGTAAATCACTAATTAGACATTCATACTTGCACTTTTGTGTTTGTTTCTTTTATTTTATCTTTTGGCCTTTCAAATAACAGCATAAACAAGAGAGTGACTGAATGAATGAAACCCACTCTCACCTTTCCTATCTCTCTTGGCTGGACAAGCAGTGTCACATGCTGGGTGCAGTTCAGAACTGCACTGTAAGGGATGCAGTAATAGCTGTCTTTGCCTAGCAAGGACATGTCTTTGGTCCTCTGCCCTAGGAAGCCAAGTTTCAGAAGTTAAGCAAAGATTTCACATCTTTGACACATCACCTTCCCTGCCAAAATTGGCCAAGCATAACCATCAGGTCAAAATGTAAAGTGAGAGAAGGGGACAAGCTGCACAAGCTCACAAATACCACTGCTTAGGAGATCAAGGCCAAAAACCAGGGTAGGTGGTTACAAGATATTTATAGCAAGGGAATGGTATTTCACAAGGTTATTTAATTTATTTCTGCCTCTTTTTTTTTTTTTTTTTTTGGCTGAGAAATATACAATTATCCTAAATTTAGAGCACCTCAGAGATTATACAGCAGCATTCTTCCACTCCTTGTCACTGCTGGTCATTCAGGAGAGCATCCCCATGAGCTGCTTGGCACTGATGCATCTTTTGGGGGAGCAAAGACTGCTTTCCACAAGGAGAATTGGATATCAACATGCACTCAGAAAACTCCATGTCAGGAAACAATGTGTCTACAAATCTGAGCAGAGAGATGCCATAATGCATTTCAGAAGCTACAGGAGAGAGCTCAGGTAGTGGATTACAGGAAAGGCTAATTTGTGAAATACATTAATACATAAGGGTATTAACCATGAGACATCCCAGAGGAATTTGAAATTTGTGCTTAGAGGGAAGTCCATGACTGGACCATGGTGCAATGATCTGTTTGGGGCAGTTCTACTGTAGCAATGAACCAGGCTGCCTCCTGGTTCCTGGTCCTGTCCCAGTGTTTCAAATGCTGGCTCTTCCAGCAGCAGAGCCACTGGAACACGGCCACAGCACGAGAACCTCATTTACCCACAGCAGCAACAAGGGATGCACAAGAGTTTGGGTGGATTTGGTCTGTGGGGCAAAGCTGACAGAACTGGGTAGCAGAGGAGCAGAAGATGGACTTGAAGAGCAGCTTTGAAATACAGTTTAAAAACAAGGAACATAAATTGTCTTTGACCCATAGATGGTTCTTGAGACAAAATATGTGCATCATTTTTACATCAAATTTTCCAGCTATTTTCAATTAGTTTTATATGCAGTGAGCTGAATGGATTCAGATTTCAGTGAATTAAATGTATTTCCACTCTTAGAGAGTAAGCAATGCAGTAATGTAAATGGTGAAGCAAACTAGACTAAATTAGAAGCTACAGTAAAGTAGAAATTAAGTTTCTCCTTAATGTTGAAAAATCAGAACACTTTCATAGCAAGGGTGAAAAAGCAGATCCTACAATGGTTTTACTGACCTAAGTAATCATGAGATGAGCAATTTCTGTAAAGAAGGATGGAACAATTTGTATTTTTAAACATACATGCAATTTGCTGCACTGAGGTGTTTTTTCCTCTCCACTCCCCTCCCCTGAGGATTGCAGGCAGAGCCTCTGATGGGGAGCCAAAACACATGTCCCTAACAGGTGACATTCACCAAAAACCTACCAGAAACAACATGATGTGTTGGGCCAGCAGGAGCTATAGAGAATCAGCAAAGCTTTTATTCTTTCCCCTCTGTGAGAGCCACGGGCAGAACCTGCGCTGAAAGATCCTCACACTCCATGTACAGCAGCAATCCCAGCAGCAGGGAGCAACAAGGCCCAAACACCTCTGGTTTCTGGGAACATTTCTGGAAGTAAACAGCTGGTGGCAGCCAACCAACCAACCAGCCAAAAGTCCCACCAGCCCTTTTTTTTGCATCTGTTGACCCCATGTATGACACTTTAATTGTGTACAAAGTCTGAGACTATTTGTTGGGCTGAAGAATTGGCCTCTGACCACAGATTAAGAGGATAAGTTTGTCAAGTGGTGTAGCTGCTAATGGCTGAGCTCCCCTGGGCTGCTGAAAATCACAGAAACATTCCATGTGCCAATGTCCTTCAGAATAAACTGCATGCCAAAATGAGATAGAAGGCTTTTCCATGTTAGAATCCTCAGTTCTGTTCCCAACTTTGTCTGAACAACCCTGTTCAAGTTACATTACCATTCATCAATTATTTCATATAGTATGGTTTTTATTTCTCCTAAGACAGGAAAACTCACCTTATAATCAGAGTTGGAAAAGATACAGAAATGGTGATAATACTCATCAAATGTAAATGGTAGAATTCCTTGTTTCTTTGTTTATAGAGTGTCTCTCCCTAAGCTTCAGGACACAACAGATTGTCTGGGAGACTAGAATGTCAATAAGAAGCCAGATTAAAAAGATTAAAGAAGGATTTTAAAGACAATACCATGTTTTGGAGAACATAAGTCACTACTCTCAAGAATTTGTAATTTACAGGTTGAGGGACAGATTTCTCTGGGCTTGAGCAATGCAAGCCAGCAGCTCCTCCATTACTGCTGGCTTGTGCTTGAGGCTTTCCTTGGAGCTGTCTAAACTGGGGAAGAAAACCTGACTTGAGGTCAGCTTAGCCAGCTTGCCTTGATGGAAGCCCCTCCTATCTCTGCAACCAGAGCTGAGATCATTTGCCCAGGTCACCCTTTAACTGTGGCCACTGCAAACACTGCCTGGCCAGCAGGGAAGCAGCTCACAACAAAGCACAGCTGGCAGGACAACCCACTCCAGCTCCCAGAAGGGTCAAACCTCCCTCCTCCTCACTCCAACAGAGGAGCTGTGCCTTTTCTGATCACAAGGACTCAGAGTCTGTGCAAGTCTCAGCTCAGCTCCTGGCTTGGAGAGGACCAGTGAGAGCATTATGCTCAGCCAGGGCAAAACAAGTTGAGAAATGTCCCATTTCTCCACAGGAATGTTGTCCCATTATTGGATTCACCTGGTTTGAGGAGGGAGTAGGATTCCAAATACCGTTTTTGAGTATAGGAACTTGCAAACCTGTTGGGAACCCGTGTTTTTTTTCAGGATTTCACATTATTTTCCAATTAACTTATCTCTTGAACAATTTTGTTGAGCAGATTTTATTTTTGCACACTAAAAGAGTAAAATGCTCCCTCTATATCTTTGCAATAGCTTACCTGTAATTAAAAATATACAAAGTTTCACAGAATTCAAGAGATCTGATGATATCCATGCAGAATTTGGCTAAAGAGAGAGCTGTTAAGAGGCAAGAGATGGGAATAGGATCCAGCCATCTTACGTGCTGTAAGGCTGCTCTTTCTTTGGGCCCAAAGCTACAAGTGAGCAGGATTTCCAGGTAGAACAGAAGCTCAGCAGGAATGACACAAAGTTAGTGTAGGCATGTTTCAGGCTTTTTTTTTTTTTTTTTCATTTAATAATTTATCCCCTTCATTCCTGAATTAACACAGAATGTAAATCTTGTGATCATTACACAAAGCCTAGTTTACACAATGATGAGCAAAACCCAAGGACAGTCCCCAATACAGAAATGTCAAAATCTAAGGGCAGAATCAGAGGACTTGAGGCTCACTAGAAAACCAAAATGGCATTCTCAAATAGGTATTCTAAAGATTACTTGCCACTGTTCTCATAATTTTTAAAGATCCTTTGGGGGATCTGCCAGTGTAGAGGTAAGGCCTTAGAGAACTTTACCTAATTCTAGGTTAATACTACAAGACTTTCATATTTGGCAAGCTACTAGGACAAGCTCTGCCACAAAAGTGCTCCTTTCATCAGCACATTTCATATTTAGTCCAAACTACTGGTTTATTTTTAATCAGTTTTTAAAAAGCAGATTACTTTTTGTGAAGCAGTGAATATATAATAATATATTGTTCGCCCTAGAGACAACATAGATACAATGTGTATGATAGACATGATTTACACAAATAAGAGGACTATGTGACAGATTAGCAACCAGAGGCCATGAAAGAGCAGAGGGATAAAACAAAAGTAGTAAATTTTTGATCACTTTTGAGAGTTAATTTGGTTCATCACATTCTTTTGTGGTTTTTTTTTTTTGGTGATAATCAGATTGTGCAAATATAATTATAACAGCTGTTCAAGAAAAATATGAACAATAAATGACAAAGCACAGACTTGAAAGATACTCTGATATTGAATTTCCCAGATGAAATCTAGAGATTATTGTAGCAACAATTAAACAAGCTATTCTGCCAAGGAAAGATAAAAAAAGTAGTTTTTAAAGCACCAGATTGTGAACTGCAAAACACACATCAAAACCTCTATCCAAGCAGAGAATTGTGTGCAGACTCACACAACTGGTAGTAAATAAATTAGAAAGAACCCACTTTGAAGAAGTGCTCAGCACAGTGCAGATTAGGCCCTTTTTTCTCTCCTCCTCCATCACCTTTCTTCACTACAGCCTCCAGGACCAAAATGGACTTTTTTCATCCTCACACCATTACCTTCACCTCTAATCATCTTCTGCACCCTAAGAAGTATTTTCATTTCTCCCTTATAGACTTCTATGTTGGTTTGGAGTGTCACATCCTGATCTTTCATTGCTTTGATGATAAAAGCCCCAGAGCAGCATTTTACTGTGGCAAAACCTGAACTTTTAGTAGTGTCATGTTTTCTATCTTGGAAATAGCTTTGCTTTCAAATTGCCACTCAGTAGCTACTACCATCCCAGGTACACTTTGCCAGCACAAACATGGGCAAAGTGCTGCTTGTACAGACTTTGGGTTTACCAGCAATAATTGCATTAGAATAATTTCCCTCAAGAGTGTGAGTACAACACTTGTTGGTAGTTGGAGCAATTTTTACTGAGTCTGAACAACACTGCCTTTTAGGGTAAATATGTTATGTTCTGGGTTGATATGCCATAGTGTATTATTCTACTAAAATTTACTGAAGCCCATTGTAACTCTGAGATTAGCAAAAGCTAATCTCAGCTTTTGCTGAGAAATGAAAAATTTTCAGCTTTTGCTGAAAATGAAAACTTTTTCATTTCTTTTTCAAGCATCCATTAATCTATTTGGAACGCAATACATTAAAAAACCTTTCAAGCTCATCATACAGCATTGCTGACTATTTCTGTGTTATTGATTACACACACGGATAGGTTGCCCCAGAAAAACAGCAACTAGACAGCAATGTGGCTATGGAGAATTTGGGAATGCCACCAAAATCACCACTGGGATGCCCATATGAGTATTACTGAAAGAGAAGAAGCAGTTACTCTTCCTCAATGTATCTTCAATGTATTCTCTGTTTTCTCTCCTTGAAGTTTTCTCTATAGCCTTAAGTTCTTCTTTCTTTTCCTATTAGCTAAGTGTATTTCCCATCCCAGGGCCAAAACGTAGTATTTACTTCTGCAACAGTGTTCCTATAGTTATTCTGTAACATTTTCCCAATTCTCGTATTATTTGATTAAACACATACAACTGCCACAATTTAGCTACTACAACTGATTTTGAGGTGGTGGTTCCTTGAGACAGGTCAGTAGCAGAAATAAAACTAGTGCCCCAGGCACAGCAGGGTTGTCCCATGCTGAATTCCAAGGACACTTTTCTTTCTCCCAGCCTGCTCCCTGAGTGCTGTGCCAGGATGAGGGATGCATGGTGAGCCTGAGGAAGAAGCAGGCACAGACATCAGCTTGGGCACACAGGGCAGATGATGGACTTTTCATCTTGTAACTGAAGAACAGGTCATAGCATAGTGGAGTTTCATTAAAACTACACAGTTCATGTTCACTGCTCTTTCCCAACTTTTCTTTATCTCTAAGGGACAGAACCAAAGGCTTTCTTTTTTATGTGAGAAACTTACTGTCCTTGAAACTGCTTTGCCATTAATTTAGAGAGGTCACAAAATCACAAAACCCACATGGCCACAGCTGGGCTGCTGCTGCTCCCCTGGGGCCTGGATTTGGTCACAGCTGCCCAGGCACCTCCACACACACAGAGCTTCCTCACTGCTGGAATCTCACTGCTGGGGCTGGGAATGGTGCCTACATCCTCTAAGCACCTCTGGCTTCTACATGAGTTTGCTCAACTAAATGAAGACACACCACAATTTCTGTGTTTTTCAAACAGGTAACAGATGATATTACAAAGTCACAAACACCAAAGACATTGCTGAGCTTGACAGATGCAAAACTCAATGCACCAATCTATTTTGAAGATAAAAATGTTAATAACATAGTGTAAGTAATGAATATAAATTCTGTCCCCTAAAACAATGACATATCCTGAGTAAAAGTTGCTTGGACTTTACTTTCTATCCAAATTACTGGCCTTCTATATTCAGCTGTCACTTACATGAGAAACCTTAGGTTTACCAAAATTCTCTGTTCTGCTACTAAAGACAATAAAATTTTCCCATTTCAGCAAATGTCTCACTGGGTTTATTACCACAAACATCTTGGAATATGAAAAATATGAAAATCTTAGAATAGTTTCAAGAAAGTGTGTTTCATTACCTAAAAGAGAGTAGAGATAGTTCTACCTGGGAGAAATTCTGAACCACCTGATTAACTCTGTTATGATAATAATTACGAGACAATATAATTAATGCAGCATAAATGGTTGATTTCTTCAAAACAGCTTTCACATATTTAGCTCAATGATGCTATGAAGGTAGACATTTACTAAAAGTGCAGTATTAATACACTGTACAGCAAGATGCACAGGAAGTAAAATTATTACTATATGGGAGAAATCCTCTGTATGCATTAATACTGAGATAATAAGATTGAGAAATACTCAAAACTTAGGTATGTGAATATAAAGTATCGTACATAATGTTCATGAACTCCCTGCCCTCATATTAATAACAGAAATTCCATTTTAGGTATCATTAAAGAAGAGAACTTTGCTTAAAGAACAGTCTGTAAACTTTGCTTGAATGGCAAAACATTGTAATCATGCATATATATTAAAATTTTCAAGCCTTTATACTTACATTACTGAAATTATATATCTGCAATGTTGGCATTGTATCTTTGTGAAGTTCAACAGCAAAAGATACATCAGCCTTTCCAAGGACAACTTATTGCTAAGTCAAGAAAACAGTTGTAGACTTATTTCATTTAAAAGCAGTCTTATTGAAAAATAGCATTGAACAGTACATTAGATAGGTACAGCAAAATAAAAAGACCCAAAAGAACAATGCACATGGTTCATTTGGAAAACTCAGTTGTTTTCCTGACATTGGTAAATCAATGCACTAATGTAGCAATCCCTGTGCCTGCACACAGTTCAATCCCCTCTTTCACTTCCATGCTCCTTATGTACCACTGAAACCCAGGACTGCCACTGAAGCAGGAGCTGTGTCTCAGTAACTTCTCATAGAAATCATTTAAATGCACTTTCTACATTACCAGAATAATGACAGTAAGTCAGACTTGTTGACGCATTTTATTGTGAGATGGGGAGTCTGGTAAAAAACTAGAAAATGACCATGATGTAACAAGGAACTTAAAAATGAAGTTTCAGATTTGTAACATACATACATGAATACAGGAACAAATTGGCACAAAAATGTTAAACATTGTTCCCAACACTGTTTTATAAGATTATTCTAATTTGGCTTACTAAGGAAATGAGAGTTTTATGGTTAGACTAATCTCTTAATAAAACTGCAGAGCATCATGCTATTAGTCACACAGTGAATTTCAAAATTTAAGAGCTTTATATTAAAAACTGGGTAAAGGTAAAATGAATTGATTGCAATTGTAAAATTAATACATTCCCATTTTAATTCTTCTGTTCTACAGTCCAAGGCAAGTATAAATGTTAACATAACACTGTTAAATCAAATCTCAATGCAAGAGAACCGATTGCATCTCTACTTTAAATCTTATCAACTTTCCAAATTTTCATACTAAAATATATTATTGTATTAATACAAACTACAGTATTATACACTACACTGTGTAATAAATAAAGAAATATAAAAATAAGACACATAAATATAAAAGTTTTCTAAAACTAAAAAGGTACATATGTCAGTAAGAAGGGTATTAATACTGCCAGGTTTGAAGACATACAGTACAAAATGTTGCACAGATCTATAAACTAAAAGAAATAAAATAATACTGATAGGTAAAAATCAGCTAACATTGTTAATAAATGGGGTCCATAATAACTAACATTTGAAAATACTTATGAGCCAGATAACATGTCATGTATGTGTCTGAAATTAAAGTAAACCAATAAAGCAATAAAGCAGATTAGAAAATTTCCCTTGTAATTATTGTAGAGAAATTCTGCAAGTCAGGTATTAACCCAAAATACCACCAAATAATTAAATAATGAAATATACCAGTGTTCTTACTTCTCTGATGGCTGAGTGTTTTTTCCCCATGAATAGTTTAGAAGTTTGATACAAATCAACAAATGCTAGTTATTGTAGGCCACACATTGGATAAAGGCTGCTTAGAGCCTTTGTAATACTGATAAATGGCACTTACAGCACATAGGTCTTGCATAAGGCCAAAGGAGATACAAAGCTTCATATCAAATCCTTCATATCATTACTACATACTCAAAACACAATTACAAACACTGTTTTTGACAACTTTCCTGTCCTTACCAGTATTAACACTGTTAGTCCCTGCAATCAGAACTCAACGACAATCTTCTCAACTACATTTTTAACCACATGAGTAAGAAACTTCATTTCTTCTATCATCTTCTTCCTTAAGGCTAACAATACACTTTAAATGATAATATGCTCTACTACAACATCTAATGTCATAAACTGCTACCTTCTAGGTTGAATTTACAAAGGTAGCCAAGCACTGTTTGCAACTGCATTACATGTCTCTGCAAAAGGGAATTTTGTAGTGCAGAAGTTCTCACATTGTAAAACATAAGAAAATACTGAAGCGGATTTAGGAAATGTTTTACCATAAAAAAAAAATCATATAAATCTCTCCCAATTGTACAGTTTAAAAATTAATCAACTTAAGAATGAAAATTAATACTGATAAAACAAACAATGCCAGATGCTTGTCTAATAATCAGGTTTCCTACAACCTGGTAAATCTTTGCTTCCAGAGTCACTGTATTTTTCTAATCTGCTTCATGTTATAAACTTGTTCCTAACTTTGAAAACTGTGTGAAAAATTACTAAGTTTGAGGTTCAGGCACACCTGGATTTCTTTTTTTTTTCTTTTAATTTTTTTTATATATATATTTTTTTACACAGTAGTGAACAGAAATCACAGTATGCAGGCTACTGCGTTTCCATGAAAAGCATGTATAATATAGAAGGAACTTCATTACCAATTTTTTTTTTCCTTATAGAAAAAAACTAGCATGTAAGCTTTATTCATTGTTTTCTTCTGACACCTGCCCATTATTTTGTATAACTTCTGGTTCTGCATTGCTTGCTTGATTTACAACTTCATCATTCTTGTCACCTTCAGTTTTCCCTTCTTCCTCTTCTACTGCTGCTACTTCTTCCGCATCCCCTACTTCTTGTAGTTCCCTACATTCTTTTTCTTCCTGAAGTCCCTCTATGTCTTTTTCTTCCTCCTCCTCTTCCTCTTTTTCACTGAATTCCTCCTCCTCCCTGGTCAGGCTCTCCCTCTCATCGGAGTCGATCTGCGAGGGGGACGCCCTGGGCAGGGTGTGCTCGCTGCTCAGCACCTCGGGGCCCAGCTCCTCGGGCTCGGCGCTGTCGCGCTCCTCGGGCTCCCTTTTGCAGTAGGAGTAGCGATGGTTCATGTGCTGAGAGTAAGAGCCCGAGTGGGAAAACCTCTTTCCACACTTGTCACATTGGTAGGGCTTTTCCCCAGAATGCAGTCGCATGTGTTCGATCAAATGGTGTTTGTGTTTAAATGCTTTTGTACAGATTCCACACTCGTGAGGTCTTTTACCTGTAAAATAAAGCACAAACAGTTGGGCATCTTGTAGCAGAAGTGTTAAAATTGTACACTGCTGTTTTCACTGTAAAATGCTGTTGGTGAACTTATTAGCATTGATTAAATTTTATATAACAAGATGTTCTACTCCATGCATTATCAGGCTGAGTCTCTTTCCTGAGCCCAAAGGCTGAAGGTGCAAGGGTACATTGTCACAATCGCTACAGTAATTTCTAAGTTTTTTAGGAAAACTCATCATCTCATAAAGAGATTCTCATATATGACTTTTAGCGCCAAAAAGTGCAAATATAAATTAGAAAATCAGACATTTTTCTTGCATAAATTATTTTCAATTGAAACCATTTTAACTTTTCTATATTGATGGCAATTTAAAATTAGCTAAGCTTTTACATTAGTTTTGGTGTATGAAGTCCTTCCATGATACAAGTAAAAGGAAAATCATTCTAAAGTCTAGGCTGAATGCTTTATGTACAAAACTTGCTCACTACGCATGCATTGACATGAAAAAAAAAATCATGAAATACACTGTTTCACTCAGTGTATTTCTGCTGTTTTCCAGCTACTGTCTTGTTTTTAGAGTTTCTTATAAATGTATGAGGAGCCTAGCAGTGTTATTTTGATTTTGACATTTAAAGTTGTTACACAAAATGACTTTGCAGTCTTAGCTCAGACATAAAAGACAAAGACAGTAAGACATCAGGTTTCTGCTCACACTACACCTGTGACCAGCACATCCATGTCATCTCATGCCAAACAAGCAACAAGGCAGATATTGGTCTCTCTTCCCAAGAAAGAAGTGATAGGACAAGAGGAAATGGCCTCAAGTTGCACCAGGGGCGGTTTAGATTGGAAATTAGGAAAAGTTTCTTCACCAAAAGGGCTGTGAAGCACTGGGTGCCCAGGGAAGTGGCTGAGTCACCATTCCTGGAGGTATTTAAAGGACAAGCAGATGTGGCACATCTGGGACAGGGTTTACCAGTGGACTTGGCAGTGCTGGGTTAATGGCTGGAGTCAATGATCTTAAAGGCCTTTTCCAATCTAAATGATTCTGTGATTTTGAATGTTACATTGAAGTTAAAACCGGTAGAGGAAGAACAATTCTGCTAGGAAAAGGAAGAGTTAAGAGAGTCTCAGGACAGGATAGGTATGAAATAAGATACCCTTAATGAATACAACTTGAGAAAATTGATCAAGACAAAAGAATTTGTACTGTTTTTAATTTTATATGTGATATAAAACTAGAAGGCTAACATGCAGAAATATAATTAATATAATAATTCAGCTACTCTGTCAAGCAAGAAAGTAGAGCAGCATGAAGGGAGCAGCCAGAAGTTCTAAAGAGTTTATTTTATGGATATGGGGAAAGAGAAGATAACAGAGCCAGCAATAATACAAAACCCAATACATGTTTGGCAATATATAATACAAAACCCAATATATATTTGGCACCTAATCAGTAAAAAAAAACCCCAATTCTTACTTTAAGACATCACAGAAGAAATAAGAGAGCAAGAGGTATTAAAAATATCCTAAAGATACCAGAACCTGAGCCAAAAGGAACAACTATGAGAATTAAAAATAAAAATCAAAGCCAAAAGGGTGTTCATTAGCAGTTAGATTCTATGTCTAATGAATAGCTGAAGCTGTTAACTTCAGGGCATTATAAATGTAGCCCAGTTGGAAAATCCTTCATGCCAGATATGCACACTGTTTTTCATGCACAGTATCAAATACACACACGATCCTTTTTCCCTCAGCTTTTATTTTTAATTTTTTCAAAATTTATAACCAGGCAAGGTAAATTAGAAGTAATACATTCTCATTTATAGGCTGTAGCTCACAGATGATTATCCACAAGCCAGATGCAAAAACTCCCCTTTTTCTATTTAGGGTTTAGGTCTAACAAATTTAAAGAAAGACAGAATTGCTGTTCTGTCAAAAAAATACACAAAACCAGGTGTTTCTAAAGAAAGCTTAGCACAGGCAGTAAGGACTGCTACACTTCCCTACACCACCTGAGAACTGGGTTCCAGTTGAGATTATCAGTTACATGTTACCAAAAAAATAAGAATCAGAAAAGTCTTTTCCTGGTACATACCTGTGTGTTCATACTTATGTCTCAATAACGAGCTGCTCTTCTGGAATATTTTGTCACATAAATCACATGCATACATCCCATTTTCTGTCTTTCTCATTTTTTTCTTTGGGGGTGTTGAATCAGAATCATTTTGATCTTCTAAATTGGATATTCCTTCTGAGCTAGTGTCTTGCCTTTCATCCTTCAGAAAAATTACAAAAATAGGTTAACTCCAATAAAAGAAATCACTCACATGAACTGAAGCTTCTATTCCCATTCAATTCCATAAAGAGCCAAACAAAATTGTTTAGACTTCCACAGTCAAAGAAAACTCCTTTACTGCGTTGTTCTGCTTTGCAGTCCCTGCCACCATCCAGATGCAGATTTCCTCACTGGGACTGGTTTTAATCACATCCAAATATGATTGTTGGCCAGGTCTAAGCTACGTTGGCACTCTGTACTTTAGGGCCCATAAAATAAATGCAATATTACAGACCTGTAAAGCACTTCAGTAAGTGGGAAGAGCAAATTTGTCACCTAACTGCATTTTTCAGCTAATGCTGGTCACCTACCTTTTGCCTCTGAGATTTTATGAAGTTAAAAGACTATTTTTGCTGAAGTTTTCACAGAAAAGCTATTTAAATTACCATTCACATTTGCATATTTCACTACCATCTTCCTCATGAAACTACCACAAATACTATTTAACCCAAAGTTCAGGGGACTTCATGTACTTTCATTAGTAAATATTTTCAAAAATATAACTGCTGTGTATTTCTAAGCAGTTTAAGTGCTAAAGCTTCCCTGAAAAAGCACAGTATTTTCTACTGACATCAGCAGCATGTACATGTTACCCTCACATTTTTAATATAAGCAGCCTTGTAACTCTTCAAGGCTCCTCGGTCTCTGGCAACACAGAAGCCTGAGTAAAATGCTAGACCACCAATTTCTAAGATTTAAGTAGAAACACTCAGCCACTTTTCTGTTCTGCCGTGTCCCTACCTTAATGTTCACAGGTGATTCTCGGGAGGACTGACCCCAATTAGATCCCATCTGGGTGTACCCAGGGAGGAACAAGCCGGGATACAGGAGTGGCAGATGAAGATAAATATCTCCCTGACTTTCAGTTGAGACTATATCTGCATTTTGTTTAAAGTGACATTACAGTGTAGGATGAAATCAGCTACTCTGCAAATCAAGGAAGCAGAGCAGCACAAAAGGAGTAACCAAAAGCTCCAAGGGGTTTATTTTCTGAATATGGGGAAAGAGGAGATGCAGAGCCAGCAAAAGACAAAAGCCATGTCTTTATTTTGCTTTTTGATCAGGAGCATTAGAAAGTCTTTAGAATAGTGAGCACTAATGTCCTAGAAGATTAAATACGGAGAATAACTGAGCTGTCCATGCATTACATTTTCCATTAGTCTGGACTCAAGCTGCCTGAGCTAACTAGCTTTGCAGAGGGCAAACAGTAATATCTATTACCTATATACAATCAAGTCAAATAAGCCTGATAGCTTGTATTTATATTTTTATTTAGTTCACCTTGATAGCTTTCTGTTAGTTCAGCAGAGGTACAGATTGAATACATCATACGTACATCATGTAGGAATATGGGGACCGAAGTACCTGATTTCCATTGGCTTGGATCTGTTTTGGTGGTGTCTCATGAACTGCAGGACTAACTGTAGTAGAGTATGCATAAGCCACCTGTGGAATCAAAATGGTTTGCTTATTGGCAGCGAGAGCTCTCAAGCAGGGAACACTGTTCTGGTCAGCAATGGCAACAATTGTAGGTAACTGGGCAGTGACTGTAGGTATAGCAATATTTATGGGATTGGCACTTGGTGGGATTACATTTACAATAGGATCAGAGTCTGTAACACTGTTGTCCTTTTGTGGTTCTTTTTTTGCACAAGTTAAGTTCAAAGGTTCTTCTTGGACAGAATAAACACTGTTCTGGTAAACACTAGTTATGGTAGATCTTTCCAACAGCTCTCCATGTTGCTTTGGTAGCGAAAGGTCAAGAGGTTCTATTTGTGGCTCTTCTTGTACACCCTCTGCCGTGTACGTGTAACCCTGTGAATTTCTTGATGAAGAAAGGTTTAGTGGTGATGCAGATGGCGTGCTACTGTGTGAACCATTCAGAGTTGAAGCCCCTGGTAAAGTCTGAGATTTTGTTGTACTGCCAGGATTTTGTGAGTTACTTGTGCCATTCTGGGGTTCGCTCACATTTGAAGTTGCTGCTTGATCATCGTTGTCTGTGGGGCTGCTTAATTTAACTTGTTCAGGAGAAGATGGTCCAGAAGACTGCACAGAAATCTGTCCAGCTTGCATTTTTTCAAACCACTTTTTTACCACATCCAGTGGTAGGTTTACAGAATCTGCTATTTTGGAAAGCTCTTCTGCACTTGGTTGTGCATTTAACGCATAATAGGCTTTTAGGAGCGACAGAAGGTTCTTTAAAGGTGGCTGACCGGGAGACAAGTTGTTCTCCCCGGTTTCTGATGGGACAGGGGACTCAGGTTTCTCAGCTTCTGCTCCACTGGGCTGGGGAAGCTGAGGAGGGCTTTTTGTTTCATAGTGCTTTAATTCTTGAAGTGCATTAAGATCTCCTGGACAGTCATCACAAAGAAGACAAGTGCTATCGTTGGTCTCTCCTTCAAAGTTCTTATCTTTCTCAGACTTCACTGTGAGATCTTGTGGTAATTTTTCATTTTTGCAACTATTTGCAGGAACAGAGTTTTCTTTTTTTAGATTTTGTGGAACAACCTGAAGTTGACTTGGCTGCTCCAAGCTGTAGTTGATGATAATTTTGGTTGTCCCATCTTGGTCAACCAAAGGAAGACTGATAGCTGAAATGAGGGAATGGCCAGCTTGTTGTATAGATGCATTGTTGATTGTTTCTTGTTCTTTGGACGCAAGATTAGCATGATTGTTTTCCAGTACTTGCCTTATTACATTACCATCCACTGCCACTTTTAGTACATTTTGAATGTCACTTAAATTGATGCTTATGGGAGACACCAGACCTACTGTTGGTAGAACAACAGCTTGCACCACACCCTGAGGAGAACTGGTTGCCTGCAATGGGCTACCACCACTAAAAACCCCATTTTGCAAAGGGTTTGAACAATTAATTCCTGAAGCAACCACTATGGGCTTGAATTCATAATCCACAGGTTCAGTTTTAATTTGGTTAAGAGGAAGCTGCTCTTGCAAGGGTTTATTTTCTATCTTTTGTCGTATCTGTGGTCTTGCTGGGCTACCTGGTGATGCAGAAAGGGAAGGGGAGGAGCACTGAGACATCTTGAGCCCTGACCGGGCTCGACCATTCACGGGCATCAAACCAATACACTTCTTACTGCTTATGTGTGAACTGTATGAACCAGAATGGGAAAAACGTTTCTTGCAGTTTGGGCACTCATATGGCTTCTCTCCTAAACAGAAGAAAAATGAAAAAGAGAAGAGAAAAGGCATATACAACCGTTAACGAGGTTACAGTGCAACTTCATCAAACAATAATTACCAGAACAAATACATCATAATGACCTCTCAAAGAGTCCGAGGGGGGAAAAAAAAATCTTATCTAGTGAATTGAACAGTAAGAGTACAGCTCTGAGCCAAGGCTCCTTTAATATGTTTGTGATCCACTAGATATAGGATGGAGCCCACACGATCATGTGTTCCAGTATTTCTCTATTTGACAATTACAGATTTCACTGAACTTCATTAAAGTAGTACCACCACTAACTTCTAACTTCTTATATAAGATTTCTTATAACTTATCCAATAAATTGTGTCCTGAGTCTACTTTAGTATGACTAATCTGGAATGATGTCAATTATAGCCGCAGGAGGAACACTCAGTTCTTATGTCCTGATTATTATCAATTAAAATTCTCTAGCAAGGCCTGTAACACACTGAATGATCTGCAAACATTGAAGAAAAATAGCCAAGTGCAAAGGACCAGAAAGATGCCCCCATTTCTTCTGTGACAAGTCAAGTTTTCCTTAAATGTCAGAGATTAAGTTGCAACTGTAAATCCTCTTGAGCTTTTCTACATATTCCCCGCAGAGACCTGAAGGCTGCAGTCAGTGCTTGCAGTATTCCAAAGGGAAAAATATATGGAAAACACCAGTATTTTAAACTTAGACTTACAAGATTGCTATTACAACAAAGTTATAAAGAGCAGAAATGGTAACATTAGTACTCAATTCAAAGCTTGATTTATTTACCACTGTGGATTCGTAGATGCTCCTTTAGGTGATGTTTATATTTAAAAGCTTTTCCACATTCAGTGCACTTGAATTTTCGATTACCGCTGGACTGCGTCACATGTCTCTGTAAGAAAGAAGTCTTAATTATTGCACAGGACAGCAGCTTGCAGAAACACCTTCTATTTTCACATTGCAACATAGAAAAAGCCGTACAAACCCAAAAGAATCAACCATAATTGTAAGAGACTGAAGGTGGTATGGAAAAAGGAAACAAATTACAAATCAGGTACAAATGGAGGCACACATTTCTTCTGAATAAATCTAATACAGTAAAGAGAAAGAAACAAAACAAACTCAAAATATAGTTGCCCCTTCTCCTAAATTCAGGTGAAGTTTACACTGACATGTTAGTAGGAAGCTCCAGGATGAATGCTAGTTCTACTTGTGAAAGCAAAACCATTAGGGAAAAACCCCAAGCCCACTACCCACAGAATATTTCATGCAGGATAGAAAAACATTAAAGTCTATAGAAACCTGTTTAAACTTTAATCGGTTGACTTGATTTTTCCATTTACATGCTTTCAGGGCTTACTGTTGGCCTTGGATTCCTCTATATAATGATGCCACAGGACTGCTCAAGAGAAGGTAGCTTAGTGACAATAAAGGTACTCTTGGTCACAATTAATTTGCAAAATCAATGTGAGAAACTAAACCAAAACAAATAAAAATATGGAAGGGTTTCCCAAGTACAAAACACCAAACCTCTTCACCATTTGCACTGAAGCTCTGTGATTATTATTGTTAGATTTTGCCTTGTGAGAGCATTTATTGTTAAATTCTGAATTGTTTTTGTCTTTATTGCTATACTAGTTTTAAAAAGAAGCAAAAGCTAAGACAGACATGTAAATATCTGTAGTATATACATGACACATATGTTCAAGATTTGTAATTTTACCACAAACTGTATAAATCTATGAATGTGTATTTTTAAGGACAAAAATTACATGCACTTTTAAAGTTGAAACAGCTTAATTACCAACATAAAACAGAGGAGCTAGGAATTTTTCTGTTCAAACAACTTGTTTATTAGAAAAGCCCAGCAGCTCCTTTTTAAATAGAGCTCATTTGGCAAAAAGATACTCTACCATTACTGGGATGCACTGCAGATTTTTGGTAACTGGGACAAGAATTCTCATAAACTCAAGCACAGAACTGTTCATGGATTCCAGGGACAAACAGGCTGCCCAGCACCAACAGCAGGTGTGGATCAGCTGCCTCTGGTGTGAAAGCATGGAGGGAACCCCTGCCTGGCCTGCTGTACTTGGCAGCACTGGGAGCAGATGCTCACCGGGTGCTAGGGCTCTTCCTGAGCACAGACATGACAACTGGGGCTGAGAACTGTGCTGGAGAAGCAGGGATGGATAAAACACAGGATGGTGACCCTGCTGTGAGACATGCCTGCAGATCTGAAGAACCTGTGGCTCTGCAGATTGCTGGATGAAAGTCTGAACTCTCTGCTATGACATATGCTGTCCAAATTATCAACCCTTCCTGTTCTACTCCCTGTCCCCCTTTAACAGAAGACAAATTGAAATAAGATCATCTAAATTACTTCCACATACTCTAATCCAACAGCTCCCCTGGGAGAAGCAGTTGGTTAAGCTGCAGATTTTGCCTCTCAGCAGATCCTGCTCCCACCCTGCTCAGGGTGAGCTGCTTCCTGCCTCCCCCTGGGCTCTGCAGTGAGGTCTCCAGTGAGTTTATCCCGATTAGCACCAGACCCTCATTCCCAGGTTTGGACAAATCCAGCAGGTTTGCCAGCTGTCTTTTGCTAGTTCACATGGCTTTTCAGCTCTAAGTCCCTTGAAGATGATGTTCTAGAAGACTGTGGCTGACTCACTGCATTTCACTTCAAATGATCCAACTGCAATGAGTCTAGAGGACCGTGTCAGGATTTACTTAAGCCTGCTGAGAATCAGTTACCACTGTTTGTCTTGAATTATACAAGCTAACAGAACTCAGGATATACACAGTTACTGCAGGTCCTGGACTACATAAATATTCATACAAAGTATCAGGGAATGTATTCAATCTGTCAGAAATGTTTCTCCTCCAGTCTTTAAAATCAAATGTTTTATTTCTAAGGCATGGAAGTCCATACTCCACTTATCAAAATGTTAATGAGTTTTCCTGTTTTCCCAGTCATAGCTGTGAGGTGCTTTAAGCTTTCTGCTAGGTAGTGTTTCCAAATCTTAATTTGGAAATTTTGCCTTAGCTTCTTATATTTGTAACTCTCTGTTCAGTTTTCTTGCTGTCTCTTATAATACTGCTCAGAATTACTTTGATGGAGCTTGTTTAAATGTAACTGAGAAATCACAACACTTCTCCAAAGTACCACCTGTAATATTTTCACCTTCTTTTCTCAGTTTCAAGTGGTGTTCCCCATCTCAGCATTGTTAGTTTGTGCCTGAGATATGTGATATATTTCTAATACACAGTACATAATTGCTCATGAAAGAAATATCTGATCATTAAAGAATTAACTGCAACATTCAAAGAATATTCTTCTGCACTCCTGGAAGAACTGAAAGAAGAAATACCAGCATTAAGGAATGTAACTAGCCTAATAACATCCCTAACTAATACATCCCTGCACCAAATGTTTATGGTGCTTAGGACTGAAGCCCACCCCTCTCACACCAGAGAACAAAAATAATTAATGAGAATCCTCCAAAGTTATTTGGCAGACAGAAATTACAGGTATATCAGGGGTTTCTTCACAGATAATGTTTCCAAGAACTGCCATTTCTCAGCAGTGTGCACAACACTGTGAAATTCTGAAAAACTACCTACAGGTGCTTCATAAATTGATGAGAAAAAAAAGAAAACAAATATAAGAAGTATTTTTCACACTTCAACATCCCTTTTGGTGCTTCACATGTGAAGGCAGACGACACACACAGCATCCCCTCCTACCAACTGTCAGTGGTGTGGAAGCAGCCAAGGGTGCCGTGAGGAGCAGGGGGAGGAGGGAGGAAAGAAGAAGAAGATGGTGCAGGATGGCTCTCAGCTCTCTGCTGGAGCAGGAGTAAAGTTTTGTGTACCTGCCCCTGGCTCAGAAGGAGGCCCAATGAGCAGGTACGCCCTCCACTGCCTTCACTAAGCTAGATTTTATCTTTGCTCATTGCTGCTTTGTACAGAACAATTTCAAGATTGTCACATGATGGACGTCTCCAGCTAACAAAGTTATTCAAATAATCTATGGTCAGGTGAAGTTCTTTAACAGTAAGAAATCAAGTTTTAAACATGCAGCTGTTTAAGATCCACAGCCAGGAGGTCTATACTTTACTAATGACAAAATTTTCCATTACTCAAATTATGTAATCATGTATGTGCAGCCAATTTTGAAGACATGACAATTCTGCAATAATAACATACACAAACAAGTATTTCACATTTACCAAGTATCTAAACCATTGTAGTTTTAATTCTGGCTATGGCTGGAGAGAAAAGAACACACTTTCATGGGTGTAATACTGACTTCCAGATACTCCATAGAAACAACATTAACCAAATACAATTGTGCCTTCAAAAGTATAAATCCATTAAAATATTTTTGTGGGAATGCAGTTTAAACTACCCTTTTTAGCAATTCTTCTGAGTGTTTACTCACTTGGTATTTTTTATTTTTTCATTCAAACTGCATGCAAGTATGGCTTCTATCTCCCCCAACTACTTTATTCTTACGGTTTTAGGCTTGTAACTGAAAAGACTGAAAACAAATGTGGTAGCCCACAAGAAAAGCATTATATAAATAGCACTCCTAGATTTTATAGCTAGAAATATAAGATGTATGTAAGATGAAAGTAACTTTTAAAGTGCAAGCCAAGCCAAAAAGGAAGCGAAACAAAAATTAATTGCTCATGGGAAGCACATTTGAGTAAAAAAGAACTGCCAAACCAGAATATGCTGGTGAGGTTATTCCAAAGCTTGTGAGACAATAAAATCCTTGCAGCAGGATGGTTGATATTTTTTGTACCAATTTAATTGACCTGTGCATGTGAACACTTGCGTACAAAAATGTATCATAAATTTTTAACCCTGTTAAATTGTTGGACTTGGTGATACTTTGTAGAAGGGAGGTTAAAAGCCAATGTGTAAAAAAGCATCTCCTTTACTCTGGTTTTCTTAAGTAAAACATCCTCCTTTACTCTGGGCTACAGCCTGTAGTTTGGTGCTACCAGAAATGTTGGAAGTACCTTTACTTTTACATTCAGTTTTAAATTTTTCTGTTATATTTGTTTCCTATTTCATTTCTGGAGGGTATGAATCTTTCCAGTCTGTCCTCTGAAGGAAACATCTCCCAGCCTCTTTAACTTGGTGGTGGAAAAGCTGTTTGTTTTTTCCTCTGGAAAATTGCTGACTTTCAGCTGGCTCCTGAGCCTCAGAGCGCCTCTGATAAGCATGTGCTGGGGATGGATGATGGGACATTGTGGGGATAAAGAAAGAAAAGAAAAAGAGGGATGGGAGAACAGAGACTCAGGATCTTCTGATGGTTATGATCAGATGGTTAACTCATGGAAGACATTCCAGGGACCCATGCCCTCAGGTCAGCCCATGAACCAGAGAAAACAAGCTCATAACATCTTTAGCCTTTTCCGCTGCTTCATTTAGTGCTAACATCATATTTCACACATTTAACACCATATTTAAACACTAATTATTTGTATATTGTCTTACAGCATGAATTGCATTTAAAAACTGTACCTCACAGTTCAAGCAACACAATGGTTTGTTTTTTAAGGGCAAAAATGCTACAGTAAATTGTGAATTATTCAAACAGAACTTATGAAAAAAAAAAGGAAATGTTTCATTAAAGGCTTGAAATTAGATTTAAGTCATAATTTTTATGCAATGGTAGCCAATGAACAGAAAAATACCAACAAATTATCTACAAATGCAATAAAGCACTTCTGAAAACAACTCTAGTGCCTAGATGAATGAAAACAGGAATTGAGAACTGACAGCTACAGAAAAAGCCTGACTTGAGCAGCAAGCTTGAGGGTGTTCTCTGGGCCTGGACCATGAGCACACAGATGACCTGCTATGAACAGTTTACTCTCTCTGCACTTTTCTGCCCACATAACAAACCACAGTGTTGCTGCAGAGGACAACAACCATGCTCCAAATGCCACTTACTGGGTCTCTTCCTGATTTGTGTGATGTCATGTGGCGGTCAAGCTGCGTTCTGTACGCAAAGGTGTAGCTGCACAAGGAGCAGCTGAAGTTATCCTCGTTCTTTTCATGGCGGTATTTGATGTGTTCCTTCAGAGAGGTGAAGCGTTTGTATCCCCGGTCACAGTACGGGCACGTGAGCAGCTGGGAAAACGCGTCAGGAGTTCCTACACAGGGCACACAGTGCACCAGACTTAAATGTTACTACCTGCAACAAACAGGCTTTACATTTGCACCTATCACTGTAAGAGAACACGAAGCTGCTGGAAGCTCCATTTGTTTTAGAGAAGGACTTGCGATAATTTAGATTTTTTCCACAGGTATTATGCAACCTCCCACACTATTGCCCCAATGTACCTTGGGGAGAGTCAGCACAATATGCTGACAGGACAAGGAGAAATGGTTTTAAACCAAAATAGAGTAGATGGAGACTAAATATAAAGAAGAAATTTTTCATTATAAGGGTGGTAAAATACTTCAACAGGTTGGCTAGAGGGCTGGCAAATGTCCCGTTCCTGGAAATATTCAAGACCATCTTGGAGAGGGTTCTGAGTAACATGATAAAGCTGAAGATATCCCAGCTCATTTCAGGGGGGTTGGACCTAGATGACCTTTAAAAGTCCTGTCCAACCCAAACCATTCTATGATTTACAGAAACGTATGTGTTAGTAGGATATACTGTCTGCAGGACAGAAAGTAGAGAGATCAAATGTGTGGCCATATATATGAGTCTAATGTGGTCTATGGAATCTATTTTTCTGGCTTTCATAAAGTACTTCTGTATTAGTACAGGATAAAGTGAAACCAGACTGAAGCTAAAAATTATTTTCACATGCCTACTTCAAGAAGATACCATTTATGAAGTTTTAGATCCATCCCTTCTTACCAGCATGTTTAGCCCTCCACACAGCAACTCATTCTATCCTTGAAAAATTTATTTTTAAAGCACTGAATAAAATACTTCTTTATGAATTTATCACTAAAGGTATGATCAAATAAATTTAGGGTTTGCTGTATTTGATCAAAACACCAATTTATAGGTGTGATATCCTCCAATGAGCATGCTACTCTTCCTTGCTTCAAGTCAAATAGGAAGGAAATTTTGCAAGGATGCACCTATGCACTGTGCTGAGCCTGAGCAAGGTGCAAGGTCTTTTCTGATTAACATTTTATGCTCTGACGCACAAGGGGCACATTTGTACACGCTGTCATTTTAAGTTTCAGAACTGTAAGAATTATTAATGCTCATTAAATGAACCAGTACTTTAGAAAGTACTTCTGAATTATTTACCTTCATGACCTCTTCCAGCAGTTATCACCACAGATTGGTAATATGTTCTATGAAGTAGCAATTAATTCTGTTTGTGTGGAATTTACTAACTTGATTTTCACTGAACTTGCCACTGATCTTGCAACAGTGAAAAGCAATCAGATCACTTTTCCTTATGACTAAAAATCACTTTTTCTGTCATGTAGGTTCCTTTATACTTGTTATAGTAACAATCAAAATAACCTCTACCCACTGGGATTTTTTTGTTGTTCTACCCATTTCTGCTTTTCCTGGTTTAGCTGAGTTGTCCAAAAAGAAAGCCATTCCCACATGTGTAGACCAAGTATACTTCCTCTCAATTCTCTTTTTACCATCTACAATTCAACTAATCTGACATAAAGAAAACTCCATTTCATCACAAATACAACTCAGTGGAAATGTCAGAAGCACGTTAGCTTAAATTCTATTTCCATTGGAGGAAATGGAGAAATGAAACCAGTTTCCCAAAATCACAAAAAACTCTGATTCTGTCACTTCTCTTGTCTACCTTCCCAGTTTGGAAGCATGCATCTTCACCAAATGTCACTACATTTTTGGCATTTTCTGTTCCAAAATGATTAAAACACTAAATACTATCATTCAGCCTTGTGATCTTCACAATACTTCTCAGTGAAGTTACTGGGATAGGTCCAATTTAAATGATTAATACAAATATGTATTTTTAATGATTACATGGAAATCATATGACAAGTCTGTAAAACTAACTTGACAATATGTGCCACTGCAACCACATATTAAAATCTTAAATTAATGAATGCACTTTTTAAAGTAAAATCTGTAATAGCATAAAATCTCTGGAGGAGCAGAACAAAAAGGTTATCTTTACATCTATCTGCTCAGTTATACTCATTTCTTAAAACAATTAGAACACAAATCCTAACCATTTATGTAGGCTGTTACCTTTTCTTGAAAAATCATAAATATCCCAATTGACACAAGCCATCTAAGCTAACACTTGAGAAAACACAGAATGCCAAACCAATCTCAACAGCATTCATCTTCAAATACTTCATGATGAAGAAATGAACAAAGTGTAACCACTCATCTCACACAGAACACCTTAAGCATGAACCTTCTTCAGAGGAAAAAAACCTACATCTATGTAAAAACAACAACAGGTCATTATTTTTACCACAAAAACATTTTTATATGAACAATGCTTCTTTTTTCTCTGTTGCTGTCCCTTCAGGCAAAAAAAACCCAAAAGCCTGTTGTAAACTGGCTACCCAATAAAAGAAATTCTATCTAATAGGTCCTATTGGGAGCTTTGTTTAGAAATATAAAAAAGGAAAGAAATATGTTATAACTCTCCTTGAGTTATCCTTATACAAATTTGTACTATTTTGCTTTACTTCTATTTTGTTTAATAAATGTTTATTCTGTTCTGTTGAATGCATGAACTTTTCTCTTCAATGACTAAGTTATCATTTAGGTACTCATACAAGTGAATCCCAGTGCATGTCTTGTTTGCAAAATCAAGTGGCAATGTTTTTTGCATGATGATCCTATCCTCTTACAATTATTTAACTAAGATTCTTTTCCTCTGTAGTTTCATGTACATGCTCTGGTGTCTTCTTAAGCCCAGCAGAAGTTTTGGGTCAAGGAGTGAGTACAACTGGTTTCATAAGAACAGAGCTGATGACATATTTACCATTTTCATCCTGACCACTGGCTTCTGGCGTGCCTTGTCTCTGGTCCTCCTCAGGTGCTTCAGGGTAGATAACAGCTGTATCTTCTTGTTTAAGGAATTCTTCAACATTAGGGTCATGGTTTTGCTCATTCTCTGCATCAGAATCACATTCATCTTCTTTTACTAAGTGTGAAAAACAAGACACAAGATACAAAATTAAGTTCAAAAAGAACATAAATGAGATTCAGTAATTCACATTGCCAAATCTCCCTCTAGCCAAGTATTTAAAAACTCTTTACAGACACTAGCATAGGTCAAGTCCCTTAAGATGCCAGATTATGCCATGTTTTGGAAGAACTGGTAGCATAATGGTATTTAAAAACTTGACTAAACACAGTTTGCTTAATTCAGTGCATTTTTGTCATTTCAGATTTAGCTGTTCTTCTCAATTTCCCTAAAAATCTTAAATGCAACATTAATTATGATTTAGGCCTTGTAGTTGGAAAGCCTGTTTACCATCTTGGCTCCTGTGTTTGCAAAAGTACATTTGTTGCCTTCAAGACACAATTTGAAATGTTATTTATAGCTGTTCATCAGCACAAACTCAGAAGATATTTGAACTCAGTAAAAACCTGGCCAGATAAATGCAGCAAACTTGAACTCTGACTGGCTTGTTCTGTGGTGTTGGAAATGGCTACCAAAAAGGCTTCAGATCTAGTTAACAACTTTTAACACTTCCCACTTAAAAACTTAAGAGAAAAGCCCAATGAACAACGGTATTGCCAAGTTGGCAAATAATAAATTAAATTTTTTACCTAATGCTTGTATGATAAATATTTGATCCCAAGTATTAGCCTAAATACATTGTTCATAGAGTTTATTTTTACCATGGTGGAATGTTCTGTAAAAGCTCTGCCTGCAGCACCCTAAATCATTACAGATGTTCTCCACTATTAATGTGAGGTATATTTTTAATAGGAAAGAGAAGTTTTATGATTCATCTCTCAGTGTGAAGTCACATACTCAATTTAAAATTTGACACAATCTTTTTATGACATGAGGCAGTCTCTCACATGTAATGCAATGAATAATGCAGCTCTCCATAGCTGCAAGAACTGACTATATAAGAACTGAAAAGAATGGGTGAAACTAGAGCTTAAAACATATCAACGTGTTTAGATCTGGGTTTGCTTTTAAATAAGACTTGCTCTGATATTATCTACCTATCTAGTAAGGGCATTAAATAAACCCCCCAGAAACCTTTCAGAAGTTGGATGGGATATATATTAATCTTCTGTCGTACAGAGAAATGGAAAAAATAACTAACCCTTTGCTTTTGTTTGAGTCTGAAATTGAAATACACATTTTATTTTGCTTTCTATGTAATCAGTCCAAGCCGAGGAGTGGATAATAAAATACAGTATTAGCGTAACTCTATTTTTGTATATTTCTTCATAGTTACAAACACTACCTGTTGACCCTACATGTAAGCTCATTGCTGTTCCTTGCTCTGCCCTTTGGAGACGTGACGCTGCTGGAGCTGCATGGTCAGTCCCTGGGAGGGAGGGAGGGCTGCTCTGTGTCCCTGGTCACCTGCACCTCTGGACCCTGCACACCAAAAGATGCCCACACATTTTTCCTCAGCTAAAACACCTTTTACAGTTTAAGACCTCTAGCATGGAAAAGCAAAGCACTTTTATAAACCGAGGTGGGAGAATTCCAAAGCTTTTGGAATGATACCTAACTAAAATTCAACAGCACTTTATGAATAAGGGACTCAGATTAACAAAGAAATACCTGTACATCCAATTTCATCTGTCTGAGCTTCAGGCCCCAGGATTTCCTTTCTTTCTTTTCCAGCTGAAATAGCACATTTCACAAAAAGAATGAATATTTAAAGAAAACCCCACAAAACAACAACAAAAGGCACATGCACTCCAACAACTTAATATACTTGAGTTATTTCTTCATCAGTGCTTTCCATTTCTGTATTGTTCAGAAGCGCATTTAAACACAATGTTCTTTCAAAAATATGGATGGCACGTTATTTCAGCCGTGTGTGATCAGTTGAACTACAAAGATATTTCATACTTAAGAAAACCAAACCTAAAAAGGAAGCAACACTAAACACTGACCATTATGTGAAGAGAGGTAAAGCCGTGGACAGTGTGTTTCACCAGCAAATAGAGAGTCACCTACTTAAGTGACCCCATCTACAAATGCAGCCATCTGATACACTGGAATATTATTTCCAGAAATCAGAGCATTATAAAACAAATGCAGTTATGTTGTTTTCTCCAATTAGCGGTTTTCAGAAATGATTGATAATTTGCTGGTAATGCCTGCAAACAACAACCTAATGTGCTCCCTTTCTAGCAAATTATCTGGAAACCACTTAAGGCTGTGATTGCCTTAAAAATTAAACAAAAATAGGATTTTAAACACATGCTTCCCCTTCAGAACAACTGTGCACTGCAGATCTGCTTCACGTATCGATTCCAATACTCGGTGTGAGTCTGCAGAACCAGCACTGCAGAGCCAACCTGCTGCCCCAGCTCTGCCAGCTCTGCTGAGCTGCAGCCCTCAAGGATGCAGCATGGAAGTTTTAACTCTAATTTTCACAACAGGTTGCTGGTGCAAATCAATAAACAGCTAAGTTATTCTTCATTTTGCTTCATTGGTTGGCACTGGACTGGGAAGCTCCCACAGGAAAAGCCACTGCTGACATTTCTGTGGGTACCTGGCTCAGGGCAGGAGTACACAGCAGAGCTACATTGCTTGGTTTGCTCTCTGTCACTCCTATATGCTCCATCTAGGCTATGCCAATAGATGTGAAACTAAAGTGTTATTTCACAGTTTCATTATGGAAAACTTGGATGCTTCAGACGTACACTCCAGAAAACACCTTCTAGGTGATGCAGAAGGTTACAGCACAGCTGCTCTGACCTGAAATGGCACCTGTTACACTTCTATTACTTACACTTCTATTTACCTTCCCTCACTTTACTTCAGCGCAGGAAAAATCCTTTAGGTTGGTAAGTCAAAAGCCCAGAACATTCCAGCTTTTTAATTACAGAAGAAGTCAATTTCTCCTTTATGGAAGGAAGATGACAAATCCTAGGAGAACTTTTAAGTTCTCAAATAATACCAGCTTCCTCAAAGGAAAAGCTTCTTAATTCTGCCTACTTTGACCAAAGCCCACAGACCCAAGGTATCTGCAAATAGTGGCCATTCAAACACATTTCTTACTTTAAACAAGAAATGTGTTTAAAAGGAAACTGCAACTCTTAAATCTTACTTAATTTCAACTGACATCTTAAAAACCCCTCAAGTTTTGGGTCATGATACCAGACTTGGTTCAGAGTTTGTAAGATGGATGACTGGGTGCAAAGCAAATTTAAACCCAAAATTTAATTTCGTAAAATCAAACACAATACAAATTTTCCTTTAAGGAAGGTTTTTGATGGTTGTGATTTTTCTCCATTATAAAATAGGATCTACATGAGGGGGGAAATATCAATCAGTAAGTTATTACTCTGGAAATTTAAATTACAGGGTCCCCAGTAAATTCCACTGGCTTCAGTAAAAATAAAAGTTATGCTTCCCAACAGAATGTCAAGGAATTTATGGAATTATAGATTAATCTAGTGAAGTTAAACTCCCTCTCAATTCTAATAATCCTAACCTCTGTTTGGTACTGTCTCTTCCCAATAGCTAAAAGTAGGGTATAAAAAAGGGAGAAACCCTTTTCAACAGGTAAATGCTGAAGGAATAATAATTTGAAAAATATTAAGTAGATATACATCTTTATAGCTACGTATGGTCCACAAATAAAGACAACATTGCAACTGTGCCCTCAGAAGCCCGGTTAACACACAGCTGGGAAACAACAGAATGGGATGTGATGTGGGATGTGATGATGGGGGAACAGACCTTAAGACACCGTTCCACCAAGCAGAAGTCACAGCTCTGAGTTCCAGAGGAAATTCAAGCTACCTGCTAAATGACAGTTTAAATAGAGGTCTCCACAAATAGCATCTAGGTCATGAATATCCATCCTGGTATTGCAGCTGGACATACCAGATAGTGTAAAACAAGTTCTTGGGCTTCTACATCTCATCACTGCTTATGAGCTACTGCTCAGAGACACACTGGGGCTTCCCAGGGTTAAATGCTGATGATTTTCAGATGTCAGGGGACAGTGTTAACTAGCAGCAAACATGCCTGACAACTACTGACATTGGCTGACAGTAAGGATCTCTGCATGGCTAAGATAACTGATCAAAATGAAACCACTAGCAAAGTGGAAATTTTGGCTGTAGGCAGAAAGACAAACTTCACTGAAATTTCCACTGCAGTCTTTATCTGCACAGAAGGAAATGAATTCCAAAGCCATCAAGAGAGTTTCTAATTTAAATTCTTCGGAGCTAATTTTCTGATATTCATGTAGCAAGCACTATTTACAGCTTGCAATATTGACTGGTTGTTTGCTTTTTGATCAAAAACATGCCACACACAACCCACCAAATGCCAGCACACACTTTTGAGCATATAGGCTCAACCTAAAATCTGATGACTTCAAGGAATTTTTGAATTCCAGAAAGCACATAAACATAAAACATGTACTTTTTTCAAAGACATCTTAGTTTCAGTCCTGAGACCTCCAGATTTGCTAAATACTTACAGTACATAATAATTCTCTTTTAAGAGCATTAATACAATAAGTTTAACTCTGCCTTTTTTTTTTTTCTTTTAATTGTAGCATAGTTTTTGCTTCTAACTAAAGCAAAGGAAAATCATATTAGAGAATCATTGCACACATGAATGCTGGCACACTGTCAACAACATGTACAGGATACATGTGGTTCACTTTTTTAAACCCCTAGGACTGTTTCAGTTAAACCTCTTGAGAAACACACCTTATATTTAAAACACCTGTTCCTAGGGTCTTTTAGAAATTCAGTTAGAATGACTGGAAACGGAAGGAAACTAATCTGATACAGAAATGTTATGTGTGTTGTTTCTATTCTGGGCAATTCGTGAACAGAATAAATATGCAAAAAACTCATTCAGTCAAGTTAAGCTAAACCCAGAACCACTGAGTACTACTTTACTGGTGAAACACAACTTACTAAAACTGCTGCAAAGTATATTTTTCTAAAGGTAATCACCAGTATTGAAGATAGTTGCACACCATCTACCCCAGCACATTTCCCTGTATGTGAGAGATCATGTATTCAGTACCTCTCTCTTCATATTTCTAACATGCAGCCAAAACTGATGATGTGATTTTCAGCTCATACCTTCCCTTCTAGGAAAGCTATCAAAAGAGTAAACAGTATTCTACCCTAGCAAATCAAAGCTCCATAAAACCTAACGTAGCCTCACTTTTCTCATATAACAATTGCCAGAAATTTCAACTATTTATTAAAAAACCCCTATTCTCAAATTAAAAAACCCTTCCAGACTGCTACAAAAGAGGCTTCAGAATACGTAATTTTTACAGAGCAAATCTGTGGTTGTTGAGCAAGCTTGTATGGCAATTGATTAATCTTTTGTCTGACTACCAATGAAATTCTGTCTTCATTAGCAAACTCTAAAGCAGAGAAACATTGCTTACATTGCAAATCTTCAACCACAGAAGAATTTAAAATTAGAGAAGTTAGAAATTTAGCAAGCAAATTTTTAAAGGTTAAAAATGGTATGTTTCACATAAGGAGTCAAAAAAGATGGCATCACATGTCTGGAGTGCTGAAAACCCCCAGAAAGCTGCCCCAGATGCTGTGTGATGGGTACATCTCCAGAAAGCATCCAGTCCAAGAGGTCTTGATCCCAAATGTCTGGGAGCCAGTGCTCTTCTTCCTTCCCCTTTTCAGATTTCCTACACCTGTGCTCAAAGGGTTCAAGCCTACCCAGAGCCCACTTTAATATAACCACAATTTCGGAATCCTGCAGGAGAGCAAAGATGTTACAGGAGAATTAAGAAAATTACCTATCTAATAATTCAGCTCCAAAACACTCATTTCCCAGCACAGCATACCTTGGCAGTGGCAGCTATGTAAAAACAGGCTGAGCTGATGCTATTCTCTGAACTCTCAGCTGCTCTCTCTCAGCTGGACTGCAGTTAGGGGCCATATGAGTGCTTTCAGTTTATTTAGATGTGAGGTCATGCACCATGTATTAAACCACCACTGTTCAAAGGTGGATGCTAGGAATTGTGGCTGGAGTTCAGCTATGCTGAAAAACATTCTGTATCTTTCAAGGCATGAAGGCCAAATTCCACAGTAAATTCCACTAATTTATGCATTTATTCCAATTTGGCTCAAAAGTAAGCATGCTGTGTGATATTATGAAACTCATTTCTTTTTACTGTGGAACTTACTGGTTCCACAGTAAAAAAAAGGCCCATTTCCTGTCTGTTTAAAATTTTCAGCTTCTAAACCTGCTGCATAATATGTGCAACACTAACCTCCTTCCAGTATTTCCAAAATAATGATTCATTATGACTTATATAGACAATTCTGAAACTAATAATCTAAAAATTATTTTTTCTGCCTGTGTTTTACAAGGAAAAAGAGAGAAATTAACATCTGATTAGGGTTTTTTTCAGGTTTTTTGTTTACTGCTTACTCCCCAAGCTAAGTCAATCCTGAACCTTATAGGGAGCTCTGGCAGAAACCTGCCAGGCAAAGACTTGAAAAAACCAAGATCAAGTAACAAGTCTTTAATCAGCCTTTAGAATGCTGCATCTGCAGTCTGGAAGCTCCTACTAAACAACAGAATTAATGCACCTCTGAATCTGCTTCAAATAATAAATTAAGAACATAAAGTATGTTAAATAAATATGTTATAAAACCTCTTTTTTGATTGTGAATCCTACATGTTATTTCAGTAATAAAGGAACCAAAACCAGTTCTCTTGAATCTTTATTTTAGAAAACTTTCTTTCTATAGTATCATCAGTAGAAATGAACATACCTTCATCTTCCCAACAAGTGTTTGTACTCGCTTCTCTTTCACTGTTTTCTGGTAACACTATATGGTCCGTTGGCAAGTCATCTTCTGGCACACTAGCATCACAGTCTGCTGCATCTGTTACACTTTCCTCTTCCACTATATGCAATTTATCTTCATCATCTGAGTCTGAGTTTGCTTCTACCACATTGTTATAATTGGTTACTGTGGAGAGACAAAAACAAAATACTCATCAATGCACTCTTAACTGACAGCATGGGGTCACATAATTATTGCTTCTTGTCCCACAGGGATGGCCCTGCCTTGTGAGCAGCTTGGCTGTAATGTTGGCACACCTGACAGCTCCTGGGCTCCCACCACCTCTCACTGTGCACACCCAGTATCAGGCTGCACAAGAGAAGGCAGCGGCCAGCTCCAGAGTTGGAGCCACAGTGGAGCAACAGAATTCCAGCTGGATCACTCCAATGTGGATGCCAGCATTGCCAAATGTCTCTTTTATTATTATTATGGCACTGAAGACCCCGTGGGCCCAGGCTGAGCACCCTTTAGAGAAGGCAGCCCAGCTGCTCTCGGGGTCCCACAGAGCAGCCCTTTCCTGCAGGCACACCCTGTGTGCTCCCCCAGCCCAGCTTCCCCTACCTCCTCCTGGAACCAATGCAACCCACGCTCCAGCTGTGGGATCACAGGGAAACAAGTGGGAACAATAATGAGACTGAATTCAGAATGGCTTAAGTGCTCCTGATCCAAGCTAAAAGCTCTTGTAGCTACACCCATTAAAGCCTCAGCAGGATGAATGTGAAAGGAAAAATCACAGAGATCACTTAGATAGGGAATCTCATGTAATATTTGCCCAGTTACAATGAAAAGGTAAGAACTCTACTTTCTTAGCCTGGAGAACACATTGTAAGTCTTTGGACAAAGGATTACATGACAATATATATGTTTCTGTCATATGTGAGCAGATTATTATTATAACAGTCTTCATTTTTAGGCACAAAAGATCAGTTATGGTCATTTCAGCTTAAAATGTAAGGAACTGTAAGTAAACTGTATCAAGAAAAAATTACTTTCACAATCTTTTGTCTAAATGTCTAAACAAGACATTTGTTTAAATGTCGTGTTACTCACACTGAAGTTGAACTATGAAACAGATCTACATTGGTATTATTTCTCCACTGCCAAGTTTGAACTTCTTACTAAACTGCTTCAAAATACAGTCTAAGAAAGAGAATAAATTTATAGATGGATAAACCAACAAGACTTGGCTGCAGCACTCCTTCAATGGCTATCAGAATTATACCTGGGAGGCACATAATCATGGTACTTTATGATACCTGCATCCTGTCACTGTTAGGTCACAAGAAGCCAGACTGATTCTTTCATGTGAAATACAGCCTATTAAAGTAGATAAATAGCAAACCAGGCTCTGGCTTTTCTGAAGTTAGCTCTTCTTTTTTTTTTTTTTTTCAAGTAGAGATTTTAGTCATTTAAAAATGCATGTAACCAGAAAAAGTGAGTAACATTATGAACAGATAGGCTACCATCTCATTTCCTTCCAATTCAGGAGAAAAATGTCTCATCTAAAATATGCATGAGAGTGACAAAAGAGCCTTTTCAATTTGAAACAATCATTCAATGTTTCCATATTTTACACAGTGCTATTTGAAAAATGTAGTTACTCCCCACTACTCATAGTATTGACATCTTCTAAAACAGCAAATTCAGGCAAGTTGCCTAAAAACTAGTATCTGGTCCATTTCAATTGATAAATTCATATTCACTTAATATCCTCTAACTGATTTTGCAAAGTAAAATAGCTACTGTAAGTGATGTTATAATACTGTGTGATACAGGAGACATACAAATACAGGAGACAAATTCCCTCACCGAAGCAGATGAGATTTATGAATTTATTCTCCTGAATAATGGTAAATGCAACATTAAAAAAATGTGAAAACAGACATAAAACAACAGGAAGTGGAAAATAATTTTAGCCTTTTCTCTTGATTGGGTTTTACTCTGAGGCTTAGATGCAGAGTATTATTAATATAAAAATAGCAACGCATTTATATTTGCCACACATAAAAGAGATAATTAAGAGGGGGGATCAAAATTTCTAGGGATAAGTTCAGATGTAGACAATGAATACTTTATTTTTTAAAATAAATTTCCTGTTAGTTGGGGAATTAGGTGGTATTCCTTATATTAGACTTAAGAGTGATTCTATGGAAAACAAAACCATAATCAAACAGTTTGTCAAGAATTAGACTTATGGAGAAAAAATGTTTCCTCTTTCCTCATTAAATACATTCCAGATATGATATATTCATTAGGGCTCTCTTCACCATGAAACATTTCCATACATCCTCACTATACTCAAGTGCCAACTCTGCAAAAGTTAAAAACTCCTCCTTCCTTATGAAAAACAAGGAACTGATATTCAGGATTTCAGTTTCTTTTGTTAAAAACCAGTTGTTAAAAAGGCGAGACAATAAAGCAAAGAAATCTTGTTCTAACATTTTTTCTTTTCTCTCCCCAAAATGCATTAGGAAAAATAAATCTGCCAAAGCTGCCTCTAAAAGGTCTCAGCACATTTGGGGTGGCCAGGCAACCCACCACCAAACACAGCAGCAAGTCAAGCACTTAAAATGACAGGAGCACTCATATACCTACACACGATTTTAACGAAATTATTACATGCTGCTTTCCTTTGGCAAGATCCTTGCCTCATCTAGTGCAGTGATAGCAAATACAAAGGGAATGCTCAGTTTTATGGAGTGATCTGAGTATTTGTAGCCTTCTGTCTCATTTGTTTAGATTGCAAAGAGGTTGCTCAAACTTCTTATTCCCTTCAGCCAGCAGTGCACCCAAAGTTTCCCTTATAGGATGTTAGCCAGAATGGGATTCCATATCATATATTATAATGTATGGTGTTGTATGGCATATGCTTACATGCAATATATTGTAACTATTTATTGTACAATTACATGATTATATATTTTATATTCTATATCATTCCCTTACATGGTATTCAGAAAGAATGCTTAAAAAACCCCATATAATTAACTGAACTGTAGTAGGGTGATGCTATCTCCATTTTGCAAATTAGAACCTGGCTGCTTAAAACCCAGAAAGTCTTCTGGCAATCCTGGCATTGCCACGTCAGTGCAGGGCACTTCAGGCTGTACTTTTCAGAGAACTTTGCATTCATCCAATGTTTTACACATTCAAAGCACACTTGTGTTCATTCCAAATGCAGCTGTGCCCAGAGCCCAGGTACCTTGGCCCATGTGCCACAGCAACCAGAAACATAGAGACCAATTCCAAAGAAGTGATCTTCCAGCACTACATAAAACCTCTTTCAAAATGAGAAAGTAAAATCTAGTCTTTCTGTGGAGCTTTCAAACGCCCTGGAGAGAATGCTTTTGATTCCTGCAGCCCTCTACTTAAATTACTCTGCTTTCCAGCAATTAAGGCAAGGGTTCTGGAGGCAACAGCTTCCTTTAATAAACACCCCTGATTTACTCTCTGGGCAGCATTCCTCCTGTGAAAAAATTATGTGATCACATAATTAAAGATCTTATCGTTATGCATACATGCAAGAGACAAATTAAAACAGTTTGAACAATCTTCATTTCAACATTTTCCAACTTTTTTTGAATGCTCAGCTTTCAAAGTCAAGTGTTTGATTTCAAAGAATGTGTTAACACTCTTTAACGGAAACTATGGTTAAAAAACAATCAAACCCTGTAATTTACTGTATTTTTAGCTAATTAAAATTAAAATCAAAATCCCATTACATGATACCATACTGATACTTTCATGGCTCAAATCTTAGCTTTAGCAATGCAGATTTGCTCCTGGCACCCTACAAGACGAACGGGTGGCAGTAGGAAGCTGCAGCCTCCATTTGCTCAGACAGATTTTGGCTCCATGTTTCACAGGAACTACGGCATCTGGCATTCAATTCCAGGGGTAATCATCCTCCCCCTTTCCTTTCTTCAGTTCAGTCCTACAGCCAAATTTAAACCTTCCCTATCTGTACATAATTTTGTGTGTTTTCTCCTCCCATCCTTGGTGTTTCCTCAGAATAGTGGCCACTGAAAGAAGAGGACAACAAGCTCACAAGCCTTGTTCAATGCCTGGCGCCACAGGAGCTGCTGAAGTTGGGAGGAATAAATTTCATAAAACCTTTTTGGATAAAGATTGAAGTATATTCAATGCAAAAGCAATACATAGAGACAACTGCTTACAATCTCTGAAAGAAATGAAATTGACTATACATAAATGATGACTTCAAGGGGCTTCTAATTTGGCAAAATACTCCATGCAGAAAATAAAACTCACATAAAACCTTGCCTGGAACAGTTACGGCTTTCCAGTGAAGGAGCTAGAAGTATTTCAGACTTCAGTACTATTTACTTTTAGCTAATGTCATTTAAAAGTAGCGACTGGCTAAATAAAATAATTCAGCCTGGATCACAGAAATCTGGCACCAAGAGCAGTCAGTGTCTCCAGGATGAGACATTGCTCTGTGAAAAGCAAGGACCATTAGAGAGGTTACGTCACCCTCGGCCACCACAGCTCCAGGGACAGCCACCAGCCGCAGGGGACAAGCTGCAGACCACTGAGCGGTATCTTATCAAGATAACTGTAAAAGCCACAGATCATGAGCCATGGCTGTAATCAGCTGAAGACAGGTCACAGACAAGCAGGTATGATGTATGGCACACACATGGGCCTGCTCTGTTCAATGTACAGTATGACACCTTAGCAAAATTTTACATTATTAGAGTTTATTAATTTTAGCTTTACTTTCATAGATTAATAGAAAGCCTCAAAAACATATAAATTACACTGAATACTAAATATTTATTCAAGAAAACTGATTTTTATATCATGACTATATATGAGCTCAAATAATTATGAAACAGTAATTAAAAATACATTTTATGAACCATAATTACTTTTTTCCTCTTGATCCCTTTCGTGATGCAGTATCCTGGTTCTTCAAAAACAGATCACTAGCTGGAGTTGAAATTTCCCTTGCCCTAAGAACAAATGACTGCAAAATGAACTGCAGCAAATGAGCTTCACTTTCTGGATTTTTACAGTCCTAAATGCAAAGCAGATGTATGACGTTGCACAATTCTAATTAAAAAACAAATGTGCTCAGATGGAAGTAGTAATTAAAGAGCTAAACCAGAGATATATATATATATTATTTTGCTGGTTGAATACACGTGGGCAACTATGATACATATGTCTAATTAAATCAAACATGATATTTGAAAGGAAAAAATTGCTAGTTGCTGGTTTAAAATCAGTAAAACCAGGAAATTCAAGGTGAACACCAGATTGTGGTGATGAAAGACTCTAGGATTCATTGTTTCCATAACATAATGGGTGAGTCTCCAAAAATACGATAATTTTATTGCCATCTGGGTGTCAACAGAAGAAAAGCTTCTTAGAAAGCTGTGACCAGTTACCTGCTCACCACTCCCCATCCAAACCTGCCCTCAGAATCATTAGATGGCATGAAAGATGACATTCCCAACACAAGGAATGACACAATCAAGTTGATGTCACTCAACAAGATAAAAACATACATGGTGGAATATGCATCAGAATGATTTGAGATCTGGCAAGAGGACAGAACTGCACTTAAAAGAGGACAGAATTCCACAGAACTAAGGCAAAATACCTATCATGTAATACCAGGATCTGGAAGGCTGCTTTGAACCTGCTAAAACCTTTTGCTCAATACTTGACCATCATCTTTTATGTAGGATCTGGTCCAGCATTCTTACTAGCTGTCTTCTGTACACCTCTCCATACTTATCCCAGAATTCCTACCTCCTTCCACTGAACAAAAAACCCCTCACAACTTTTGGGAATTTGTGAGTTAACACAAACATTGTTGAATTTTTTAAGATGTTGAACACGTAACCAACACATCTGAGTTGTGTGAGCTCAGCATCTCAACACTGAACTGGCAGGGGATGTAGAACAGGTGTGAGAGATTCTGATCTTTTAGAAATCCTACTTCTAAAAGCTCTTCCAAAAAAAAAAGCTGTGAATGCTCATGCATGAATTCTGCTAGAAAGAAAGGTTTGATTCTACAGACTGGAACAACTCCTGTGCTCTCTGAAGTTCATCCCCAGTTCATGGATTTCTGCTCTGACAGCCTACAATAATCTCTTGGAAACCACTTACTCTTTGTCAGCCCATCTGAAAATCTGCTCCTATATATTATTTAGATCTAGTGCAATATTTAAGCAAAATATATTGTGAAGTCTGAAACCTAGTCATTTAGCATTCAGCACTTTATACTTAGATTTTAGGGTGTACTATTAATTTTGTTACTACTCCTGAATGAAATGCCATACTTTCAACTCTCCACTGATAAGCTGCATAGACCTCTATGTTATTTTCATATTTTTCCTCTCAGTTTAATGCATACACTTGACATGCAATAATATATACAGAACCATGCTACCAACTGAAGCAGAAACATGAGAAAGAGCTTAAGAAAAAAGAGAGCATATGCTCATGCTTCTACTAAAATTCTCTGCTTGGAGTTTTCTGGCTTCTGGAATTCCTAAATGACTTGTGCTGTCTTTATACCTAAGAGCTTAATTTTCTGTGAATTTGTCTGCTTACTTCTTGAATTCATGAAAATTCTGTCATTCACATTAGTCTGAGGCAAGCAGTTTCATAGCTCTGTATTCTGTGGGCAGAATAAGTTCTTTCTGTTGATTTTGAACCTGCTCTGCACTACATGCAGTGGGTGTCCACTGTGTGCTCTGTGCTGTCCATGATTTTTTTCACATCACAGCACTGCCCTTGCCTACAAGGAAGAGTCTTTGCTCACTTGTTACCCATACAAAAGTTTTTCCACTGATCATTTTTGCTGCACCTCTCTGGACCTCCTGTTCTGCTGCATCCCTGTGTTAGCAGGGGCAGAGGTGACAATCTAGAACTGCACTCAGCATTCATCTTGGATTAGAATGGCAGCACTACAACACACTGTTTTCTTTATCCCTTCTATCCCTAAGAACACAACCATATTTCTAGACTTTTCTTGAATTCCACAAGTAATTAAGCTGGCATTACTAAAGGTTTGTTACCTCTGAACCCAGAAGTGCTATTCCTGAATGATAACAATCAGGTCAGAACCCACCACAGGACCCTTCCTGAACACACACTGCTTCACTTCTATCCATCTAGAATTTTACCTGCCATACTACTGGCTTGACTATGTGGAAACACTGTCACAATTTCCCAAACAAGTACAAGCAACTCTTAGTGAAAATATTTGCTGCTTCACACTCATGTCCCTGGCTCCATCAGGCAGCAGGATGATTTCCTGCAGCACTGGGATGGCCAGCAGCATTTACAGAGGAGAGTGGAGGCAGCAAAAAACATTCCATTAGGTAGCCTGTTGAATTCAGTAAAAATACACAATGAGATCTCATTATGTGCAAAGAATGAAGAAACTGTATTATACTTTCAATTAAATTGTTCAGGAACAAAAGCCATGCCAGAGATTAGTTTCTGAAACAATCCATTTAAAATTTAATTTAAGAACATACTTGCAATTTTCTGAAAAGTCATTCTGCTTTTAAGAATGGTATATGTGCTATGACTGTGAAGAGCAGAACTAGCTTTTATATATAAGAGTTTGACTTGTGTTGATTTATATTTGTGTAGATATACACACACGTGAGTGTGCTCACACAAGAATGGGGAAATTGATTCAGTCCTTTCTCTGCCTGAAGGGATCAGACTTACATCTCCTACACATGTTTATATAAATATATGAATAGTTGGAAAAATAGAAGTCTAAATATTTATATGTACCAAGCACAATTCTGATAATTTTGTTTAACTAATAAAAACCTCTTTCAAAATAGCTCTACACCTCTTAACTGAATTCTAGTTAAATTCAGCTTGACACACTTTGACTGAATATTCCAACACATTAAAACCCACAAAATTCAAGAATCTTAATAAGCACTAAGGTATATAAATCACCTCAATACACATGCACTGGATTATTTGCTCTTCAGAACAAGTCAAAGAAACTTTGAGTTTAAAATAAATGCTTTGCAAGCAGACTGCAGAAAAAATGTGCTCTAAATACTTTACCAAGAGGGACACTGGATGTTTGGCTTGGCTTATCCAACACCCATTAAAATCAACAATGTAAACAGATTTTTTCTGCTTGTCAATTTTAAATTATGGTTTTAAAATCCATCAGCATTTGACACTAAATAAAATCCCTGACTCTCAATGTTGATGGCAAAGTCTGGAGTAAATTCTGATTATCTAAATCAGGACCAATTCCCCAGAACAAGGGTAATGGCTACAGCTCTGGCACTGCACCCTGAGATGACATAAGTGATACTTGGAGCAAATGTGGCAAATATTCCAGTCTCAGTGAGAAAACTTTCTGCTGATTGTCTTTGTTCTTATCATCATGTCCCTTTCAGGTAACTTAGTCCTACCTGCAAAATGCCATTGGAACAGTTTGGTCACGCACATGCAGGACAAGCTCAAGGCTTCCCAGTGGGGCAGACACAGTGGAAGTTCCGCCACCACTGATGTCTGAGTGTTACTTGTTACAAATGTATAGATCTTCCAAGGGCAGGAAACTCCAAAAATCAACTCCAGTGCTCAAATGAGAACTCAGCTGTATGTAGAACTGACACAAGTGCAGAGATGAGAAGCAAAGAATACACACAGGCATGCATTTCAGGTGTTTAGCCTTGGTCCAAAAATAATCCTTAATACAGGAAACATTTGTTTACACGTGCATACATACAGATACATACTTACATACATATTTTCAGGTTTGACAGCGTAAAGTTAGATTTGGAAATGAATACCTATATCATAATACAAAAATAATATGCTTTAAAAATATTTCCCTTATTTGGGCCTCTACATTGAAGTAACTTAAATATAACTTTCACCATGTTGCTTTCAGACTCTTCATTACTCTGCAGCTTTTCTGTGTTAAAAATGCAAGCTTTATAGCTTTGCAAAATGAAGTCTTTTAGTCTTTCAGTGGCACAAAGGGACTTACAAAGGGACTCTATTGGATTTGCAAATGATGGTCATTTTTCTAATGAAAAAGCTAACTATTGCCCAAATTTTCTCCCTTTATAGTCTCTGGATTGATGTAAATGCTACGTGCAAATACAAAAATTCTTAGTGGCAGCTTAAATTGAAAAATTGTATTTACTACAAGGCGCTGACAGGTTTGAAAATACTATAAATGGTCCCATAAGAAAGAAATTAACCTTCAAAAACAAGACAGCCAAAGGTGTATGAGAAAATTAACTGTACCCTTTGCTTGTTATCACCACTGTACAAGCCAAGGTTTCTACAAATGAGAACTTAATTCTGTGTAATTCCATGTCACCTGCTGCTGTCAGGAAGCTTTACAAAAACTTATAGGAAATGTAATACTTTAAGGAAGCATCTATAAAAACAGTGAAGTATTTATGAAGCAGTAAAAAAAGAACAATATCCCCTTCATGCATTTTTTTTTAAATTTCTATAATTTCACTGCAGCTTTGAAGACTCAGAAGAGAAGAAGTTGTGTACCATTGTAACTTTTCTTTCTCAGGGCTCACCCATTTCACATGCTGTCCCTTAGGGAGCCACAGAAAATGCACAGTAGTGTTCACTCAATACAGGTGACAAAACTCCTCCTATGCAACACTGAAGTTTTTACAACTATTGATATTTGTGACTGCATTTGGACAAAATAAATATCAAGCAGAAAGTGGGAGGAGCTATGTAATACATAGGCATGAACTTCTGATAAATCTGCACTCTGCCCATTTTACACTTTCTAAAGAACACACAGTTTTTCCATAAAGTTGCACAGGCTTAAATAGGAAATCTTGATATTAATGATAAAAAAAAGATCTGAATTTTCAAAATACACTGCAGAGCCTAATTCTGGGTAGGTGGCAATGTTTTAGTCACAGTCTGATTAAATCAAAGACAAAAAAATAGAAACCTTTCCCCCTTGTCCTATGTGACTGCTGGTAAGTTTGGATTTCTGCCACCAGTATTAGTTGCACAGTTTGTCATTTTCCTCAGAAGACTGGAAAAATTAATCTGCACACCCAAACCTGTCCCTCACATTCTGAAGGCTGCAGGGGTTTACTGCCTCTAAGACAACTGAGCACCATGACCATAAAAATCAAGTGTAAGATGTATAAATATCTGAGAAACCTTCATCTTTCAGTACCTCCACTTACTGAACAAATGGAAACAGTGAAGTAAACTGATGAAAGGCTGAGAGCAAGAAGTATGTCCATGTATTACATAGTCTGTTTAACTCTTCAAAAATTACCTTTTCACTGCTGGCTGTACCACTCTGCTCTATGTTCAAAACACTCTTAACTCCAAATAGTTGACATCTTTTTCTTAATAAAACTTCTCAGATATTGAAAAAAAAATAGCTAAGAGACGCATTCAGGAGATAAGACAACTAATTACTTTCTCAAAGTCAGGTTTTTAAAAAGATGATTTATTATTACAGTAGAAATTAACCCTTGCACACAGAAAAATGGCACCAACCATAGATGAGCCACAGAAAAGTGTCTCATCATTAACTGGCACTAGGTATCAGTTCCAACCAGTTCCAATGAATGGGTTCCAATCATTTGGGAAAATGTGGTGAGAGAAGCTTACTTGATTGCAGCAAGATGGGGACACTAAATGTAAGATACATACAGGCATAAAACACGCACACTAAAATGACATAAAAGTTCCCTGATACTGACCAACTTGCTGAACAAGTGTCATATCCTTTTTCTGGTCATAACTGCAGCATAAACTGAACACAACTCTAACACAGTTGCTTTAGATTTATCCTCATTAAAGACTTAATCTGAATTACAGTTTGATAATTACCTTAATCCATGCTGAAAAACTGGGGAGCCACATTTTCTACAGCCACAGCATTCTACATAAAATGTTGTGTTAGTACAAGATACCACTATAACCAAACCCACTCCATGATGCTACTCCATCCCTCATAACTCAGATACCATTAGGCCACGTTAATCCCTCAGGAATACACAGGTGACAGGTTTATATAAATGTATATATTTCATAATACTGGCTATTTTATATAACATCATTACCTAGGTTTATAGACAGTAAATATTTATTTCAGGGATAATAAAACACTACAATACAGGAATACCAGTTTGGCTTTAAAGTTTTGAGATTCTTTTAAATACAAGCAGAAGGATGATACTCCAGTGGCACATTTTATACACAAGAACAGCCTATGACAGAAATTTTTTCTTGTTCCAAAAATTTTATGACTATCATAAGATGCCACTAAAAGTCTTCAGCATTACAAAAATTTTATATTTGGCACACATACCACTAAATTAATCACATGCCTTGTGAAGCTCTGACATAATTCTTTATTCATTCCTAAATTATTAGAGTAATAAATGATGCAATTTTGAAGACATGTTGCATAAATATAACCTAAATTAATAAACTAACAGAATACATTTATTTAGAGTACAAATTTATTTTCATTTCATATTTCACAACATTTTTTTCTAATCTCCAAGGAAATTTAATCTCCATTAAATTTCTTAAATATACCTCTTGAGAGAGAGGCAGTTTGTCAAATGCACAATGGTCATGTATTTGTTCTGACTGAAAGTTCAAACACTCCAGTATTTGAGTAACTCTCCTGGCTGTTCCCTACTTATGACATAGTGAAGGGACTTTTTTTCTATTTGTCTATTAAGTTGACAAGTTATATTTTGGCTTCACTCCTATTCCACATATAGCACTTTTAATGGTGTTCTATGTTTCAGTTTTCAAAATATGACTTTTGGATTCAGGGTAACTAATTTGTAGTGATTATATGTTATTATCATGACAGATTGTTAGAGCAAACATTCCTAATTCCCTTTTTTTTGAAAATAAAGATTACAAAGAGATGCTAGAATATCAAAATGTAGATGAATATAGTCTTAGCATGTAATTTGGATTATCTGGTTTGCTACACATACCTTTGTACTTGACTAACATGAGTTTATTATGCATATTCATACATGGTTTGTACATAATTTTGCATTTATATTCACAGCTAATCAACGAAAACACTGGCAGAAGAAAATTGCTGTCTGGGAGTGGTATGACAAGTTCCAAGTCCCTCCAATTTTTAATTGTCTACTACATTTCTGCAATGCTCATTTTTACATTACAGATTTTTCACATTACTGATTTTCAATTCTTTTAAAATATGAAATCACTGACCATTTATATAATTTATTTGTGTGAAGTGGGAAATAAAGAATCATCTAAATTCTAAGTGTGGCTTGTTCCCTTTGCAAGATAATGAACAGCTATCATTCTCAGGAATCTACTGCAGTGTAGGAGCATGAAAAAAGAGATGGTCAAAAAATACACAATGGATTTACAGCATTTTACTGGATTTCAAGGACAGACAATCCCTGGTGTTCTCTTGAAACAGGTGGCTACATGAGATTACGAAAGGCCTCATTTATCCTGTTTAAATGGAAGCCTAAAGCTTAAGGAATAATTTAATTTTCAAAAGATGCATTCCATGAGGACTCTATAGATTGTTAAAATAGTAATGGGAAGTTTTATGTCAGTGGATTTTATACATTTAAATAAAAAAATTTTATATTTATACAAATCAGAATGAATCTTAATTGATATTTCTAATATTATATTAAGGAAATAAACATATTTTGCCATACTAACCTCTTGAAAATACTCCAAAAGACTATGAATGTATTCCACAGAAAGATGCTATTTTTCTCTGAAGCTCAAGTAATTTATGATAGATGCTTCCAAAGCTAGGGTTAACTTCTTTAAAACTGTAATCTGGATTTACACTGTTCCATTCCTGTACACAAATTGTTCACATATAGCTACTGAATCTCCCTGCAAAGGCACTTAAACCCAGATGTTTATACCAAAAACTGGACAAACCAGTTCTTTGGCTCCCATGTTGAAGAATAACCACAATCTATCTATTGCAATATTTGCAATATTGAGGACATGCATCAAGAGAAGTCTGGTTCCCCAAGAAGGTATGAGAACACATTAAACTTTCAGGATTTACACAGCCATGCTGATACTGACACTACAGCTGCTCCCCATCACAGATATGAAGATTCAAATCAGCATCGAGAAAGCACTGCAAGAATGAAGAGAAACACATGCAAGAGCCTCTTTCTGAAATACAGTAGTATATGCACTCTAACACAAAGAAATAGTAAATTGGGCACTAGCCTAAATTTAAAATAAAATTCTCATTCAGTTCTCAATGTAAGTTACTTAGATGAACTAGCAAATTATTAAATGTTCTAGCAAACTGTTTCAGACTGTTTCCCTTAAAATGTGAAATAACATCCTGAGAAAACAGCACTGCTAGCCCTGAAGAATGATACTCTATCTATCAAAACAGTCTTAAGGAATAAGATAATACCCTGCAAAGCCAGGAACTTCAGAGTAGACATAACATGATGACATGATATTATCTCTGTCTGAACTTACGTGGCAGAGTAAGCTGGGCAATGAGAGCTGGAAAGCTGAGCCATGGAAAGGGACCTGGGGGTCCATGGCAAGCTGAACCTGAGCCAGCAGTGCCCTGGGGCCAATGGCCAGCAGGGCAAGGGAGGCATTGTCCTGCTCTGCTCTGCACTGGAGCAGCCTCCCCTTGGATATTACGCACAGTTTTGGGTGCCACAATATAAAAAAGACATTAAGCTGCTAGAGGGTGTCCAAGGAGAGCCTCCAAGGATGGCAAAGGGTCTGGAGGGGAAGCTGTATGAGGAGTGGCTGAGGTCACTTGGGTCTGTTTGGCCTGGAGGAGAGACTGAGAGGCCACCTCAGTGTGGTTTTTAACATCCTCCCAAGGGGAAGCCAAGGGACAGGCACTGATCCCAAGGGGAAGCCAAGGGACAGGCACTGATCCCAAGGGGAAGCCCAGGGACAGGCACTGATCCCAAGGGGAAGCCAAGGGACAGGCACTGATCTCTTCGCTCTTGTGACCAGTGACAGAACACAATGAAACAGCATGGAACTGTGTTGGGGAAGGCCTGGGCTGGATACCACGAAAAGGTTTTTCACCAGAGGGTGGCTGAGCACTAGAGCAGTCTCTCTGACTGGCAGAGCAGTGCAGCAGGGGAGGAAGGCCACTGTCTGCCCCTCCTGCAATCCTGGAGGCTGCTGGCACCCCCAGGGACGGTTCCTACTCTTCCCTTCCTGAGCATTCTTTGCTGATGCTACCCTTGCCTTTAAGCCTTATATTCCTCTGATTATAGTTCATTCCTGCATTTATGAATCCTATCAGCAATAGAAACTTCTATCAACTGCTGAAAATTTGTAAATTGCTCAATGATTTCAGAAAATAACCTGCCTCTCTCAAGAGAAATGTCAAATTCACAAGCAAACCCAGTACAGGGAGAAATGGCTGTAATTGACACAAGTGCCAGGATTTCTAACATTCTTATTTATTTTTCATGTAATTTAAAGTATTGCTCTACTTTAAAGAAGCAATGGTCAAGAAAGCATTTTTAGAATCAGGAAAGAAATAGCTTTCCTTACTGAACAGAACTGAAGTAATTTAGTCTGTAATGTGACTGAGATCCAGAAAAAGCCATTGTGTTGTCCTCTGCTGCACCTCTGGAGAAACTCCTTCAGCTGCTTTGCTTCATCCAGCCTCAAATTTGTTTCTTCATAAACTCCAAAGTGAATTATTTATTCCTTACACTATTTTGCATTTTCCAGCCACCAAAAAGCCCCCCAAAACCCACAGGCAAAAATATTTCTAATCTCTTACTAATTTGTTGCAATCTTTAAAAAAATAAAAGAGAGACTCCAGATAATTATTATTTATATAATAATATCTGTAATTAATATTTGGATGGGCAAATTCAGTGTTTGGCACAAAACCATGGAATGGAGAAAAGACAATATTTTTTGACATTTTTCAGTTACTGTTAACACAAATGTAAAGTGAGCTGAATGAAAAGTAGCTAATAAACTAATGCTAAAATCTTTCTTAACCATTCATAATACAGTATGCAACTACCGTATGCAAGTGTTTACAGTATGCAACTACATGATACACTGAATTTCTATGAAAGCATGCATGCATGTTTGCACAGGATCAACACACGGCACAGTAAATCTGGTAAAAGGTTCCTAACCAAAACATACTTTAAAAATTAAGCAAATAAAGAAGATTAGAAATATATATATATAAAAGAAAACTAAGATTTTAAATATGATATTGGAATTTACTTTACAGGAGGTGTGTTCCTTATTAATGGTGATGAATAACTGCAGTCAATTTAGTCCAACATCTCCAAATGCCCACTGTCTACACAAGGATGAAGTCAAACATTTTGAGACTAATTTAAAAGAGCTTATCTGTTTCATGCAACATTGAAATTCATACATAAGGTAAACAAAAAGCAATAAAGAACAATCCAACAAAGGATCAGTAACTGGGTAGCTTAAGCAGGAAAACTAATTTCCAAAAAAAAAGACCCTATTCACCCCTGTATTTATTCATGTAAATGACTTGACATGCAATAATGGCATTCTTAAATTTAATTTTGCCAACTTCTTGTAAACAAATTGAAAAGACAATTGGGAAGCAACTTAGACATGTCTGATTTCAGATGAGTACTGAGGAAGACAGCAAGAAACATCTGGCACTCACTGCAAGTCAGACTTTTTTTTGTAAAGACTACTACAGAAACAGCTGAAGCCTAACAAACCTCAATGCATGGTTTGGTACAAAACTCCTTTGTTCAGAAGGCAAATGATTTTCAAGCTTACTGTATTGGGTCTCCTAAGAAGAGACAGAAATTCTAAAAAGGGAGAAAAATTTCCAAATACCTTGAGAATTTTTTTTTACTGCTTCACAGACAGCATCTGAGAGATTTTTTAAGAACTATCTGGTTAAAATGACAAGCCAGAGAGCTACTGAAGAAAGCAAAGGCATAGTGTTACCTGTAGCTACTTCAGTGTATGTAATAGTTTAAATTTATAGACAGTATTTCTAGAGCAGATTTTAGTTTTTAAGAATCTTATTTGCTCTATCAGAACAATGCAAGAGCAACTCACTGATATGCTATAAAAAGGAATAGCAGCAATAAAAATAATGCTAAAAAAATTAAAATATTTTTACCTAGTTACTCCATTTGTGAATCTTAATAATGAACAGTTGGCATTAATAGCTCAGACATTAAACATCTCTAGTCTTACAACCTCTTATTTCCTAAGGGATATAGAACAAGAAAACATAGAATTTGAAGAATTCAAATGTGATCAGACCTGACTTTTGGATGTTCTAAAAAGAAAATATATTTTCCAAGCTCTGATGATTTTTCCAAGAGCATACCCACACCCTTTATGAAGATCTATCTAATCTTCTGTTCCTCCTAAAAGCAGTTGAGACATCTTTATGGCTACAATTGTAACTAAAATAAAGGGGATCTCCTAGAGGAATTGGAATTGCAGAAGGGGCTACATCAATACCTGACTAGTTTTCCAGGGGAATTTATTTTTCTGAAGCTGTGACGCCATCAGAGAAGGGCGAGTGCAGGGAAATGGACTGAGGATTAGAACACAAGCACAGTCAGTGAGCAGAGGGCTACTGAGAAGCCATCACTGAGTAAGAAATCGATTTACTCATGAAAAACAAATGGCCAAATGAAGGTGGTAAGATGAGATGACATGTTTAAAAAGAAAAAACCACAACTCTGCAAGGCTGCCTGACAGAAATAGCACTTCTGGGAAAGGCACATTTCCACTGTGTTAAGGATTGTATGGAAAGTCTCAATGCCCCAACTTTCCTTTACCACCGAAAGTAAAATAATCAGAGGTGTTATGGCCACTATGAAGAACTGCCTGGTAAAAAGTTTAATGAAATAGCTGAAAATAATACTGTATATACCACCCAAATGCATCTATACTGCTCTAGGTATCCTAAGTTAAATCTACAACTTTTCTGAACTCCATGAATGTTAAGAAAGAGAATTATTAGGACGAACCTTTGTGGTTAAAGACACTGAGTAGAAACTTGAGAGATCTGTTGTGGACTGGTAAAAGCTGAGAGGCACCTATGAAATCTCATCCTAAAATTTTATTTTTTAAGCCAAACATGAGACATGAGGTGAAATAAATATTTCTCTTTGAAAATATGAGTCAGTAAGTTTACCCTTGCCTTCAGAACACCCATCTTTTTGCCAGCTGACATAAATGACTTATTGGTTCTTTCTGAAGGATAAGGAAACCAAAGAGAGATAAAGAACAGAGAATTTAGAACCCACAAGGCTTCACATTACTATTTAAATACAACATGACTTTAAAAACCCTTCAGGGTAAGAGTGAAAATCAACTTTGTTTTACCAGCTAAATTTAGATCAATTAGTAAACACTGCAGTCTAATAGGAAGCCACAGGCTTGGCCAGTGCAGGTAATGGCCGTGCCCTGGAAAGCAGCAGCTGTAGAGGTGCTGGAACAATCCATCATCCAGCTCACTTATGAGGTCTGTTGATTAACAAACTCAAGGCCACACAAGGAAAGAGAAAAAACCAAGGGAGTACAATGGGTAATTAAACTCTTCGTTCACTACACAGTGCACAGAAACACATGTGAACATTCCCCACACTGGCTTCATTCCAGGTTCCTTCTCCAACATTACAATGTTGTAATACCACTCATATCTACTAAAAGACATTAAAAACCACAGAAGGAACCAAACTTAACACAAAAAATGATTTAAACTCCTTGTGACTAGAAATCTTGAACAATGACAGTGACTTCTGAGACACAAGACTATCAGAGTGGCCAGGATGATGCAGAATTTAAAATAAAAATTTCAGATAAATTTAAGAATTTCAGATAAATACTCAAATTGCAATATGCTCACTATAATGAAAGGACAGCAGCACTGCATTTTTAAGTAACACAAAAGTGATGTTAAACATACAAGAGGAGATCAGAAAAGCTAGAAATGCTAAGGAAATAAAAAAATAATACTCTACTTATAGTATATATTAAAGTATAAAGCCAATCCCATGATGCTTACCTCAACAGCAAATTCAGGTAATACATTTTTGGACGAAAAAGTACAATCTTAGGGCCATTGCTCTGAGAATAAGGCATACACAAACAACATAATCACAAGACAAGTATTTCAGGCACTTAGAAAACCACACAGAGTTCTAGAACTTGGATTTCCCAAATAATTTTTTAATATAAAGTTCTGCTTGTTTTGCAAAGCTACATATTCTTGACAAATACTCTATCAAGATACTTGAGGAAAACTCAAGCCATATGACATTCAAAATCCTTTCTCCAGGAGAATTCCCAAGCATTTTGACTGAATACCCACAATGGAAACACTCAACACTACAAACCAACTCCTAAGTGGAACTTCACATTAATTTTTGGCCACCTGAGTCAGAGGAAGCTGAGTGAACCAGAAGAGCTGGAAACAATATATTGTCATAATCTGAACACACCTAAGAAACAACCTCCCTTCTCTGTAAAACACCTCATCTATTTCTTAAGAACAGAAGCAATGAAGATTAATTTCACAATATATTTCATTAAATAATATCTAGATCTTATAGCAGTCCATTAGCTCAGTGCACTCTGAATACTAATTATGCACTATCTCATTTTAGTGCCTTATGGAGTAAAACCTGTGCAATTATGAACCAATGCTTATGGAGAGATAACCTGTATGGCAGCATTTTGCTAGTATCAATTATTCTATTAAGAATTCTTAAAGGATCTACAAAAAGTATGCATTCTTTCTGTAATTCTACTGTGACTTGTACCATTAGACATGATAGTGCAGTAGGATCATTAACATGTTTTTAGTAATAACCCAATATGAAAGGATTAATTTCTTCACCATTTATTAAACACTTTGAATAAACAATTCTGATGTTACTGTTAAAACAGCAGCACTGTAAGGACAAAATTTATTACCAATTTTTGGTTGCAAGAAACTCAAGATGCACATGGAAGTTCCTGCAGTATTCTGACATACCCTCTCTGAAATAAGCTAAAAAGTTTTATATTTTATACTTTTCACCATGGGCTGTGCAGAACTACAAGAAACTACTCATTCCCATAAGCCAAGACACAAAAGTGAAGAGGGACTGCAATTATTGTTCATCTTTAAAATTAGTCCACTAGGTCAAATGAGGCAGAGCAAAAAAGTTATTTGTGTTATCAGCTGTATGGATAAACACTCAGTATTATCTGATTATCAGTCTTATCTACAAGCTCATTGGTATCTATGTATGCTGTTACAAAAAACTGAATTACTTCAACGTGACTAGCAAATAAATAAGTCATGGTCCTTTTTTCCTTTGTTCTTATTTTTGAATGAAAAAAATTACCTGGTTGCCTTTCTGAATTTAGAGATATTTAGAATCCTAATCAGAAATGAAAAACATCAGAGACCTGTCTTACCCTCATCAGAAAGACAGATGCCTGGCTGCCTGATCAAACACATTTGGAGCTATACTTTCTATTCAGAAAGAACAACATCTGATTTTTGCAAGTAAAAATGCATTTGTTCACTCTTATTTTACGAACACACTCTAGACAGATCATTAGGCACAGAGAAGGCAATTAATTAACTTCGTGCAGTAAAAGAAATAAACCCAAAATGTTTTCTTTAAATAATAAAAATGTCAGCCACATATACCTGTTCTATGCACTTGTCAAAATGCAGCTTCCCCTCAGAAAAATGAGGTACAACTGAGCAGCATAAACGTTCCAACAGCAGTTTAGCAAACAAGGAGCTGTCAACTTCCAATAAGCTATTATTCACACCTCTTTAATCACTGCCACAGAGTCGATTATAAATAGCCTCATACATTTTTAAATAAGGTCATTCTGAAATGAAACAACAAAGAGGGTAGTAAATATTCCAGTACATAAGCAATTTAAATTCTACAGCATAACAGGGCTGTGTGTTCTCAAATACTCAGTTTAAAGAAAGCCAACAAAACCTTTTATTAACTGGTGCAGTGTCAGACACGTAATCTCTGTGAGATCAATAAACCAGGCCAATTATGTGGTAGTTTGCAAACAGATCTGAAAGAAATGAAACTATTAAGACTTGCTCACAAAATCCAGCTTCAACAGCATTATTTACAAATATAAAGTAATACAAATTAAGTTAATACAATACATGGAGCTGCATGGGTAAGTGTATTATGTAAACATTTCTTACGAATATGAAACAGCTTCTCTCTGTTTTCCCAGAACACCACAAAGAAACAACTTATGCAGAACCCTGATCATATGAGACTGCTCTCTGTATTTCCTGAGATTTTAAATAATTAGAAATTAATGCACAAAGAAAAGCAAGAAAAGATCTGCACAAGTAGAAGTTCTAATTTTTCCCTCTGTTCCCCATATTTTCTGAGATTCAAGATTACTTGATAAAATGACAAATATGACAACACTAAAATCAATTCTTTATCAATTAGCTCAGACAAAAAATGATAAAAATTATGCTTTTTTTTTCCTCAGAAGCACTATAATAGTTAAATGGACCACAATTTAAAGATGCTAATTTAGCACTACCAGAAAAAGAAAAATTAGTAGGAAAAAATACCCCCAATAGCTCTCATTTTACTGACCCCACACTTTGTTGTTACCGTGAGAAGTATTGGAGCACTTCTTCCTATTACATGCTTTGTTTTTCTAACTTGATACTCACAGAATCATAGAATATCCTGAGCTGGAAGGCACCCAAAAGGACCTCGAAAGTGCAGCTCCTGACCCTGCACAGGACAGCCCCAGGAATGCCACCATGAGACCAAGAGCGTTGTGCAAACACTTCAGGAACTCTGGCAGGCAGTGGTCACAGCACCAGGTGTGGGGAGCCTGTTCCAGTGCCCAACCACCCTCTGGGTTAAGAATCTTTTCCTAATATCAAAACTAAACATTCTCACTTGACACAGCTTCAGGCCATTCCCCCAGGTCCTGCCATGAGTCACCAGAGATAAGATCAGTGTCTGCCCCTCTTCTTCCCCTATGAAGAAGCTGCAGGCTGAAGTGAGGTGGCCTCTCCGTCTTCCCCAGGCTGAACAGCCCAAGTGACCTCAGCTGCTCCTCACACAGCTTCCCCTCAGGCCCTGCTCCATCTTTGCTGCCCCCTTCCCACACAGAGACTTACCTGTGATTTTCAAGGCCTGCTGATACACTGTGCCATACCCACCCTTAGAGCCAAAGTCCTTACCTGCTCCATTGTAGAAAATTAGCTCCATGAGTAGGAACCCCAATACTCCCCACACCTTTCTGAGATAGTTAACACAGTTACAGTTTCAGCCCCACTTATTTTTCAGATTTAGCTCAAAGGTGTTTTCTATAGTTCACAGGCTGCTTTGTACCTGATTCTAAAAAGGCTAATATTTTCCATGAGCAGCAAAAATACCAAAATCTTTCTCCAACCTAGAAGCATACCTTAATATTAAAATGTCATATTTAAGTATTCATGCACCTGGACAGACACAGGAGGCATTGTTCTTTGTACCTGCACTTGGAGCTGGCCATGCCCAGCAGCTGTATCCCCACAGCATCACACTTAACCTGTCAGCCTGCTGCATCTTCTTGGTGTTTCATGGTCTCACCAAAAAGCAAGAGTGACCTCCTGCACAAAGGATATTCAGAAGTTCAATTCAATTAAGAACTGAATTAACTTCAGGATTCAATTAAGAACTTCACAGCTATCAAAACATTTACCTACACTCACAAACACCTCAGAAAACAGTGTAAAGGATCCACTCTTCTCAGTCAGATGGATATTCTATACAGTTACACCTTCTAACTGTTTTAAATAAAGCATAGTAGCTTGCACAGTGAAGTGATAAAATTGCAGCTGACTATAGAAAAATCTACATGAAAGCAAGGAGCAAGCTGTGCTATTTCAGTTCCCAGACAGTAAAGAAGCAGAAAAGGTTCTGATGTCAACAGGCATCTTAGAATAAGTTCACTTCCACATTAGGTATGTTGCTTTTTCATCTGGTTCACTGTCATCTCCCTCACAACAGCCCTTAATGAATACTTAGAAAAGGAAATAGCTTACACTAAGAAATACACCGTCTCAGCCTTAATGTCACCAAACTTTGGTTCATTCCCCAAAACTTGCAAACTTCTGCTTTCTTGGGTGTACGTCCTCCATCTACCTCAAGTTCCATAATTTGTTTATAAGAAATTATATATATACTAGGCCAGTGTTCCAGACAGCTGTAAGGTTTTTTTAATCTGTGTCAAGGAAATGGAGCTATGCCTGAATAGAAACTAATTTTTTTCCTCCAAAAAGATACACTATAGTGTATATATAGTACAATATATGTACTATACATATATTGATAAGCCATCCCTGATTTTTTCATTTGTTCCATATAAGACAGTCCATCTGTGCTTCCATGCTAACAACTTTTGGTAATAACAAAGCCTCTTACTTGCTGTTTACAGCAGGTTCACAAGCAGAATTTTCTGGAAGAAACAAAGAGTCAACTACACATGATTTCTTACCTGTATGAGCATTTTGGGAGGGAGGATTTCAAGCATTTCCTAACATTAGAGAGCATACCTTCATTGGACTATTGTCAATAAAACAGAAACCTTTTTTCTCATCCAACTATGCTTATAATCTGGTAACTGGGAGAAGTCTCGTGTTAAGAGTAGTTTCAGTGATTGCTGTGAACCTCATGACAATTTGTTTTCAGCTGCCTCACAACCCTGCCATGGAAGAATACTGAGCCATGGAAGAATACTGGAAGAATAAGCCATGGAAGAATACTGAGCTTTGATAAACAAAATAAAGAATTGTGATCCATGTCCCACCACAGTGAGAAGGGCAGAGTTTGGATTCACAAAGCACAATGAACTGGAGAGGTGACAGGTCTGAACCCTTAAGATGTTTTAGGACAAGATATTTAGCTCTATCATCAGAGATCAAGAAAGTTGCAATCCCATAGTGGCATTCCACAAGCAAGTAGGAAAGGATCATGGAAGTGAAACTGGAAATATCCCATGACTTTTGGGTACCAATTATGATGCTACATATTCTCAACATCAGAAAAACCAAGGTCACCATAAAGTACAAAAGGGTCTGGAGCAAAACCAATGAAAAGCAGTAAAAATTTTTGACAGTAATTTGTATTCATTACTATCAGATGTGACCTCTATGAAGAGTAAAATAGAAAAAACACAATTTGAATTTTATAAAATATGTCTATATTAAGAGTATAGATACACAGATGTGTTTACACACATACATACACATACAACTACAATTATTTATGAAGTGCCTAACATCACTTAAAAATCACCTACTTGACAATCAACAGCTACAGGAAAAACAATTTTATTGTAATCCAGCTAAGGGAACCCCAGTCCTTGCTGTGTTTGTACTCTGGGCTGAGAACAGAAGCAGGAATGGAAAAGGGAACATAACAGAAAAAATATAACTCAACTATGAAAGAAATGAGTTAAAAATAAACTCAACTCTCACATGATAGCACAATACTACTCAGTATATTAGGACCATGACACAGTAAATAAAGAATATAATACACATACACAGATGAAGGCAGCACAACAGCTACACTTATATGAGCTGTAAATGAGAATGAAAACCAACACCTACACAATAAAAACTTTAAAAACTAGCAGGTGGGCAGCCTACATGGGATGAAATATCAGCTAATGAAATTCAAGTTTAAAGATAACATTCCAAAGAAGGTCTTGGGGCACACACAAACAAGAATACGCACATGAGTGTAAGTTCACTTAATTAGGAACATGACCAATAGCACAGCCCTACTTTCATCACAGTACAGTAAAATTATTTTTAATTTTATGACTTAATTTAACCGCTGAATTAATTTATACTGAGTTACCCTAAGGAATTCCAAACTTAAAAAACACAGTCGTGTCTTCTGACCTGCCTGTGAATAGCCCTGCTTAATTTCTCATGTCTGACCCTACTTGCTTACTCATTTGTTACACTGATTAATAGATAATTCAAATTACATTGAATTAAATAGTTTAAGGAAAGGTATATGCATCCCAGTCATGCTGCAATATCTGGACTGAGATACAGTATGTTATCAATTACACCTTAATAATACTCATGCTCCACTGGATATGGCATCAGAGGAATGAGCAGTAAATAACATCTGAAATTATGTTTTGTTGTTTTATTTTCTTCTTTGGTGACTACACAAATGAAGAATTTCACACTTTTTTTTTTTTAATAGAGTATATTTAGTACTTCCAATGGATGCTTAGTGTCACCTGACAGCCACCTGCTTCAGGGGAGAAGGGCTGCCCTGCAGGAGTGCTCACTTCTCTCCAAGATTAAGTGGAATGAATGTGGCAGGACTAGCCCTGATCTCAGCATCTAAAATGCTGACAACTCACAAGCACAGGTGGCTATGACAAGGTAGCTCAGGAAGAAAATACCAGGCCATAACCTGAAAGAAAACGGACACTTCCAGGGGTAAGGTGTACTTGAACCTTCTCCCAGGGGGTAGTAGAAGACAATGTGTATGAGAAAGCTCAGAAAACTTCCCTTTTACAAAATCCATTTGTCTTTCAGTTTTACCCTGGATCTCCTCCAACATTCTAATTTATATACTTGGGAAGAGATGCCTGAACTTCCTTAAATGTGCAGAAATAAGTGACACATGCAGAAAGTAAGAGACAGGACAGCAAACATGGCCAGGTTTAACACACTGGGAGCTGCTCCACATGGCTGACAGTATCACCCTTACTGAACCGGCCCTGCAGAGAACTCAGGCCTGCTGCACACATTTGTATACAAGCTCTTCTCCAAGTAGAAGTGAGCTCCATCAGGTTCCAGCTTGACTTGGCAGAAGGCAGTGACAAACCAAAACCCTCCCTGGTGTCCCAGCTTGTGCCAGGCCCAGGCAAACCCATCCTGCTACTGAGACTGGCTCATCAGTGCAGGCATGCTGCTCTAGATATACAGATCACCTGTTTCTAACTCATCCAGAGCAGTAGTGCAAGCAAATTGGAATAAAAAAAGAATATGTAACTAAAAGTAAGCTTAAGGAATAAAAAGAAAAAAGGCAGAAATTTCAGCTAGGAGCTCCTAAAGCTTCCAAATAGCCTCAGCCTTCTGCTATGGGCACAATACTTGGCAGAGAACTCCCTTGTAAGTCAAGCTCTGCCACTCCAAACCCTCTTCAGACCAATTTACAGCCTAAAAGTAATTAAACCAGTGTAAATGGAGTGTTCAGTCCTATCTCTTTCAAAAAAAGATTGTCATTGTAGGGAGCTTAATTTTATCCTGCATTTCTACCCCTGCATTTTAGTGCTTGGTTCTCTAATCCAGTCAAGAACTGCTGTAAAGTAACAGTGGGAGAAGCAAAAGGTCTAAAACATGTTGAAAAATAAAAGAAGATTTGAGCATCCTAACATGAATGTAATACAGGACATCACTTTTCTTATGCTTCTTTGCTGCTGCTGTAACATAGAAAAACAATTTAAAAAGAAAATTTTTATTTAGAAATTATGACATTGATCAGAAATAGCAGTTTATAAAATAATTTTCCTCAATTTGAGAAAGTCATGCAAATACGAGTTTTAGAACCTTATTACACCTAATCAAACTGCAGAACTTCTTCCTAAAACACAGGCTACAGTAAGAGCAGAAGAGAGATGTCTGGAAATTTTAATGTAGGAAAGTCTTTGGTCCAGGTAAGGTCTGCAAGATCTCAGACTTGCACGGACCCATGATCACAGTTTAGTTCTTCCCACTCATGTAAAGTGTTTTCTTGATCACTGGCCACTGCTGTGCAAAGCTTCTCTTCAGGAAGCCCCTGGTGCTTTCTCACTGCATTTTGCATCAGTGATTGCAGAACACCTGCACACAGCAAAAGCTGCCAGTGAGCTCTAAGAGAAATACATACTGCAAAGGCAAGGGATCCTTCTCAAGCTCAAAACACCACCTTGATCACAAATTTTGTTTCCTAAAGTTTACTTTGCTTGCTTCCAGTGCTCCCTACTCTGCATGTAACTAAATGCTCAAAATCCTTTTGGATTTAGAATATGTTGCTTCCTTTGTTTTTGTGTCTGTGTCTGCACTGCTTCTGTCAGATGATGTACCAGGTACAATGAACATTTTGCCAAATCCCTAGAGAAATGAATCAGGGTAACTAAATTATGTATTTATTTAGCTTGCCACTAGGTACAACAAAATGAAAAGGGGCACCTAATCTTCAGTTCTGAATTCTGCTCTCCAATCCCCAGGCTAACCTGGGCACCTCTGAAGCCATCCTACACAACTGGCAGCCCACGTTCAGCTGTCCTGCACAGGGAGTACATCTTCTCTCAGCTTACCAGCAGGGAATTTCCAAGACAATGTGTACTTTACCCTGCTGAGCAAAGGAATTAGAACAATGAAAAAAGGATCAGTGACAGAATGTCTTAACGTGGTTCTTGCCAATAATATGAAAAGATGAGCCAGTTGTCAGAAAATATCCATGGGAAAGGTTCATTTTGCTTTCTGAAGTCATCCTGAATTAGCCACACACTGGTGCAGGTGGTAGGTCTGCTGAGAAGGAATTTGACAGGGCAGTTTTTTCCTACTCTATATCTTATAAGTTATGTATAGAGAATCATAAAAACAGAGTGGTTTGGATTGGAAGGGCCTTACAGATCATTTATTTCCAACCCAGGTGCTGGACCTTGCACTTGGCCTTGTTGAACTTTGTGAGGTTTTCCTGGGCCCAGCTCTCAGGCCTGTCAAGGTCCCCCTGGATGATCTCCCTTCCCTGCAATGGGAGGAATTCCACAGCACAGAGCTCGGTGTCCTGCTGAGGGTGCAGCTCCTCTCACTGTCCTTTGTCACGCTGCTGACAAAGATGTCACACAGGGCCAGTCCCAGAGGTGACCCCTGGAATTTCACTCACCATTGCTCTCTGTTTGGACATGGACCCCTTGGCCACAGCTCCTTGAGTGGGACTAATCAGCCAATTTCTTATCCACTGACTGTTGCACCCATCAGATCCAGCTTGTCTCCAGTTTTGAGTGCTAAATTCTTCCCACAAGCCCAGATAGATGACAGAGCTGCTCCTCCTTTATCCACCACTGCCATAACCCTGTCATGCAAGCTCACCAAATTTGTCAGACCTGATTTGCCCTTCATGAAGCCATGCTGGCTGTCACTAATCATTTCCTTATTTTCCATCCTCCAGGAGGATCTCCTCCACGGACTTGCTGGGCACTGAGGTCTTTCTTTTTCCATTTTTAAAAATCAAGTTATGTTTTCCCTTTTCCAGGTCCATATTTAAATCATCATCAAGAAGAAATTAGCCTAAGATGAAAATACATCAAAGGATGATTTCTATATCTATTTCAATTTTAAAAAAATCATTATTAATCTCACACACTGAAGACAGACTACAAAAATCTTATTATTTGTAGGAAATGTCATTCAATTAATATGGTACTCTTGAATTTAATGTACTGCTTCCTGGAGAAAAACTGAATGTTGTCAAGTATTTTAGGATCCATATAATCTGATTTCATGAGGAATGTAAGACATTTTAGTGTATGAAGAAAAAAGCACTACAGTATTATTAGAAGCAGTTCATTAGATGAAGTCTCACCTTTGCACCTCTGCCAGAGCTTCAACTAACCTAACAAAAAAAATTCCTGTTTATTAAACCTAGTAAAACATTTCAGACAGTAAACATAATTACAACTTTTAAACAGCACTTACATTTGAAGTTACTTCATCTGAATAGAATTTCACAGGTTCCCTCCATCTTAGGTTTGCAAGGCATAATGATAAACTGCTTTTATTTTCAGAACTTAGAAAAGTGTGCTTCAGAGAAAGACAACTTTTTTCATCTTTGCTTTTTAATAACTATTCTGAAACATAAAGGTGCTCATATTTGACCAAAGACAAAGAAAACCATACATTTATAAGGTAAATGGTAATCAGTCTCAAATTTCCCTTCCCAACTGGTAAAAGAGACTCTCACAGACCACAAGGGAAGTGAGGGGTGCTGAGACAGAACACAAAGTTCCCCAGATCTCTGCCAGCTTTATAAAAGGTCAGAGCCTGGGGCTCCAGCTTCCCGGAGCTCCTGGGCTTCTGCTGACACATGAGAAGAGAGAGTGGGAAGGAAGGAATTTTCCCCCTTAAGTGAATGGCTCAAGAAATCCCAGGACAGGTGGAGATGGCAGTGTCAAGGCAGGGCTTAGATGAAAAAAGCCTGGAATCCACATCTGCAAGTGTGTATTTATGTTCACTTTATTAGTTAGCAGCCTAGAGGTTGTTCTGTACACACATGGTAGCCTTGTCTACTTAGACTAAAAGTTGTTCTGAAGAATATCCTTTCACTTCATGTGCAGGATTTTTTTTAGGAAGTATTTACATGGCAAATCCTCCTCCCCTACATTAGTTAACTAAAATCTGTGTACAGTGAAACCTTATTCAAATTGTTCTCTAAACACAAGTTGAAATAGTCATATTTAAACAAATGACAAAGACAGGTTGGAAGGTGAGAAAAAAATTTTCATAACACAAAGTCAACTTTAAACTTGAAACTATGAATTGATCTTAGAGATCAAAAAAGAAGAAGTGAAAAGTACTTTTTGCATGCTTCCATCTGACATTAATTTTTTTTAAATGCTTACATATCAACTTCAGCTCTTAAAACAATTATTTTCTAATTTAACTTCAGAAAGATTCTAACAAGAGACTGAAAAGAAACACCACAAAATAAATTCTTCCTCCAGAATCAGTGACTGGAACAGTTAATAGATCAACAGCCCTCTTCATGCTGTGCCAATTAGATTATTTCCAGTGATGTAATATCCTCTATACCCAAGTCATAGATCATCCAGTTCCAACCCCTTGCCTTGGGCAGGGACATCTTATACTAGACCAGGTTCCTCAAAGCCTCATCCAACCTGGCCTAGAACACTTCCAGGGATGAGGCATCCACAGCTTCTCTGGGCAACCTTTTCAGTGCCTCACCAGTGAAGAATTCCTTCCCAATACCTAATCTAAACCTACTCTCTGTCTGAAGCCATTCCCCCCGTCCTGTCCTTACACATCCCTGTAAAAAGTCTCCAATTTTCTCAAAGGCTCCCTTCAGGTACTGGAAAGCCACTATTAGGGTCAGCCACTATTTAGGTCAGCCCAAAGCCTTTTCTTTCCCAAGCTGAAAAATTCAAATTCTCCCAGCCTTTTCTTGTAGGAGACCTGCTCCATCCCTCATCATCTTGTGGCCTCCTCTGGACTCACTCCAACAGGTCAGTTTTCTTCCTGCGCTGGGAACCCCAGAGCTGGACACAGCACTGCAGGTGAGGTCTCACCAGAGCAAAGCCAAAGGGCAGAATCACCCTCCTCAACCTCATGAGATCTTTCTGATTTAATCTAACTTGGGAGAGTATCTCAATAGCACTATCATCACAAACCAGCACCACCTCCTTGATTCAGAGCATCTCTGCAGGAGTGGCTGAATTGTGCCCTGCACATCCTCTCCTTGCTGTGTACCCACCTACTGAACACACAACACATGTGCATACATATGTCCATAAATTTAGACAACAAATCATGATAGCAAATGATGATTACAATTTTGGAATCACAGGTAAGAGACCAGAAGAAATATTTTAATTTTCACTAGTTAGGAAAACAAATCTCTCCACAACACTGTTTTTAGGTGTGATGGCAATTTCAAACCCAAAAGTAAATTGTGTCTGTCACTTAAGCAGATAAAAATACAGTTTTTATAGCACTTTTTAGGAGCAGCTGTGCATTCACCAACAGAGAATTCATTTAAAAACTGACAAAATTTTCTGCAATGAGCAAAGAAGAAATAGAAGGGGTAAATATTAGCATATGCATGACTAAAATAGGAAAATTCAACATTTTGTCAGAAGCATCTTTATGTTTTATGTGGAACAGAAGAGTGACTAGGTATTTTGAGCTGTGCAAAACTTCAAAAATGCAGCATATATGTCTTCAGATTTTCACCATTTGTAGCTACAATAGAAAATACATTCATGAGCTTTAAAGATATCAATTACAGAATCACAGAGTAAGGGTTGGAAAAACCCTCTGAGGCCATGGACTCCAAGCTTTGACTGGACACCACCATGTCAAGTGCCATGTCCAGTCTTTTCTTATGCACCTCCAGGGACTCCACCACCTCCCTGGGCAGCCTGTTCCAATGTCTGATCCCTATTCTGTGAAGAAATTTTTCCTACTGTTACAGAAACCTTACACCTTCCGTTCCAATGTTGTGAGAGGCATTTTGTTATTGTATAGACTAATAGTGCTTGTCCCACTGATGCCAAATTGATTTTTGCCTTTTTTCTTTCATATATTCTCTGTATCCTTTACACATATATCTGTAGCCTATTATTGTATTTGTCATCCCAGTACTTTTCTCTACCTTTTCCATAGGCAGAAAGGCAAAATCTATCCCAGAGCTCCAAGCCCTGGGGGGTTAAAGGCCCTTACCCCATCTTGGTTCACCCTGGCAACCAGGGCTGAAACCAGCTCTTCAAGATGCATTTTTATAAACAAAGTTTTCTTCCTATCCGAGGGGGGAAGATGCTGAGAGGGTTGAACCAGGGGGAATTACCTCACCACTAATGTCTCTAATTGGTGATTTTTGTCAATTATGCTGATTTGCTAAACTTATAAAACTGTATTCACCCTGTGGTGGAGGGGGGTGGTGTTTTGTGGACATTTTCCATATCTACCCCTGGAGGCCTCCAATAAAGACCAGCCTTCATATTATCTCCTACACTAATATTATCTAGAAAGTGTGTTGTTTCATTTCTAGGTTCTCTAAGACATCACCACCACATCTGAATGTAACATCCTTAAAACAATAATCTGAAATCAAGTGGGGGGAGGATATAAAAAACACTTCAATATTGAAACTCTGATACTTAGCTCATTGACTGGCTTCCTCTGAAATATTCTTTAAGAATAGACTGAAAGAGTATGTGGCTCTTGATGTATCTCACATTATCATTTTTGGGAAAAAATAATGTTTTGACCATATTATTAGATTCCAACAAAAAGGATCTAAGTGCCAGACCTAACATCTAGAATTGTTGCCAGTTGAAGATTTCACTGATAAGAGAATTAAATTATACCTAATGAAGTAAACAGTAAGAGGGAAAAAAAAAAAAAAAAAGTGGTCCTACCCTCTCTCAGTCTCTCAGCATAACATGACTATGGCAGCAAACCCTAACAGATGTAGGAATAAAAGCAATAGTTTGTGCTACTCCTCGTGTTTAGTGTCTTACAGCTAAACTACAAAGCATCACAAAACATACCTGAAAAACAATGTTGTACTGTTTGATTGTCTAACTAATCACACTGCAAAGCACCAGATTTTGGGGGTTGTTGCAGTGACAGGTGGATATTCACTGCAGGGCAAGAACAGAAGGGGTTTGCTGTGGCATCACTTTGCCAGTTCCCTTGCCCTCTTCCACAGGTGTCAGCATCCCACCTATGACAGCAAAGAACTTTTCGCCTCAAACCTTTACAGTTATTTGTTCCTAGATTTTGCTATGAGAATAAAAAATCCTTAAAGCCTGAGGCATGCAACTCTCCTTCAAAGCAGAAGAAAATAAAATCTATGGGTGAACAAGTAGCTGGAAAAACTCCCCTGATACCAGGCAGTATGTTAGGATGAGGAAAGTAAAATGTTCTTTACTTCTGCTTCTTCCAGGCCTCTGGCTAACTGAATATCTTCTCCGAGACATAAAATGGCAGCAAGATGGATATTAACTTGCAAGCAGCTTTTCAAGTGCTCCACTATTCATTCAACAAAATCCATGCTGTCTTGCTCACTGGTATTCTGTCCAATTTTTAAGCTTTTAATTACAATAAAAATTACCTTCAGAATATAATACATTTTTTAAAAAATGTTTAGCAGCCTTTAGCAGAGTCAACAGAACTGCTATAAATACATTGGTCCTTGTTTTTGGAATGAAGAGAGAGCTCCACATAAGCAAAAAGAAGAAACTGCATGCCAGCTCCAATGGGTCTGGACAGAAGTGCTCCTGAATTCTCAACATTATTAATATTCTGTTTTCAAAACGGCAAAACATAATTTTTCTGTTTTCCTTCTCATGTAGAAAGCTACTTGAACATTTTCGGATTTATTATAACAATGTCAAACATCCTAGATACTTAGTAAGAGCAAATTCCTGTAGCCAGTTGCTATGCTGTAGCTATTAGCTGAGCAAGCTGTACCCCAGGAAGGATATAAAGAGGTCTGAAATTTTAGAAGCTAAAAATAGTTGGCAGCTTAAAGAAAACCCCAAAATTATTTGTATTAAAGAGTTTTTACTGTGTGAAGAAAAGGCTGCCAAATCTAGAAACTTGTATTCAAATTTTGATACTGTGTTAAATTCTCCAATTTTAAAGGACATGTGACCAGATATAATTGCTAGCTTTGAGATGTAAAGCAAAAAATCATGCACATGAAAGGCAAAAAAACTAAAGCAGGTCTAAGGTTTGGGTTTGGTCTTTTTAAGACTCTGAATCTACCTTGAATAATTTTTCTTTATGTCAGTGCTCCATTTCCCTGCCTTAGTTGTCATCTTTAGAAGTTGATTTTTAAAATTTTTCTGCAGGACAAACTAAAATTCTATTTCCGATAAAACTGCATTGCTACAAGTGTACAATTTCTGGGGTATGTAGGACAGGAACAGGACAATTTGAAGGAGTAAAACCATTAATTTTACAGATCACTAATTAATTTTCAAGAATTCTGAAAACAGTATCCAGGAAAAAGTATTAACAAACTTGAATTCATAATACATTCATCTGTATCATCCTCAAGAAATTTTTAGGATCTACAAGTTGAATGCTGAAAGCCAGTGGCAGATACCCTCTGCATGGCATGTGATACATCAACATTTGGACTAATACCCAGCTGGGGAAATTAATCTGAAAAGCATTGAACACTGTAGAAGAGATAAGAGCAGACTCAGCACATCAAAATCACTCAGCACAGATCACATGAAAGACATAATCAGAAGTTCAGCAGGGAAGATGACTGCACAGCTGAGGGGAAAATAAAGGCTCCTGCAAATTCAAGTTGAGGCCCTATGACTCTACACTACATTTTTCACTCACATAACTACTTGCAGTTTTTTCATGGGACTTTTGCCTCATTCCACATACAAGACGGGCAGTGCTCTTTCACTAAGCAGGTAGGCAGATTTAATTTGCAAAGGCATCACTGTGATAATGTTCAACTCCCAGTTGACCCTGAAATTGTTGTGAGATCTTCTGCTCCAGCTGGATCACTACAAATCTAGGGGGCCTGATGGGATTCATCTGAGAATCCTCAAAGAGCTGGCTGATGTTTGCAAAACCTCTCTGGATGATTTCCAAGCAGTCTCAAGAATCCAAAGAGGTCCCAGCTGGATGGAAGCTGGTGGAATATTGCACCAGTTTTGATGAAGGGCAAGAAGGAGGACCCCAGAAACTACAGGCCTGTTAGTCTCACTTCAGTGCCTGGCAAAATAATGGAAAGGAAGCATTGAAAAACACCTGAAGAACAATACAGTCAGTGGTCACAGCCAGCAGGGCCTCATGAGGGGAAAGGCCTGCTTGTTGAACCTGATTTCCTTCTACAACAGGGTAACCCACTGAGCTGGTGTAGGAAAGCCAGTAGATGTAACCTTTTTGGACTTCAGCGAGGCTTTTGATACTCACTCACAATATCCTTATGGACAAAGCACCCAGCTGAGAGCAAGACAGCCCTGTTACATGATGGGTGAGCAAGGGGATCGTGGGTCAGGCATGAAGAGTTACAGTGAATGAGGTGACACCAGGCTGGTGTCATTAGTGGGGTTCCACAGGGAACCATCCTCAGACCAGTTCCCTCCAACAGCTTCATTAATGACTCAAGGGAATACTAAGTAAGTTTGCCAATGATACTAAACTGGGAGGAGCTGTCACCTCCCCCAAGGGCAGAGAGGCCTTGCAGAGAAACCAGGGCAAATTAGAGGTCTGGGCAATCACCAGCTATTTGAAGATCAACAAGGGAAAGTGCTGCATCCTGCACCTGAGATGGAGCAACCCTGGATGTATGGACAGACTGGGCAATGAGAGGCTGGAGAGCTGTGCCACAGAAAGAGACCTGGGGGCCTGGTCCATGGCAAGCTGAACCTGAGCCAGCAGTGCCCTGGCAGCCAGGAGGGCCAACCCTGTCCTGGGGGGCATCAGGCACAGCATGGCCAGCAGGGCAAGGGAGGGATTGTCCTGCTCTGCACTGGGGCAGCCTCACCTTGGATACTCCATGCAGCTCTGGGTGCCACAATATAAAAAAGACACTGAGCTGTTAGAGAGTGTTCAAAGAAGGGCCCTGAGAATGGCAAAGGGTCTGGAGGGGAAGCCAGAGGAGTGGATGAGGTCACTTGGTTTGTTCAGCCTGGAAAAGAGGACACCGAGGGGACATTTCACTTGATCTTCAACATCTCCATGAGGGGAAATGGAGGGACCAGCACCCTTCCCTCTTGTGACCAGTGACAGGACTCGAGGGAACAGCAGGAAGCTGTGGTGGGAGACATTCAGGCTGGATATCAGGAAAAAGTTTTCCACCCAGAGGGTGGTTGGGCACTGGAACAGGCTCTCCAGGGGAATGGTCACAGCTCCAGCCTGACAGAACTCCAGAAGAGTTTGGTCAATCCTCTCAGGGACACGGTGAGATTCCTGAGGTGTCCTGTGTAGGGCCAGGAGCTGGACTCAATGATCCTGATAGGCCCCTTCCAGACCAACACATTTCATGATCCTATGATTCTTTGTATCAATGTACTCAAACATCTTCACAACATCACTCTGACAATAGGAAGGCTTCACTTGATAAAGTAATTTTAATTTTTTTTAAATTTTATTTAAAAATTAAATAAAAAAGCCACCAACATAAAACAATAACTTGTGTTTCATAATTTAGCAGTTCAAATTTTTAAAAGTATTTATCATTTTGACAACCACATACATGTGCAGGTGAGAATTTTAACAGAGTGCAGCTGCCCCTGTGAAAAGCAAGTGTTCTACAAAAGTCACCTCAGTGGCAGCTACACAGCCAGAGTAAGCTCTGCTCATTGACCACTGAATGAGAAACAGATGTGACAGAAAGCTGTACATTACAGACCATCGTAGCCACTACTGTTCCAGGTATGCAGGGACCACGCTTCACATTTTACAGATACTCTTTCCTGCAGCTGGTGACCTGGCTCATCTTTTGGATCCTGGCTGCTCTGCATAACAACTGCAATAGCTCAGCATTAAAACAGGATCTCAGACTTGTACCTCTCCTTCTCAACACTGCAAGTAATGTTGGCAAATTCATTTTGTCTCTCAAGAGTTTCCAGTCAGAGACCTGAAATAACCTTGCATCAATACCTTTGAAAGATACTATTCATTAAGTCCTGGAGACAGATGAGAATGAAAGCAAAAGCTTGAAGACAAAGCTTTACCTGTACAGTAGTTTCTGGTACCTTAAAAGCCTGTGCAAACACTAACACTCCTCTTTTCCCAATAACCTCAGTCGATATCAGCCCTGGCAAGCAGCAAGGAGCTGCTCCTTGATGCTTTCCTCAGAGCCTTCTCTGCCCCATCAGCTAGCTTCCAGGTCATGTCTTTACAGCTCCTTTACTTTGACCCGCAGAATTCAAAGAGGTTTACAAAATAGCAAAGTAACATGACAGGCACACAGAGTTTAATATTCAACTCAAAAATACTACACCAAGCCTTTTCCCAAGTGCATGCATGACTGGGCTAATTCAGGTTTTGCAGGCAGTTTCTCCACAGTTTTTAAAACCTTTGTTGTTTTATTATTTTTCTTTTTAGATGGTATTCCAAGATTATAAGCAGTTAATGAAATCATGCTAAAGAGACCCACACTCATGTCTGGAATTCAGTAGCAAAATCTTGTTTAACAGAGTGGTTTTTCAGCTATGGATTCAGTTTGAGAGATACTAAAGATACCTAAATATGATCACTTTGAGGACTCCTGAAATTCTAAGAGCTATCATGATTAGTAGTAAAGAAAATTGTATCATTTGAATATTTAAGATAGAACATACCTTACTTACTAGATCTCTGATGAGAGCTAAATCTTAACAAGAGTACACATTTGTAACGTGCACTTGAGAACCCTGAATCCCAAGCAGAGTATCCTTAAGGGTGCATCACTAGTCATATCAAAACCTTCTTTCCTGACCTTAAATTCACAGAATTCACATCCTTTTGCAACACATAGATACCTCTTCTCAGTTAAAAAGCAAATAAGAAGTCTTAATGAAACCTTACAGAACACTGTGTTCAGAACTTAAGACAAATGATTTGCTCAAATTTTACTTCATAAACTTTGCAAAGTTACTCCACAGCAAAAAGGAATTTTTCATAAGAGACATGAATCATAAGGAAGAAACAACACAAACTCCAGCATGAAGACTTAAGTTTTCACAAAGCAATAAGGAACAATCAAAAAACAAAAACAAAACAAAAAAAGGAAACAAAATCTTGTTTTTACAAGATAATATGTTACCCAGATGCAGCATACATTTAATACATATTTTAAATAATTAGTCAGATATCAGTTCTAAAGTTAAATCTGAGAGCCTGGAATTGCTGTTATAAGGAAAATCTGGTAAAGCAGATGTTCAAGAATTGAAAGGAAAAGAACAGATGAGGGCAGTATAGATTTTTGTCAATTAATACTTTAGAAGATAAGGAAATACTTACAGCTATTTTTAACCACAGCTTCCTGCTGTTTTCCAGACTTACATTTAAATCAAAGTGCCACTTGGCAAAGTAAAACTGCAACTCTGACAACTTTCACAAGCTGAAGCTGTTCCAAGAAAAGAAAAAAAAAACCCAAGAAAACACAAACCCAAACAGGATCCTTCTAACTCTTCTTCCCTAAGCAATCTGTGCCATATCAGCTTATGCTGGGCAGGAAGGATCTCAAGGGGTCATGTTTTCAGTGCCATAATGTAAAAGTAAACACTGAAAGACTGGGGAAAGAGAGTATTGATTCTTACAGGTCAGAGAGGCACAAACAGAAAGGAAGAAATAAGTGGTGTCAAGAAAAACAAAAATTAGCAAAATTTCCAAGCAGAACAGAAAAAATTCAGTTGCCTAGTCATCACACTAATTAAAAATGCTCTGTATTTTCTCTAGGAAGTGCACTAAAATACATTCCTTTTCCGTTTTACAGGTGTACCTAATTTAAAACAGCATGAAACTTATAAATAGGAAAAATCAAATAATCTACTTCCTCAAGATTGTTTGCTGCTCCACTTGTAACATCCAATTCCAGCTCATATACCATGCCAAAAATCCTCTTACTACCACCAGGAAAAGTTGGGTTTTTTCGCCCAGATTCATTGGAATTGAAACCAAAAAGACAGAGAAGAAAAAAAAAAAAGCATATATTAATTATGTTGTACGGCTTTAATAAAGAGGGAGAGAAACTCAGAAATGGAACAATTCTAACACATCAAAGGCAGAAGTTACAAAGTATTTTTTTATGTAATGGCACTTTAATGGGTTGGGGGTTTTCCCCTATGTGTCACAGGATGACAGTTTTACTTTCAGAAATCAGATTATTTTAAAAAACTTAATCATTAAAAAATACATATATACATATAAACACACTGAATTCAAGGGGATGAACCTAAAAATCAGCCCAGTGAAATGCTAAACTAGTTTTACACATAGTGAAACTTGGGTAAAAGCAAGTGTAATTCCAATAAAGGCATATAGAAACAACCACATCAAATGCCTTTCAACTACTGCTATGTGCTGTTGGTAAAACCCAAAACTATGCTAATGAAGTTTCTAAAATAAAAAATTAAACATGGAAATCAATTTTCATACAGTAGCATTAATACAGAAAATGAAAATCTTTGCAATCATCCACATATTCAGTGCTTGAGTCACTGAGAATGTTTTCTGTGCACTTCATAAATAGGTGTTTCATGTTGGCACAGTCTAAACTCCAAGCGTATAAAAATCACTGCCTATTTTAACACACTAAACAAAACAATTATGAAGTGATGTGACAGTTCAAGTAGAAATACCAGTTGTTAGCTATTAAAAACAAAGTAAGCAGCATTTCAGATAATTTACTACTATACAAAATAGATGTTATTACTATTGGTTTGTCACTGCAAAATTTCTCACTGTAAGCAAAACTCAACAATTTTGAAAAAAGCAGAGTGAAATAAAAGGGAAAGATTATAGAGAGATGATGAGAAAACTTTGTAGAGTAACAAAATGGGGCATACTAGATCATACAGAAGACATTCCACAGAGCATATATATAAAATCTTGTTTGACTTTTATTGTATGTAGACATTTTGATTAGGGAAGTTACTGGCCACTGAGCCACACTGCTCAATGTAGACAGTTTGCTGTTCTCCTTTTTTCACAATGTTCCCCTAGCATCTGCAGTTACTATCTTTTACATTTTTCTCCATTTATGCTGCAAACCCAAAGAGCTCATCTGTCACAGTTGAACAGCAAATCAGATAATAGTCAGAGTTTGGAGGCTGGAAGATGAATTATGAGCAGATGCCAAGAAGAGCAACACTGCCAACACCCACTGATCCCTGAAGCTGTCCAAGGAGATGGTGGATGACACCCAGTGGTGCTCTGCCCAGAAATGTGAGTCTAGGAAGACTTGTATAAGATGGAAAATTGCAGCATTCAACTTCTGCAGCAGGTGGGACAGACAAGGAGCACGGGATCCACCAAGGCTACCTAAAACCAGTTCAGGGGCTCTCTAGCACATGCCATGGTAAGGAGTCTTCAGGCCTGGGTGCAGGATGGGGATTGTGCTGCAGCTCCTCAGCAAGGCTTCTCCTCACTTTCTGAATGGCCAAGAGGGATCCAATTGTTGAGAAGCTTTCAGGTTTTGTGGTGATTTTGGTGAAAGACTGGCAGTTCAGAATACTTTTGGAAAAGACCTTTTGATATGGAGGTCAAGAGCTATTGGTCACCTTGGAGCCCTCAAACACAAAAAAGGAAAGCCCACACCAGAATGCTTCATGCAGAGAAGCCTCCACCACATGGGAATCTCTGTGGAGCCTTCTGGAAGAAGAAGGTATGAACACACCCTCCCTCCCAGAGGGACCTCAAAAACTATAGAGAGAACCACTGAAGGACACTCCACAGCCAGATCCTTAGTCTGATTCAGGACACACAGCCCTTATAATCAGATTTGATGACCAAGTTGCAGAAAACAAGGCAACAGTTTTGATGCATAATTTCTATCTTAAAAGACAATAAAAAATCTGCATTCTTGACCAGACTTTACTAGTTTGGCTCTGGTGGAACTGCACACTGTGAGGGTGGGAGGGCAAAGGGACAGCTGTGATCAAGAGGCAGAAGAGAGGCTTCAACTACCTTGTCATCATGGTTAAGGTTCCTTCCTCTAACAGTGCAGTGTGGAAGCAAGATATTTATTGTTATACCACAAGAGTTGTTTAAAATTATGCAGGCTAGAATAAAATTTAAAGATTACTCAACATTCAAGTTGCTATTAGAACACTTTGTTTTCACTTTCTTATAAAAAGTAACATCAGCCAATTTTGTTAAGAGTTTTGACATATTGTCTAAATTGAGGCAAATATTCCACATGGAGCTCATCTGTCATAAAATAGCTAAAATCCTTTCAAGAAACCTGGATACAGAAAATATTTTAAAACCTGAGCAAAATACATGTGCACACACACTCAAGCCTCATACTTGAGCATGGTGGCACCTGTATATTTAGTAGAAGGAGCCTGATGTGTTTAACAATGTGCAAATTACAGGATAGGAATTTGCACTTTACTGTTTTCATCCTCTAGAACTGGCCTGAAATACATCTTCAAGGTACTGTGGGAATAAGAAATTTGTACATACTTATGACAATAAAAAAAGTTGAAATCCACAACACCACATAGCAAGCCTCAATAGGTCTTTTCAACTTTATCAGCTAAATTGTGTAAAACTGTCTAAAAACTCTCAGTATTGTCAGAGGTCTCTATGCTCCATTTTCCTCAGAGTAAAAGTTTCCAAGTTGCAGCACCCAAACTGTTTTATACAGTATATAGACACAGCCCCAAGAACTGAGTATCTTTTGTGCACTGATATTATCTGGAAGAATACTGCCACAGCAGCACTGGAAAAAGTTTAGGAATTTCACCAAGAAAGTTTTACAGTCTTTCTTTGACAACCATGACTTCAAGGCTAAAGTTGGTCTTTTCAAAAATGAATTTTCCCCACAGTTTTAGCTCTTTGATTAGGTAAGCACTGAAAATACAATCCAGAAGCCAGAAAGTTTCTCCTAAGCTTTCAACTACTCTGTGCTGACACCTAGGCAACATAGAAAGGAAAATGTGATTAGAATGTAAAGGGCATGAATGAAGTGAGGAAAAGGAAAAAAAGGAGATTGTAGCAGATGCGGTGAGTGGGAAGCTGCAGGAAACTGGCAAGGGAGGATTTGAGCCTTCTTGGCAAGAACAGTGGGAACTGGAGGGAGGGTCAATGGAAAACCCAATCATGGAACACAGGCAATTGACAAGAGACAGTAAGAAAAATGGCAGGTGAAGGACTAACAAGCAGTTGGGTGAAGAGGGAGAATGAGGATGCTGAGAAAGTGGGAAAACTGGGAGCAGAGAGAAAGGCACGAGCAGGGACTATCCCAGAGCTCAGAAACTGGGAATGCAAAGGAGGAGGACACAGAGACAGCATCACAGGTGCTGAAGGGCAGTGGGAAGAAGACACATTAATGCAGTTCTTTTCCATTTCTTCTGACAGATACTGGTGAGAAGGAGGCACAAGAAGATGGAACAGAGCAAAAAGGAGTAAAATTAGAAAGAGGTCCAAGGAAGGGAATAAAGAATGATAGTCAGAAAAAGGAAGAAGGGAACCAGGTGAACTTCCATGAATATACAGGACGATTGAACGAGGAGAGTGTGACTGACACAGGAACTCTGGACAATGCAGTTGAGTTGCATGAACAAGACTGAGAAAAACATGCAAAGATGGAACAGGGAAGGGTATAGGGGATGAAAGTAAAAAGCAAGTTGGGAAAAAAAAATCATGCTCAGAGCTGCAGGAAAAGGAGAATCTTTTATGGTTTTCAGAACTTTTTCAAGTGGAATGCCTAACTCCTAACTGTTATCTGTATTCTCCCTTAGCAAAGGTTTTTAAGCTTGCTAGCACAACATGCCTCCTCCTATGCTACAGCAGTCAGTGGAACCAGCAGCAACAGCCCAGGCCACATGACTTCATGAGGAATCCAAGAGTTAACAACTTGCTGATCAACTGCATACAAGCTAACAGAATGAAAGTGCAAAGGTATCAGCTCAGGCAGTTAAACTCCACTTTTCCCACCTCACATGAAAATAAACTCATATGAAACCATTATTTATGTAGCCCCTCCCAACAAAACTGTATTACCCTTCAGTGTAGAGGATGCATCTCCACTGGGAAAGAATGAGGAACTGTCAGTGACTGTTGCATCTTTGGTTCATTTATTGCAGAACTTGCAAAGTTGTGAATGATACCAGAATTGCAGCAAGACGGTCTCTTGCTGATAAAACCATGTGCTATTCCTGTCTTTGCTACAGATTCTCTATTGTCACCAAACAGGTAATTCAGTCCAAGTTTATTTAAACCTCATTAATTATGCTACTTTCTCCATTTTTTTTTTCAGATATCCACTTGAATTTTCTTCTAAAGCAAGCAGCTACTAAATAATCAGCTGCAGCTATG